>NC_092821.1:76099959-76434959 GCF_023375885.2 Dermacentor andersoni | reverse complement strand
GACTTACTAACCAAGCATGCATATGGTTCTCACGCCCAGAGAACCGCGGCAACAAAGTACATGGGATGAACGCTGGCCTGGTGAGCGCAGCAGCTGGGTTCTCGCGTACTTGACTCCATACATAGATGAATTTCTGTCACTACACAAACTTCTCCACATTTAGCTGCGCCGACTTGTCAGCGGACGAGCCTACGAGGTGATATTTTGTCAGAAAGGTCGCAGGTGCCGACACGTTTCCGCCCAAGGACCAAACATTAGAGGTTCCCACAATAATTACTTAAGGGGACTCTTGCCCTAGTGTCATCTGTAATTCTGAACGGAGTGGCTCAGCTATCGTGCGAATCATTACATGGATTTACCTAAACTACGTTATTCTTCCTTCAAACAGCTTCGTTACTTTGTAATCTGATTATTTCGTCAAAGTAATGTGCTAGATGTAATTAAGTAAACTCCATTGAAGTAGTTTGATGGCAAGATTAGAATATAGGATGCCTAGTAAAAAAACTGCATATTGAAACCATTACGCCACGGGCATGACTTTCCAGGTTAGAAAGGAATCTAGGGCGCTATAACGTGAAACTACTTGAAACTTTTCTATTCCAATTCTGCAATCAACCTTCCACGATTGGTGAAAAATCTTCGGGCCACCCCTCAATTGTGTGTTAGTAACGGGAGGCCACGAAAACCGCAATAGCTCCCCGTCTGATATAACGTGCCACACTTGCTTGAGTAGACCGAGCTAAATATTACCTATTTCTAATGAGGCGCCTTTTTGACGTTAGCCCTCTGCCACTGGTCAAAACCTTTTGGGCTGCGCCCACATCAGCTGTCTGTAAGGCGACGTGAAAAAAACAGCTAGAACTCATCGCCTTAATGTGACCTATGCTTGCAAAACATCAATCAGCATGTCGAACAACACTAAATTTTTCCTTGAATAGTCGAAGACTGTCCTATTCGGAAATGAATAGAAGATGGCTGCCCGCCGATCGCTCAGGCACTGGCTACTCGCACCTGCCGCAGAGCACAAGTTTATTTTCGTATAATAAAACTTTTTGTGTCGCATTATGACGTTATGGAGCCATTTTCTCAGTTATATGACATCGCCATATCAACTTTTGTTTGCTGTAGATCTGTTTTAGCGGCATCCTTAGCCTCCCGTTGCAGGCTGCCGCAATTTTCTACCAGCTATCGCAAGCGCAGTAAGGGGATACGGAACAATCGAAGACGCTGGCACCACCCTCCTCACCCGTTAATTGTTTTCATTGCGCTGACTCGGTCCCATCAAAACCCTCTCCACTTGAGCGCACAGCTCGCCTCCTGTCAGCAAATTGGACAAGAAAAACAACTCAATGCAGGCAATGTTATTCTTTTTGAAAGGAAACGAACGTGACCTCCTATAAACGAGGAGAGCGTTTGATTGGACTGTTCAGAAAAGGCTGTGGGTCACCACCCGTTGCTAGAAAATATTGAAATAGTTTTAGGTTATAGAGCCCCAGAATAGGTATTTATGATCACGCTCGTTTTACGTGTTATAATATGGAACACTGAAATCCCATCTTCATCGCAAAAAAAAAAAAAAAATCGTCTTTTACACATCATATATTTCCCCAGCCATATCCACGAGGAATTGATGCACAGTTCGACCTCTGGTATCCCAGTGTCTTTATGCGAAAAGGCAACGCACGGGTGCATGCAGCCCGATTAAAGAAAATAACCTCCACTGATCGGTTGGAAATCACGTTTATGCGGAAAAGACCAATGCCATGATGACTTATTAGTAAGTCCATCTTGATTTTTCTCTAAAGTATATCTCACAATATCCCAAACCAATGACTGCTGGCTGAATGAACTTCTTTTCTTGTACTATTTTTCTTGTACTCTTTTTCATGTACTTTTTTCAAGTGCTTTCTTCTTGTACTTCGTTTCGTGTACTTTTTTCGTGTACTTTTCTTTATCTTGATGCATTGCTGCTTTGTCATCCGTCCCTTTTGTGTGATTATATTCTCACGCTAGTCACTTCATGTTGTACCCACTCCTGTGCTATAATGCTTCGGCGCTGCAGGGTGTACTGTAAATAAATAAATAAATAAATAAATAAATAAATAAATAAATAATGGCATTATCAAAAACAGTGAAAACATGTTCAATATTTCCAGCTTTACTGCACAGAAATAATCTGCTTCCCCATGGCTCATAAGTTCTTCTTTCTTTAACCTTTAGCAACAAAAGTGCCGGTGTGAAGCTTGAAAAAAAAAATGGTTTCACGTTCGCTGGCGTATAGCTTTAACAATGCTTTTGAGCACGTCTTGGCGATGCGCTTCTTGAAGATTACGCCACGGCGCATGCCTTGGCAAGCTGCATAGAACACACTTATGAATTTTTCTATAGTTGCATGCGAGCGCGTTAAGTGAGTGAGTAAGTGAGTCAAAACTGTATTGAGCTCTAGTAATTGTGCTGTACTGCGGCTGGGGCGGATTTTTCAGGGGATTCTTCCTCCTTGGGTCTTCCCCGGAGGTCTTCACCCGCTGCTTCGTCCGTCCTCTCTCGCAATGGTCGGCTGCCCTCAGACCAAGCCTCCGCTGGCCTCTGCTGGCATAGTGCACGCCGCACTAAACCTAGTTGGTCTACGCAGCAGTCGCTGTACGGCAGTTCCTCCCATTGTTGCGCACTTGAGTGCGGTATGACGGGCACTACGTCAGTTTGTAGACATGTCCGTTTTGTGCGGTATAATGTGGGTTTCTCATTGCACCATGTAAATTTGTCCTTATAATTTCTGGGGTGCATTCGTCCTTGCACGTTAAAGTTAGGGTACGGCCATGTTCGTAGTTGTCTCCATGCGACAGCTTCTTCCCTGCTAAGTGACTTATGCAACGGGGGGTGGGGGTGGGGGGGAGGCAGCACTTTCTGCTGCCTCTGTAACTGTCTAAAATGGCCCAGTGCTCTCGGTGTGCAGGCGCAGGTTCCTCGAGGCTGTCGACGCTGGACGCTCGGTAATTAGTGTTAGTGTAGTTAATTTGTAGTTAACTGTAGTTAGTGAAGTCAATGATTAGTTAGTGCACTCTCGAGCCATCTTGTCCGCCTCTTGGTTCCCTGCCAAGCTTGGTGCATTTTGATTTGGCCATCTCCATAGCTTGAACCTTGGCAAGTAGTGGTGAACATGCATGCTCCTAGGGTCTTCTGCATTTGTACAAGTACAGGGGCGCTATAACGTAAAACTATTCGAAACTTTTCTATTCCAATTCTGCAATCAGCCCTCCGCGATTGCTCAAAAACTTTTTTGTACCGGCCCCACTTCACCTGTCTGTCGCGCGACATCACGAAAACCGCGATACCTCCTCGTCTGATATGACGTCTACACACTGATTATGCATGATTAGACCAAGCGAAAGAAAAATAGTTATTTCTGATTCGACGCCATTGCGCCATTAGCCCTCGGCTATTGGTCAAGATTTTCGAACTCCACCCACTTCACCAACCTGTCACACGACGTCACCAAAACGCAAGAACTCACCACGTAAAAGTGAAGCGCGCTCGTTAAAGATGCATTAATATGATGAAGAAAACCGAATTTTCTTCTTTATAACCGCTGGCTGCCCCCTTTCGAAAGGAATAAAAGATGGCTGCCGCCGATCACTCAGGCACTGGCTACTCACATCTGCCCGAGATCATTGGTTTATTTGCGTGTGATAAAACTTTTTGCGTGGCCGTGTATAGCTTTCGAGCACTTTCGGCACGTTTATTACCTCGTTCTGCCAACTCTTCTTTGCTGAGGATCCGTTTTAGAGTCATCCCTAAGCTTCCGTTGCATGCCGCCGCGACTGTCGACGAGCCACCGCAAGCTAAGGGAAAGCGGACAAATCGAAGACGCCGGCACCACACTCTTCATCCGATTATCGATTTTCATTGCAATGGCTCGGCCCTATTGAATCCCTCTCCAATTGAGCGTGCTCCTCGCCTCTTGTCAGCCAATTAGATAAGACAAGCCGCTCTGTGTAAGGAATGTTATTCGTTTTTCAGGCAAACAAAAGTGATCTGCTTTGAACGAGAAGAGTGTTTCATTTAGTCTGTTCAGACAACACTGTGGGTCAGCGCCCGATGCTTGCGTCAGCGGTTAGGCAAATTTCACGTAAGGAGATTGGAATAAAAACACATTGGAATGGTATTACGTTATAGGGCCCCAGATTGCTTTTAAAGTTAGCACAATGAATGCAGATAAAGTGCTATAAACACACGCAAAAGGACGCCTGAACCAGAAGCATGAAGATGAGGTAAAAGCCACGCAATAACCGTCATTCTCATGTTAAGTAAACCATCGTGGCGCCGGAGTTCTCTCTAGCAATTATTGTAGAGAACTGGACGGCCCAAACAGTCGTTACAGTTTTTCGCCCCGTGACCGGCGGACTCGACATCGGTGAAACTGCGTCGCATCAAATGCCCGAAATTATTTATGGGTTGTTTTATTGTTTGTATTACTTTGAATACCAAAATTCTTTGACTATACGGCGTTTTAGAAAATGGCTCAGTGAAGAGCAACATAGACGTCACAATGCAACAAGGAAATGTATGCGAAACATGGCCTTTACAGAGTTGCAGCTATAACGCAGGAGAGGTACGAGTGAATTGTGTGTGGGAAAACAGAGAATGCTTGGAAGATGACGGATTGGAACGTAGGCGAGCACGCCGGCTAGCAAATTATGCGACAAGAAAAGCAGTACCTCGTTTCTTTCGTTTACGACACAGAAGATCCGTTGTGCGAACGAGTTTACTGGGGAGATGGTCATAGTTTGCAGTTGCTTGTCTCTTAAAATACGGCACTGTTGGATTTAAGGGCAGAATATAATTTCCAGAAATATTGACTTAAAGGACTGCACTAAATGACAAATTTTGCAGCGGGGAATATGCTACAGTGTTTATTTTTCTCCTTTTCGATCGCACAGTGCCTTCAAAACTCAGCAGATTACGCGACCTACAATACTGGGCGCGCACTCGCATGCTCGCATTGTAGCTGGCACCCGCACCAGGTCCCGCAATCGCCAACGGAAGCTTCACGGGCCGTTTACGCACTGCGTCACTCCGGCCGCGCATGCGCCCTGGATGGTTGAGCGGTCACGAATGCACCGACAGTGACGACAAGAAAGGCCTTGTGATTACAACTGAAAGCGCGGGCAAGAGAGACAGCTCACAGACACACCTGATAGAAAACATTATTCTCGCGCTAGTTATAGCATTAAATGACGCACTGCAACTGTGCGCAGTTTCGCTGGCGCAAATAGTTTCTAGGATTCAATTTTATTGCCTGTGTGGTGGTATTAATTCTTCCAGTGCCTTATGTGCAGGCTTTAGAGGCCATGAACTAATAAGTTCACAAGATACATTTCTTCTGGTTAACATCAATGTTAACCAGAATCATCTCGCCACGCGACCGGCGAACTCGACATCGGAGAAACTGCATCGCATCAAAGGCCCGAAAGTATTTATCGATTGTTTTATTGCTTGTATTACTTCGAATACAAAAATTCTATACATATGCTTCACAAACAAAAAGAAAGCACGGACAGCAGTCAATGTTCACTTTTCCGTATAACTCACGCTCCCCGACAAAGCACGCGTAATTCCGGCGATCGTGTGATCAAATGGATGCACGTAGGAAAGTAGTTGACTCACTTTACGCAGGAACTGCGTTATTAGACGTATTAAGGAAAAGCCTCGCGACAGAAATGCAACTGAAAATGTCTGTTTGGGACGGTGATATTTAGGTCCTTTTTTTTAATTTAAATAATTTATATCAAGTGTCAGAAACATGGACAGTCAAGAGCAGGTAAGATACGCTATAGTACTTAAGTTGTCTTAAAAGAAAAGCCGTCGTGAATGTGTATAACTACGATCAACCCATTCTTGAAAGACGGCTAAGCTGCATACGTGAGTTTTGAGACACTTAGGAAGTCCTAGGGGCGTGTTCTGCCACTACTCGAAGTATACCCAAGACATTGCAAGTGCTTCATTACATACGGTGCTATTCATTCGTTATGCCCCAGTATTTTCATATACTTCATTATATCGGAATATTGAACAGGGACCTGCGTTTTCCCAATGCAGTCATACAAAAGAATAGGTACGGCATAACCGTACTTACAGAATACAAAAAATAATTTTAGCCAATGTTTACGGGGGCATATCGGCCAGCATTATTCAAAACAAGATAAACTTGACTCTTCAATAATTTAAGCACTTCCAAATGCTATTCTTGCAACTCGCATGCGAAATGCTTTCCACTTACTTCCTCTAGCAACGTCGAAAGCAATGTCAATAGATGACGGGCCTTTTCAGAACGCTCAGTGTTGATATCCTTATGTGTCTGTTATGATCTGTAACACATTTTTCAAATCTCTGAAGTCTCACAGCTTTTCAGGAACTAACACATCACCAGACTTCCTCACACCCATTTCACCAAAAAATACTTCGACGCGCATGTCTGTGGACACCATCACCGAAGTACGGACTGCAGGAGCAGATTGAAGTGACAAGTCCAAAAAGAAAACCTTGGCGCCCATGTTCATTACTATCCAGAAGTCCAAACTCCGAAAGCTTGGCAAGGCCTTCAGCAAGTCTGCAAAACTATGAACCACCATTTTGGCGTCCTCTTCTGCTTCGGTTTGCTGTGAAAGTACTTTTGCTTTTTTCTAAAAATGCGGCTTCCAAGCGCGCTCTTTTCGCACCCGGTGCTTCTCGAAGGCACGCTTGGGGGCGCGATATATAGGCAGGGCAATTGGGAAACAAGCCCATAACTGCAGCTTTATTGAGACGACTGTTTTTCATTGCAACTTCGACCACTTTTCCTGTCTTTCCCACTTTTCCTGTCTCTAGTTCTCACTGCCTCCCCGAATCCTTGGTTCTCGTGACCATGTAAAGGATTCATAGTCCTCAGGGATACATAACCATAGAAAACACTCCGAGCTATATATACATCATGGTCTGACTAATAAATAGCTGCGCTTTTCAGATATTACCTCATCGATCACCAAGTTAGGTATTCCGAGAAAAAACAAGGGGGGGGGGGGGGGGAGTACTGTCAATGAAATTGTCTCGCTCAATGTGCCTAGGCATTTTACCCTTCCACGAAATTGCTGTCAGTTAAGAAATTTCATTACGCTTTACACATTGAGAAAATATTTCGTAATGAAACACGAACTTTTTAATTACCGAACGTGCCACAACATGCGACATTTGGTTTGTGCGTGAGATGTTCTTATTTTATTATCGTGACTCTATGCCCTGGTTAGCCGTCTCCTCCTGGTAATAAAATGATGGTTAGGGCACGCGACATCTTATTCTGACGACTTCAATACTGTAGAGAAGGTCACAAAATGTTTCCTACTTCACTCACACTTGTAGCTTTTTATGTGGGAGTAAAATTCATTTTCCTAAGCTCAATCGCCTAATAAATAGAAACACTCATTCATGGGGTACAGGCAAGCATTTGTTTCTCAACAGGCACTGTCTGCACAAGAAGCGCACTCGTGTTTCTCTTTACGGACCCTGTAGGAAGCAGTGATACCGCATAGCGTGGTACGCAACTTTTCCACGTGTTGCAAGCCACACTTTCCTTGACATCCAGTCAATGGAGTTAGCAGGAATGGATTGCCTTTTTACGTCGATTCAGGCATTCAGCTGCGCTAACAACGTAATCTGCAGCAATCAGAAGCATTGGAAGTGTGTCGCAATGGGGTAGCGCCATCTTTCCCGCTTCGCAGCCTAAGCGCTGCAAGCGCTCCATAGTTTCGCTGTCTTCGATGTACAAGTTACCCAGATTCATATGGCAACACTTTTTATAACATTTGACACCAGGAACCCCGCCGCACGTTGATGTAGGCAGCCACTGCAGCCACGCACAAACCGTTACCGAGCTCCGGTTAACAGCTTCGCTGTAAATGAAGGCAATTGTATACTCACAGCGTATCGATGGAAATTCCAAACTGCGTCTTGATGCCTGACGCAGCTAATGCTTGGAACCTCCGCCAGCTGCTACTGGGCGATCTGTGTTGCGCGAACTGGTCTGGGCATCCGTCGTAGAGTGAGTCGAGGAAGATGAAGTCGCACAGGCCGTCAGGTGGGAATTCCACTGCGTACTTTCCATGACAGCCGACGGTGCATATCATAGAATACGCCTGTGGTGGCCTGTACTTAACGGCTATAAGGAAGAGGACGCAGCACCGAATGACTTGAGGTATTCACCTGAGCGTCTATATAAATTCTATCACGTCTAACGCTGCAGACATCTAGAGAAACAGTGCTGCATTTGCTGCAAGCGTATGTTGTTCATGCACAGGCGAGAACTTTTAAAGAGCCGTTCACCAGGTTTGGCCCATGCAAAACCACGGAGTGAAAGTCAGAACGTGGCAACCATGTTTTATTATCATAAAATTGATGCTCGGCATGAAAACAATTGAAATGTCAAAGAGAAGCCCACCCGCCCTTCGTTTCCAGCGAGTGCTGCTTCCATGGCGCCAGGGTCAAATGCACAATTGCCAGTACAAAAGATGCAGTGTCTGCCACAACTCTGATTACAGCACGTGACCTCGGTAAGCCATCCAAGCAGTACGCGCCGTACCACCGCTGGGAGTTTGCTTCACGAAAAAAAAAGATAAGAAACAAAGAAAAGTAGAAGGCAGAGCTTTTGACATAAACTTGAAGCCATCTCATTGCTCCGGTGTATGAGCATGAAAAAGTACTGTGACATGCACAGGTAGTATTACAGAGGGTCTACGGATCTACGTCTACAGGCAGCATGGCAATGTGACAGTTCCATTTCTTTTATCTTCTGTAAAAATCTTCTGGATCATTTCTGTAATAGGCCTCTCAGAAATTCCTTGGCCTAAAATGCTTCTCAAACGTCATCTTGTGACGTACAGTGGATAACCAAAATTTTCAATGGCGCCTGGAGAGGGGTCCTTTTATTGCTTTATGTCTATCGATCGAACGAGGGCTGTCGCTGCAACCAACACTTGGACAAGAGGACTTTTTTTACCCAGGGCAACAATCGCTTCTGAGATTCCTTGTTCATAGATTGGCTACAGAAATATTTTTTGTTCAACAACCGCTGATTTTGCCATTCTTTTTAGCTGGAATGGAAGAAGTATCCGTGCCATTCATAGTACAAGACGTGGAAATGAGCGAAGAAAAATAAAAAAATGCCGGCAGATCCCACGCCCAGTGAGCTCTGCCGACCATATGAGCACGAACGCGTAGGTGTCTGCTACATGACCTACATGGCACGCATTTCATGACATTCGGGTCATCACCTATCATTTATGTTCGTCATCCACTCTTGTCATACTATGCCTATTTTCGCACATCGCGAGATAAGGAAACGACCATGAGATACCAAGATGTAGGTGTCTAGATACATGGAACGATACTGTCAAATTGGCAAACGTTCACAAAGGACTGCTTCGCCTTCAAAAGTAGCGAGAGCACGAATAGGCAGCAGTATTTCAGTTATAGGTTATGTTGCTCCACAGAAGTTAGTGGAAAACGGATTCTTCGTTTTCGCCACGATACGCTATAAGTAAGCTGTGTTCTTTTAATGTCTGTTTAGAATTTAGTATTTTGCACATATTTTATTCTCAAATTTACACCACCATGAGTTTAAGATATGCGCAAGTAGGCCGTGTGTGGAACAATTCAATCGGAGCGAACACCCTTTCATGTATATCTTGATGCCCATCTGCTTTGACCTTCCAACTGTACTATTTCTTGAATGCTGTCAAGGACGCTCCTTTCCACTATTATTTCAAGCTTTTGTAGCACCAAATGCCCCACGCGTTTTCTACACGGCATGTCGCAGCAGTATTTTCTTCTTCTTTACGATGCGTTTTATGGCACTTTGGGTCGCACTTTGTGTCGTGTGTAACGAATGAGCTCTACGCGCTCCCGTAGCGTCTATACCATTATGCAATGTCCGTATACTCACGTGGGAGTGGGGCGACTGAAGGTGGAATAGCCGCCGGAGTTGTCACCTGCGAAATTGCATTTAGATTTCAGATACGAAATGCGTGAAATACATGCAAAGGCTCAATGAGCAAAGCACGTCGTCTCCGCTTTGCTGATCCCTCGAAAAAAATTTAGAGCTCTAAAAAAATGAACATAAATGCTTTGTATAACGAAGCCGATGTTTTGAAAACTGGTTAGCGTTGTTGGCTGGTTTGAATAAATTAAAAAACCGTGGTTACTTTCCGAGATGTCAAACACTTGTCGTCGCGCCGTCAGCTCTTGCTTTTTTTGTTGCAGATTGGGCGATCAGTGGCCAAAAAGTTCTAAATTAGGTTTCATACGGGATTTCGGGAATACGTAAATTCTCTTTAATGCCTTCAGTGTTTTGTCTGCTGCTAGACCGAGATAATTTAATGCAGATTGGGTTCAATCAGTGCCACACTGCAAATATAGAAGAATTGAAATTGACAAAAAGAAACGCGTTCATTGGAAGCACTTTTTCATCCGCCTTGTGGAAGGAGTATAATATTTTTTTTTATTCGTACCGTTAACTCTGTCTTGAGGTTCGTTGCATAGATGTTGTAATGAATGAAATTTACACAAATACACCCATATTGCGCGCTGGTAAGCCACCAAAGAAGAGCACATTTATCGTAATATCTGGGCAGGCTTTAAAATTGTTTTTCTGTGCATCATTATCCCGTAAAGTAACCCATGCTTATAGACTCAGGAAAAAGAAAAGTGCTGAATGATTCAATAAACCAGTACGGGCTCACATTACTTGGACTTGGAGAGTATGGTTTGTTCGTAAGCATCGTTTTTGAACCTACTGCTTTATGCAAGTGTCTTTGTTTATACTTTTAGGCTTTCTTTTAGTAAATGAAAAAGAAATACAAAGTGAGTCGACACTTCGGGCCTCTAACTGTTAGTAGCTATAAATTACATGCCTTTATATACCTGTTATCGAGCCACTGCGCCTATATTTCCTACATATAAAGCGTGTCGATATTCGGGGAATCTTTTCCAAATGCGATTGTGCATTTTTTATGTTGGCTACAAAGTGCACTACCTATGGTCCTACCTACCTACCTACCTATGGTTTAACCTAAGGTCAAACGAATGCAAGCCCAATACACCATTAACATAGCTCCTCACGTCGCATCGGGGATTTCTTCCAATGAAGTTACTATTTATGCTATACTCTGAAACAGACATTTCCTACAAGTGTACGCCTATTTAGTTACTTCGTTTTTGTTACTCCTAAGTACACGCAAGAAGTCTTCTTAAGTAGAATTTTGTTCGTAATGACATAATCAAAAACACCGTCCATTTTTTTCATGTAAGTGAATTTTTATATTTAGCTTCTGCGCTCCATTTCCTAGCACATGAGCTAATGATTGGAAAGACTGGTTAATTGTAACAAGACTAATAATATGAACAATGGTCGCCAAATGACAGAATTGGTACAACGTCAGAAGAGTGCCACACCTGTTTATTAGTTATCTCTGGCGCTCTGAATTTCAGTGCGTCTGCTATTTATAGAATGCATCTTCGTTGTTCGATACCTCTTCAGCCATAAGCTTACCGCTGTCGCAGCTGTGCATAATTTGCTTACAACGACATGTAACAATTTTGTGTCGTTTGCATCAAAACAGAGACTACGCTTCACTGTTTTCTGGATATGACCCCTATGATATTTGTGGTGAGTCACGTGGGGGGGTGAGGGGGTACATCATCAAATCGGGTACACCGTAACTAGTTAGATGAAGGTGGCCACAACGACTGTTGCACGGTATCATACCGACGGTCGGCACAGACAATATCGCAAGTCACTAAGTCTATACAATGCCGCTTAAGCGCGAAGAACTTCCATGAAGTCGTATATTCCGAATGACAAGAAGGATAGTCTATGCGGAAAACGTTATGTCTGTCTATGTATAAACGAGATAGTTCATTAGTCTTCGTTTACATTGTCTTGAGTCAAATGTCCCAGAAAGTAGAAAATGTGAATAGCTTCGCCGAAGAACCTCAGATCGCGGTATTATAGCGGGTCAGTGAAGATGCTATTGAACGTATGTGAAAGCCTAATTGTAGTGTCAGTTCTCGCGTTTGGCCAATCTTCAAATACTTGCCTCTCAAAGCGCAGGCGAGTGTCTGGTGGTAATGAACTTACATTTTTTTTATTTTAGGAACCCACGTGAAGCTTGAGAATCGCTTTCCTAATGGACGTACTGGTGAAGCTGTCCGGATGGTTCTTGCCCTCGTACCAGAGCCACCTCGAGTACCTCGGGTTACAGGGTGGCTCGGTGTTCTATATATAACGGGAGTCACAGCACTGTTGCCGTCGCCGGTGCCAGTAGCGTCTTCATCAGCAGGTAAGTAAGCAAAATCGAAAAAGAAAATGTATAGACAAGACTACTCAAACCGTCTTCGCGATAGGTTTTTCGTATACGTAGGACCACCTTCTTATAAGAAGCCGTTTCTCGTTATGCGCATATATGGGACGCATTCCAGAATGCCTACTAAAAATATGACTAGAAGCTAAGTTACTCCTCAGAAATAAAGATCGAAAATATAATCACTTCATTTTCATTATTGCTGGCGGAAAAATGTAGTCAGGAGCTTGAACAGCCTTCTCAATAATTTCAGACGTGATATCATCACTGACATATGCATGCATTCAATTAAATTAACACTGCATTAATAATCAATTTATAACAGGCCGACACATTCGGCAGGACCATTCCGCTTGTTATGCTCAGCAGCAACGACGGGAATCTCTGATTGAGCTGCACCACTGCGACTAAGCTGGCAGCTGGGCTCACACTCCCAGGCGTCAGATAAAAATTCACATGGGCGGAATGCACTACAAGCCAATTGGAAAGTGACGAAATTAATACTTTCACTCTTACTGGTGTGGTGTGGTCCATGATACTTTTTTCACATTGTTGAGGTTGCTCATGTCTTGTCTTCACCCCAATAACTACCATCTGAAGACTGTTTTTGTCAAAAGGAACGCATAAATTCAATTTAAATTACGGGGTTTTACGTGCCAAGTGTATTTTGTCATTATGAAGCAGACCCCAGTTGGGGACTCCGGAAATTTTCACCACCTGGGGTTCTTTACCATGCACCTAAATCTAAGTACACGGGTGATTTCGGATTTTGCTCCCTTAGAAATGCGGCTGCCGTGGCTGGGATTCAATCCCGCCACTAATCCCGCGAATTTTGGCAAATAGCGAGTTAACGAAACTACCATGAGAGCACCGAGATGTAGGTGTGTAGATAGATGGACAGATACTGTCAAACTGGCAAACGTTCACAAAGGAACGCTTCGCCTTGAAAAGTAGCGAGAGCACGAATAGCCAGCAGTGTTTCAGTTGCAGTTTACGTTCCACCACAGAAGTTAGTGGAAAACGGATTCTTCGTTTTCGCCACGATACGCTACGTAAGCTTTGTTTTTGTTAATGTCTCTTTAGAATGTAGTATTTTGCATATATTTAATTCTCAAATTTACACCACCATGAGTATAAGGTGTGCGCAAGTAGGCCGTGTGTGGATTAATTCATGCGGAGAGAACACCGGTTCTTGTATGTCTTGATGTTCCTCTGTTTTGACCTTCAAACAGTACTATTTCTTGAACGCTATCAAGGACGCTCTGTTGCACTATTATTTCAAGCTATTGTAGCACCAAATTCCCCACGCGTTCTCTACACGGCATGTCGCAGCAGTATTTTCTTCCGTTTCACGATGCGTTTTAGGGCACTTTGTTTCGCAATTTGTGTCGTGTGCAAGGAGTAGCGCTGCTGAAGCAACTATAGCATTATGTAATGTCCGTATACTCACGCGGGAGCGGGGCAACTGGAGGTGGAATAGCCGCCGGAGTTGTCACCTGCGAAAATGAATTTATATTTCAGATACGACAAGTGTGAAATACGTGCAAGTGCACAATGAGCAAAGCTCGTCGTCCTCGCTTTGCTGACCCTTCCAAAGAACTTTAATGCTGTAGAAAAATGAACGTAAATACTTGAACGAAGCCGTTGTTTGGAAAACTGGTTAGCGTTGTAGACTGGTTTGAATAAATTACAAAACGGTGGTTACTTTTCCAGATGGCAAACACTTGTCGTCGCCGACGCGATTTTTGAGGGCTGCTTGTGGTTCTAGCGGACATAGCAGAGGCAAGCTATATTTAGACGTTAGTCTTTGAGCAATCGCTGGCAATATTTGTATGTATGGGATTGTGCTGCTCATTAGATAAATATATCGACTATACCAGCAGTGACCGCATCCGTAGTAAACACGGGAGGATTTTAGATACCAGCGCGATCACTTTCCCTTGTTTGATCTGGAACATGGTCTCAAAAAATAGCACGATATGCTCCCTCTTACAATTTGTGAGGGGCCATACTATTCTTGAAGCTCTTCATTGTGGTAGAAACTATTACTTTTTCTACAATTTGATGACTTCCGTAGAAAAATATAGGCACATGGTAAAGAGAACTGCATGTTGTTCCAGATCAGCATAGCACCTGCCCAATGGTAAATGTTAAAAAATCGAAAATATTACAATGCAAACTTCAAAGAATTACATTAATTACAAGTTTCAACTGCACACACCATCATTTAAACGTATAGCAATATACCGTTTACATTAGGGTGAAAAATACGCCCAGAAGAAATTTCTGCGAAACACGAGGAGAGAGACTAAGATGCAGTTTTGCATAAATTACTGCTTTACAAAAGCAGTCAGGTCATTAGCATTGTAAGATTATATGTTTAAACAGAGCTTCCATTTGGTTAAGAAGGCGTAAGGGAGGGGGAGTACTTCGGTGTTTCGAATTTTAATATATAACCTCTAATGATGCGGACATTGAAAAACCATCATTAGTTTTCAAAATATTGAGCTCGTTGTAGCGTTGGTGGGCGGTTTCGATGCTAAAGACCTTAGAAATAACTCTACTTAGCTTGGTGTTAAATCATGCTAAAACGTCTACTTAGTAAGTCACGCGGCATAACAGAGTCATTTTGTGATTGACTGCGCCGTTTCTTTTATGATGGCTATTGGGGTAATCGCAGACGGGAACTTTTTGGCGGTCTTGCTGCCAAGGCATTCGAAATGCAAGTAGCTGGGTATAGTGCAGATACTTCAAGGTGCTCACCGCCATCACGAACACACGAAGCATAGGAATGCGAATAGGAAGCGTATATATTAAAACATCTCCTGCAACCAGGTAAGCGTACCATCTAAGGTATACGCATTACCGCGTTTTCGAAACTCCTGCAAACTACACCTTTGAAAAACTACAACACGTTTTCGACAAACAATTTGTTTTCATCGAGAAGTCCTTGAATTAACGTGTATGGCTGACGTACGATAGCAAGGTGGTTCACAAGCTGTTCAGTAAACTATGGATACTTTGTTATTGACACTATTCGCAGTGCTACTTTTTTGCTGTAACGCATCTACTCCCACAAAGCTCGCACTCACTTTTGCAAAATAAAGGAAGCGAACTTGAGGGCAGGGTGCGATGACTACAAGGAGGTAATCTAAGCCGAGATGCTTCTAGGTCTCAAAGGATTTAAAAAAAACAAAGTGGTTGTGATTTGAGGTTTTCAAACCACCGACTGTAATCTCGACGAAAATATTACTTCGAAAGAGCCTTTCCGTTTCACAGGTTTTCCCACAAGCAGGAACGTCAAACACCCATCATTAGTCGACATTAGCTTAATCTAGAGATAATAAGAATTAAATAATTAATTTGTTAATGAACCCGATCTATTCTTGGTGTCAACACCGACGTCCCTGATACCGGTCTCTTACTCACTTCACCACTGACTGCATCCCCACTGCCACCGACCTTCCGCTTTGGAACAAGTGGGGTAGCTTCTATATCGGCCCATAGCGAAGCGACTAAAAGAAAATGAGTGTCAACGTTGGGTACCCACGTGCAACTCTCAAAGATCGCGAAACGGCGGGGACTTCGTCACTTACTGATTTGATGGGATTCGAATGTAGCAGCGTGAGCCGAAGGTGTGGAACATCACGTTCGACAGATATCGCTCGGCCGTCAGGCGCGACGGTCATCACAGGTCGGATCAAGCTGACGACAGTCATAGAGTGATTTTAAAGCTCGCAATAATTTGCCGAATTAAAAAAAAACAGTTTTACCCGAAAAGCGAAGCATCCATTGCGATAGCAAACAAGTGGACAGCTATACAAAGTAAGGATAGTAGTTTCATCGGCCGTATCAATTTGTAAACCTAGGCTCAGCAACTAAATTACCAACCATGGTCCCACGCACACTAGGAAGCACGAAGATATCTGACTCGATGAGTGCGGAAACTCGCGGCCAAAACGCTGGTGGGAGGTGATGCGGCAGCAGCAGCGAGCGAAGTGAGATTCCAGCTGTGTATCGTTCTGATGAAAAGTGAGCACGAAGAATAGACAGCACGAAAAAAACTACGAGCCGTCAAAGCACTTAGATTCTACCCTACCCACAGATCGCTGTCGAGATACGGTCGGGAGACCCCGAGCATGCCGCCACATGTGTAGTTGCAGCCGGAGAGCAACGCCGGCGCCCCCCCCCCCCCATCTCCCCTCCCCTTGGTGCCTCGGAATGTTGGCGTTCGTGCCTGCTTTCGTCTGTTCTGCACGAGCGAGATTGAGCCGTGATCGTCGCATCCCCTCGCACGCCTTGAGTCGTACATATAGCGTAGGACGCGCAACGACGGTGTTATCGTCCTTAGACTTCATACGGACACTCACGGCCATGGCGACGCCGACGGCCAAATTGCACTTAGGGTGTCCATCTTACTGCCACCGCGATTTTTGATATCTTAACAGGTGAGTTCTAACTTGATAAGGCTAAGTACGGTGTGCTGAGGTTTCTGTTTATTAACCTATTTTGGATCAGCCTTCAGCTCTTCCATTTTTTGTTGCAGAGTGTGCGATCAGTGCCTAATAAGTTCTAAATTATGCTTCATCCAGGATTTCGGGAGTATGTAAATTCCCTTTAATGCCTTCAGTGTTTTCTCCGCTGCTTGACCGAGATAAGTTACCGCAGATTGGGTTCAATAAGTGCCACAGTACAAATATAGGAGACCTCATATTGAAAAATAAAGCGCGTTCGTTGGCAGCACTTCTTCATTCGCCTTGGGGAAGGAGTATATTATTTTTTTATTCGTACCGTTTACTCTGTCTAGAGGTTCGTTACATGGATGTTGCAACGAATGAAATTTACACAACTACACCCATATTTCACACTGGTAAGCCAACAAAGGAGAACACTTTTATCGTAATATATGGGCACTGTTTAAATTTCTTTTTTTGCGCATCATTATCCTGTAAAGTCCCCCATGCTTATAGACACAGAAAAAAGCAAAAGTGCAGAATGATTCAATAAATCAGTACGGGCTGGCATTAGTTGCACTTGGAGAGTGTGGTTTGTTCGTAAGCATCGTTTTTGAAACTACTGTTTTATGCAAGTGTCTCTGTTTATAATTTTAGGCTGTCTTTTAATAAATGAAAAAGAAATTCAAAGTGAGTCGACACTTCGGGCCTCTAGCTGTTAGCAGCTATAAATTACATGCCTTTATATACCTGTTATCGAGCCACTGCGCCTATATTTCCCACATGTAAAGGGTATCGATATTCGGGGAATTTTTTCCAAATGGGATTGTGCACTTTTTAATGTTGGCTATAAAGTGCACTATAGGATCAAACGAATGCAAGCCCAATACACCATTAACATAGCTGCTCACGTCGCGTCGGCAATTTCTTCCAATGAAGTTACTATTTCTGCTATACTGTGAAACGGGCATTTCCTACAAGTGCACGCCTATTTAGTTATTTCGATTTTGTTACTCCTAATTATATGGAAGAAGTCTTCTTAAGCATAATTTTGTGCCTAATGGCATAATAAAAGAACGCCCTTTTTCATGTAAGTGAATTTTTCACAATTAACTTCTACGCTCCATTTCCTAACACGAGAGCCTAATGATTAGAAGGACTGGTTAATTGTAACAAAACGAATAAATGAACAATGGTGACCAAATGACAGAATTGGCACATCGTCAGAAGAGTGCCACACCTGTGTATTAGTTATCTCTGGTATTCTCAATTTCAGTGCATCTGCTATTTATAGAATGCACCTTCGTTGTTCGATATCTCTTTTGCCACAAGCTTACCGCTGTCGCAGCTGTGTATAATTTGCCTACAACTAGGTGTAAGAATTTTGTGCCCTTTGTATCAAAACAGACATTACGCTTCACTGACTGCTTTCTGGATATGACGCCTACAATATTTATGGTCAGCCACTTGGGGGGGGGGGGGGGGGCGGATGAGGCGGGACATAATCAAATCGGGTGCCTGTACACCATAACTGGCAAGTTCAAGGTGGCCACGACGACTGTACACGGTATCATACCAGTGGTTGGCACCAACAATATCCCAAGTCACTAAGTCTATCCAATGCCGCTAAAGTACGGCGAACTTACATGAAGTGGTATATTTCGAATGACATGAAGGATAGTCTATGCGGCAAACGTTATCTCTCTATGCACAAACGAAATAGTTTATTGGTTTTCGTTTACAATGTTTTGAATCAAATGTCCCAGAAAGTACAAAATGTGAATAGTACCACTGAAGAGCCGCGGATCGCGGTTTTACCGCGGGTCAGTGAAGATACTATTGAACATATGTGAAAGCCTAATTTTAGTGCAAGATGTCACATTTGGCCAATATTTAGATACTTGGCTCTAGAACTGCAGACGAGTGTCTGGCTGGTAATAAACTTACATTTTTTCTCTTTTTTAAGTTTAGGAACCCGCGCGAAGCTTGACAATCGCTTTTCTAATGGACGTACTGGTGAAGCTGTCCGGATGGTTCTTGAGCTCGCACCAGAGCCACTTGGGGTACCTCGGGTTACAGGTCGGCTCGGTGTTCTATATATAACGTGAGTTAGAGCACTGCTGTCGTCGCCGTCGCCGGTGCCAGTAGCGTCTTCATCGGTAGCTATGTAAGAAAAATAAAAAAAAATGTATACGCAAGAGTACTTAACCGTCTTCACGATAGGTTTTTCGTATACGTAGGACCACTTTCACACAAGATGCCGCTTCTCGTGATGCGCATATGTGGGACGCATTCCAGAATGTCTAGTAAAAATATGACTAGAAGTTAAGTTACTCCTCAGAAATAAAGGTCGAAAATATAACCTCTTCATTTTCATTATTGCTGGCAGAAAAATGTAGTCGAGTGCTTCAACAGCCTTCTCTATAACTTCAGACGTGATATCATCGCTGACGTATGCATGCGTTCAATTAAATTAACAGTGCATTAATAATCACTTTATAACAGGCTGACATATTCGGCAGGACCTTTCTGCTTGTTATGCTCAGCAGCATGGACGGGAATCTCTGACTGAACTGCACTGTTGCAACTAAGGTGGCAGCTGGGCTCTTACGCCCAAGAGTCAGATAAAAATTCACATGGGCGCAATGCACTACAAGCCAATTGGAAAAGTGATGAAATGAATACTTTCACTCTTACTGGTGTGATGTGGTCCATGAAACATTTTTCAGATTGTTGAGGTTGCTCATGTCCTCTCTTCACCACTCTAAGTACCCTCTGAAGACTGTTTGTCCTAGGGAATGCATATATTAAATTTTAAATTATGGGGTTTGACGTGCCAAATGCACATTCTGATTATGAGGCACGCCACAGTGGGGGACTCCGGAAATTTTGACCGCCTGAGGTTCTTTAACGTGCTCCGAAATCTAAGTACACGGGTGCTTTCGCATTTTGCTCCCATAGAAATGCGGCTGCCGAGGCCGGGATTCAATCCCATGACCTCGTGCTTAGCAGCCCAACACCGTAGCCACTAAGCTACCACGACGGGTCAAAGGAACGTTCATAACAGCTGGCGGGCATCCGCTGCCGACGCAGGAGCGGATAATTTTAAACAGTTTTCGTCTCCACATGATTATCCCACAAGCGCAACTGACGATTGATGTGAGGCACCCCCCGACCCGCAGTCACCAGAAAGAGAACTCCTCTACCTATGAAACATTGCGAGGAAAGTAGAAGATTCACCGTGGAATGAGTGCAGGCGTGTCGAATTGGAAGATTGATGTTCGGGCAATGAGAACGGACAACAATGGGGTCAGTGTTCTGGGTATGACCATGCGCCTGCCTCCAGTGGACAGTAGCCTTCACATGTCGAGCATTCTCAATTTTGAAAGCATTCTCAAGAGCATTCTCAATATGCGAAAGCGTCAATTGGTCCATTTATCGAAAAAATGTCGGTGCCTGTCATCTGGACAAGCGAAAAGCGAAAACTAAATTCCACTTGGCTCGGACGCCGCGACACGAGCAGGCCTCGGCGGTGAAGGGCATGTGGAAGCGAACACCTGATGAGTCTTAGCGCGCCAGGTGTTGCGTGAGGGGAGAGGGTACCGCCGTGACGCCACGTCACAGTAGCTCCCGGAAGTTTGTGTTATCGACGCGCGTTCCTTGTGCGCGCTAGCTCTCGCTTGCATTCCAACTACGCCCCAGTAACCGCTATAACAAAAAAGATCATTCAACAGCGACCACGTTGGTGCCTAATGCGACTTTTGAGCAAAGCAGTTAGGTGTTTTTACTACGCGATGTATTGTGACAAAGAATTTGATTGCGAAAGATAGGTTCTTCTCGACGGTCGCGTTAATCCTGTGCTCGGGCAGCTCGTTTAGCGGCAGCGGCAGACGAAGCATTTCCATGTTGAGTAGCTGATTGCTCAGAAAGAAAGCGCGAACATGGTGTGGAGCGCATCCTCTACTGGTGGAGGCGCAGGCGAAGTAGCGCATGCGCGATGGCTCCGAAGTCCACGCCAGAGCTTCGTTGCCATAGGGCTCGCCTCATGCCTGGTAGCGACGACTGAGCATGCTTCGTGCGGCAATCCGCTTTCCTCATCACTATTTCGCCACTCTATCCTCCTCCGCTTTCTTCCTCGCGCTCTCCTGGATCTCGCCATCGTTCATCTGTCGCTGCGCTCTGCGTTCGCTCTTTTATCTTTCGCGGTGCTGATTCACTCGGTTACAAGGGACGGCGAGGCACGCCTAGGTACACCGACGCTCAACGCAGGAACGGCCGCCTAAGGCCTGCTCTCTAAAACGGTGGCAATGAGTTTCGAACGCCACGACCCCACGCTCAGAAGTGGTCCGAAGGTATTACCGACTGTGCTATACTAGCATCATCTACCTAGCAAGCCTGCGTACCCTACTTTATGACGTCACGCTACTTGGACCAAGATTTTCGTTGCTAAGTTCGGCGTAACGAAAGCGGTAACGTCAAAATGCGCGCAGCTAACTCGACAGCGTCCCTATTAGATTATTTTGCAATCGGGCAAGTTACATGACGTCACGGATCCAAGAGCACCGGACTTGTGCTATTCAGAAACCGTTAGCGATGCGTCTCAACGAGCTCCCTTGCCTGCGAAGTGTTGATAACTCCAGGAACCGCTCTGGAACGCTTACGTGTGATCGGACTTTTTGTCACATGTTTGGGCTGTCTAACCGCACGGAGCAAGTCAATTTTAGATGTGGGCTTTATCGACGCTAGGCAACATTACTGGGGTTTCTAACGCATCGTGTATCTCTGTAGATAAAATAATAAGGTTATGTAAGAATACGTTGTAAACCTACGGGTAGCTTGCAGTCATTAAGCTGAATTAATGACGGGGACAATATATGAGCAAGAAATCGAAATGGACAATAGACAAGCAAACAACTTTTCACTGATTAAGTCTTTTGTTACGTTCCAGCTTGAAATAGTAACAGGTGAGTTCCCAAAGCGTAACCACTTGGAACGAATGCTCAGAACGACAGCAGCCTCAAGGTAATCATCCGCAGAATGTGCAACGAAATACAGTGGCTCTGCAGTTATTTGAAGCCTGAATGCATAAGACGGCGATTTGTATAAAACTAGATTTTTACAGCAAGTTTGACGGTTCCAGCTTGAAATAGTAACAGGTGAGTTCCCAAAGCGTAACCACTTGGAACGAATGCTCAGAATGACAGCAGCCTCAAGGGAATCATCCGCAGAATGTGCAACGAAATACAGTGGCTCTGCAGTTATTTGAAGCCTGAATGCATAAGACAGCGATTTGTATAAAACTAGATTTTTACAGCAAGTTTGACGGTGCATATCTTGGAGTGCCGTGCTCGCAATTCATTCCAAGCGAATATGCCTTGCAACCTCACTGGCTCTAAACTGTAAAATATAGTATTTGCCTTAAAGTAAGATGTTCAAAATAAATACAGCAATCATGTCAATTCATCAAATACGCACTTGCATCCATGATACTGGTAATGTGTGCCTCCTAGAACTATTGAGTTCATGCATTAGAATTATGTTTTCTGCAACAGGCGACTGCTAAAAATGTTGCATAATGTAACATTCTATATATTTCATTTCTGAGTCAAAGCCAACACTCGCCCCTGGCGGAAAATGTTCTAGCACCAGTGCAGTTCTTGAAGTGCACCACCCTGTGCTTTTTTGTAGTCCTCCTGTGCATCCCTCCACGTGCACGCAGTATTAATTTCTATTCCATTCTTATTCTGTCCTTTCTTCTTCGAATATATTTTATTCCCCCTTTTCCTGCACCCAGTTTGTAGGTTAGCATACTGAATGCACGCTTGGTGCATCTTCCAGCTTTTCCAAAATTTGCGTTCCCTCTTCCCTGGCTCTGTTTAATGTAAACACAAGAGAGCTGGTAACTGTTCACTCAAAGAAGGCGTCCGCTGGCGTGGCATCAGGAGTTTATCAAAATACAATGTTTTTTTTTTTTGTTGCTGCCGATAAATCTACACACAAAAAAAAGAATAGATCTTCGGCCAACTGCCACATATGTACAAATCTGGGTTCATCGAGAAGAAAATCGACTAAACGATGCCAATTGCCCCATTTAAAATTTTTGTTTCATATCCAGCAAATACCTGATGATCTCCTTTATAGCCTTCTGACTCTATGCTGAAATCCGTTTGTTTAAAAAACCTTCACTCATTGCTTTGGAGGTTGGCTTGGCCAATGTTAGCCATCAGTTTTTCTCCGTACCTGTTGCAGCGAGCCGTTAAATATTGAAAACACAGTTGGCCCTTTATTATTCAAGAGCGGTTTCCCCATATAGTCAATGAAATTCCCCTCATTACATTCATTTTGTACAAGTGTTCGCCCGGCAACCTTCATGGTGCACCATCCGTCGCGGTGGCTTAGCGGCTATTGTGTTGGGCTGCTAAGCACGAGGTCACGGGATGGAATCCCAGCCGCGCCGGCCGCATTTCGTTGGGGATGAAATGCAAAAAACACCCGGGACCTTTGCATTGTGGGCACGTTAAAGATCCCCTGGTGGTCCAAATTTATCCACGATTTGATTATGGGGCACGCTGTAGTGGGGGCCACTACGGTGTGCCCCATAATCAAATCGTGGTTTTGGTAGGGGGAACCCCAGAACTCAATTCAAGTGTTATGGTGCTCAGGTTATCTGTTTTGAGCACGGTGGGTCTCCAAAAGTGGACCGAAATACCTATGAGCCTGTAAGCCTGGTCAAATGAGGTACATTTCCGCAGTTCGTTAATATTAGGAACCTTAGCTAAGCGACGAGGGAGACCATCTACTGGCTCATGTGGGACGCAATATGCTGGAAAATGCTCACATTGTAAGCGAACTTCCCATTAAATGCAGCCTTATTTTAGGTTCACCTGATAACAAATGACAGCACAATCCCACAAATGTGCTTTAAAAGGCTAGATAATTGTATTTATTTGAAATAGAAGCTACAAAAAGCAAATCAGTGTTACGCTGAGCAGAAATACACTTTTGCTTACTGGCTGTTGTCAGAGTGCCCATGAACATTATGATCAGCACAGAGCAAAAGAGCAGCAGCGTGCAGGCGAGGAGGAGCACTTTCCACGGCATGTCGCTCTCGATTTCACTGCGGAGTAAAAGACGAAACATATAGGCTTGATATTAACTTTGTTACCAAGAATTCTAGGGAATATAGCGCAGGAGAGAATAATGGTTTTTTTTTTTTAGTTGAACACCATAATGCTTTGTTCATGGTGCGAGATATCACTTATTATTTTACGTAAGAAATATTGCTGACCATAGGAGATATTTGAAAGTCACTCGAGAGGTCAGCGAGACACTGCATAGACACTTGATCATAAGTTATGGGTGCTTCAGTAAGCTGATCACCACTTGTTCAACTAGACATGACAAGGCGATAGAAAAAAAATGTGCATGTTTTTGATAAAGTGGAAGCTCGGGAGAGTTGGTGATTAAAAATCGACATGTCTGCACACCGCGAACTCGAGGACAGAAGATTGCACACAACAGAGGCGTTACAGATCAAGATACATAGAGAACGCAGAAGATGGAGAAAATCAGATGTGTGGATGACATTTAATGCCGTGCCACGGGGCAGTCATGCTATTCGCAACTGACTCGCACAGTATCAACAATCGCTGTCACAAACGTTACAGAGAAGTTAGCAGTCTAGCCAACGGGATCATTTATGACGCCATCTCGCTCTGCTTTACGAGCAAAGCTCAGTAAAGGTTCTGTACATTCACTGTTGACCCCCACATGCGCCATGCGAGCAGTTTCAATGGCATGCAGATTCAATTATTATTTGGCGCCGCCCGTGCTGAATGATTTATTCATGAAAAATGTGCATCGCAAAAGTGAGCACCCGTATGGGCTCACAAAAATTAAACGACATGAGGTCTGCGTGGACATGCACTTCTAGGAGAACGCCAACGTAAAAAAAAGACAAGAAGGTAGAGCTGAGCTGGCCATTGACAGCACACGAAAATGCAGTCAGGCTACTTGTGAGATTTGACCGAGGTTATTGAGTACAAGGCCTCTGTTACCTTGCATATGAAAATGATGTGAAGTAGCGCCTCCAACTAACCTGTGTAGCGAATAGTTCAAGCTGTCGTTGGCTTTATGTATGGAGGGCGGCAGCTCCTGTCCTTTGTGTGACAGTCCAGATAAAACACTGCAGGTTTTATCGCGTGTCACGCTCGCGAAGAAATTTGCCATCGCATAACTCTTCGCATGTTCACGATCGTACACTCGTTAAAAGTGCACCATAAACGAACTATTTCTCGCTTCTTGCGCAAAAGGATTTTGAAAATGCTTATTAATTTCCATTCTTTCAATTTTGTTATCATGATATGTTCGGTTTACACCTCGTGAGATTCTTTAAGCTACGTTGCTTTATTAGAAATGAACTTACCGTCGACTTCTCTTACAGCAGTTGCGTGGGCAATCGTTCTCATTGTGTTCAAGTTAATTCATATTCGTTTAAGTTTGTATTCCATCAGCGCGGTGATTCAGACCAATCTCTACATGTTAAAATTAAGAATAGTGCCCGTGCATGCAGCCACGGGCACTCAACGACAGCAACTGCATGTGTCGGCACTGTCAAAGTGTTCGTTATGCAAGGATGGGCGATATCTGAGAACTTCTCACTAAAGCAGTGAAAACAACAAAACCTAAACAACGAAAAAGAGGGGGTTAACCAAGGGGCGCGATGTTTATTAGTCACATCATTAGAAGCCAACTAGGGAAGACATCAAAGAAAACACAGGGGAAAAACTTGTACTTAATAATTGAATTAAACAAACGATAAATTAATGGCAATAAAGGTAGATGAAAAAACAACTTGCCACAGGTGGGGAATGATCCCACGTCTCCGCATTACGCATGCGATGCTCTAAGCAATTGAGCCACACAGGCGCGGTTTCCCCATCCAATTGCTTGGGTATTTGTGTTACTACTGGAACTAGCCTTGGGTGTGTTAGCCAGCGCCACCACTCACAAACCTTGGCGGCGGATGTGGAACATCCTTTGTGTCCCAGGCGTCACGAGTGCGTGATCTTTCTACGTGAGGGCAACTAGTCAATAAATCTGCACATGCTATTTGAAGGCATCAGTGTTTCCGGATTCGAGACCCTCGCTATTGGTTAGAGCACAGCATGCGTAAGGCGAAGACATGCATCGTTCCTCACCTGCGCAAAGTAGTTTTTTCATCCACTTTCATTGTCATTAGTTTATCATTTCTTTAATTCAATAAGTAAGTCCAAGTAATCTTAACTGTTTTCTTTGGTGTCTTTGTTTGCTCGCTTCTCATGACATGATTAAAAACTAAACAAGGACTACACAAGAAACAGGGAGGATGAATGGTTGAAAACGCAATTACAATGCCGCATATTCAGTCTAACGCACGCCACCAATCAAAAGTGTCTCTAAGTACAAGTCACCATCAACGTCGTGTGTTTGTCACCCGCGAAGCTCGAAATCTGCTCTCTCCTTAAACAAGCAGAGTACAAGTGGTGCAAACCTACGTCCGTCACAAGTTTCAATGATCGCGTTTTCAATTTCATTTACTGTTACTCTGACTTGTAAGGAAATTTGCAGAGGGAAGAGTGGATGACGTCTCACTAACAGGACAAGACAGCGCAGCCTATCTGTAACAAACAGCTGCGCAGGTCTACCTAGCAGGTCACTGCAGATGATTGCTGCTTCTCTCCGGAATTTTCATGTGGCTGCTTTTTACTGCGTTCCTGACAAAACAAATCACGGGGACGTGGCTGTCAGTGGTACGTACTCACTCAATATTGCCACACAGGAATTGGCAGTTACACAAAGGGAACGTTGCGTCGATGGGCGTTGTCTCGATGACAGTGCTTTCAACATCAGCAAAATTATGTTTTATTTACAAGCAACACGTACTGTGCATTCAGTGATATTGTGATTTGTCGTGTTTTATGCGTGCATTCTTAAAAATAGCCATTTTTTCTTATCCACATTGTTATTTGAGGCATTGGCCACTGCGTGCATTTCTAAACGCGCAGCATGTCTTCTGGCTGCAGGGTAGAATGTAATGCGGTCTTCACTCGTAAAATTTGGTTTCATGTTACTAATGCAATCACGTTAAGCAGTCCGCGTTGCAGAAAATCCGATGTCAACGTCGGACGTCGTTTCGGCAAAAATATTTTCGAACCACGTGTACCCAGGCCTTCCATGTGACGCAAGGAATTCAACTGATTGAAGTAACTCAATTAATCAAGCTAAAATGCCTGAAAAAATCGTAAACTACGACTTACACGTAACTTACAGGCATGATACCAATTGGATTGTAATTTGAATACAGGAGAAAACGTAATCCTGTTACACGAAAACTCAAACAAGGAACACGGTCCGCTGTGAAGCTGCCTGAGCGGAGCGTGCTGCGCAGCGCGTGGCGTAGCCTTGACGTCAGAAAGGATTGTATTGGATGCAGAAAGCAAGCTCGCTGGCCATCATGTGGCGTTTCCCAAGACGGCGCTTTATTTTCCACTGGGTAAAATGGACTGGTAACGCAATACATGCACACGTCTCGACAAATAAGTTATGTATATTCCTTTCGCTTTATAACAGTGATCAATGGGTGTTTTTATTTTCTTTCATTTCCCTGAATTTAGGCAAAAGGCACAGCAACCACGAAAGATCCGCTCCTCTAGGCTAAATGTATAACTGAAACGTTAAAATCGCCCGTCGCTCAACTGTGGCTTAGCGGGGCAACTCGATGTGGAGCGTAGCGTAAGGACGCTCAACTAAAGCAGCCTACTACTGTTACATACGCTGCAGTTGCCGGGAAGTGTGAGAAGCAGTCAAGGATCTTTGACTGATATCGCGTACCACTCTTAGATGTGATATTTAAGTGTCCTCCAAATAAAAAAGAAAACCGGCTAAAATACCAAGCATACCATGGCTGGAGATTTAGCGATTGACATTGCCATAGATTCCAAATGAAGCTTTCGTTCATTGTCTGGTACAGATTCTTGCATGAGTATCTTACAGGCTGTGCAATAAATAAAATCTCATAAGGTAGCAGGTATCCGTGTAGGCTATTGAATTTGCTACTTTTAATGACACCCTAGAAAGCGAGAAAAATTTCGCAACTGCTCGTGAATGAAGCCAATGCGCCAAATAAAAATATCGCTTCCTTGCTTACCTTTGTTCTGTTTCTGCAAAGAGGTATACAAGAAGCAGACCATAGGAATTTTATCGAGTTACACACGCACACAGATTTGCGTTCACTGCTTCTGAAATAGAATTGCAAGCAGCAGATTTCTAGCGCGATGGCTGGAAAACCGGCGTACTTTGGTCTCTAGAACATGAACAGCTTTCACGTGTGTCAGGTTTGTTGCCTTGTTTTGATTTTATGTAGTCTAGCACATTGTAAAGCCATTCATTGTTGTCGCATACTCTAACAACATACAACGAGCATGTATTTTTTGTATAAGCAAGATAGTAAGTAATTTTCTTTCCTCAGGCTTCATTGCATAATTCCTATTACTTTTGTAGTAAAAATACAAAATAATTGGATAAAGAGCCTTTTGCGGCTACTGCGGCCCCCACAGGATGACACGTTCTGTACCGACAGTCAACGAAGGAAATAAAGTAAGTTACTTTCACATAAGCAGAGTTCTACGAATATAAAGCGATGTAAAAAATCACATATACAGCACACGTTAGAAGCTATCTGAAGTGAGGTTTTAGAAAAGCGGTCAATAAAGTTTACTGAAGATTTTTATCTACTGCACTGTGTTTGGCGGCTCAGAAGTTATGCATCTAATGGGCAAGACGCCGAGACTTTGCCCATGCCAGTCACGTGAACCAAGTGAGAGTGGTTTATACTGCCTCTGCAATGGGCGCTGTCTTCTATTGCACTGTCTCTGGAATAGGTCCAATTTATACGCAGACAATCCGACCGACCACGTATTCCGAACCTTGGAGTATAATGGTGAGAGCCTGGTGGTATTAAATAAATTCCGCGCAATAAATAGTGTATTCTTTGCCGTAAGGATGTTATAGCACTGTTTTTTCGTTCATCGCTTACATCCGCTGATAAGGGACACCTTCTCTGGCCCATCTGGGCTGGTGGTGCAGATGCAGCTGTATAAAAGCCGATTAATTATATGACTCATGTTCTACGTATGGCCTAATTGGCAAGACAACTACACCAGCAGCCCCTCCGTCAAGCAGCCACTGTTAATAATGTTTGAGACGTTTCTTAAAAAAGTATTCATCTGAAAACGTAGTTCGAAACTTTGCGCTTCCCACTTTCGAGATAAACGTGGTGCAATTTGCAGAAATACCGCTTTCAGCATCGCATGCTGTAAGTGCCCAACAATAGCCCGACATTTAAGGATCCTCAGGCTTCCACGTTGTCTGTCACTACAACGAGAGCTTTACTTCTCTTTCCTAACGCCATTCAGACGTCTCGCGAAAAATACGCAAGAATGCTCACAAGATATTTCCATTGGTTATTTACGCTCACCTTGGTTTGAGCGTGATTGAGAGGCTGTAAAGAAAGTTAAGGGAATTAGAAGCGACTATAGGTGGCCATTGAAGCAATTGTTTCAGCACGTAGTATGCTTGATAGATGGTTGACTCAAGTATTGTAGATTAACGACACACTGAAGATACGAAAATTATCTTGAAGTGGTCGTAAATCTATGTACACCGGCGTTCTGGAGTTGCGCATGCAGTTTAACATATATTTTTACATTTTGCGAACAGACCCATGCTGAGAGGAATAAGCGGGCCATATGATTGAAGCATTAAAGGCGCTTGTAAGCCCCATATTGCTTCGTCCTTTTGGGTAAGGTAGGGAGTTTTACGTAACGAAGAGAACAACAAAGAGCATATTTCTCACAGCAGGACCCCTTTCGATGAAAAGTAATGAACAACATTATGATTTCTTTTTGCCTCATTCAACGAAATGCCTGCGTTTTCCAATCAATCAATCTTCGGCTCGGGTCTCACACACAGATAGGGACAACTACCGTCTACTCGAAGCATTTATGTGCTTTATCAAAGAAATAATGCACAAAGTGTAGCGTCAACACAAAAGATGACTTTAAATTACCATTCTTTCTTTCTGGATGTATACGTTCCCCTATCAAATGTTGGGAGGGGAGATTATGAACAAAAGAGTTAATTTTTGCATGAGCGGAAGGGCTCCTAAGTTAAGTTTAGTAACTATTGCACTCGGAAGTGATGAATTGGCAGGAAGAGCATAATTTCCTTCTTCTCAAGCTTCGAGCTCATGGAATAAAAAAAAAAGCCCGCGACAAGGGGAGAAGTCACCGTCTCGAGCTGAGAACATTTCACCGAGACTGTACGTGATTAGCAAATCGGTACCATGGTCTACTGCAAATTACAGTGATCTATGAGCTCATGTGCTGCACCTACTAAAAATATTGATGGAGCAACATTTGAGGATTTGTACTCTTGGACAGCCAGTACTTACATGCACCCCATTGTGATGCAGCCCCATAAGGTGTGGCCGTGTATGGTGTGGCCCCGTAGGCTATACGTGTGGTACAATGAAAAATGTAGCGTTAGTTGAGATACAAAGCGACAGTGGCCAAGTGGTGCGAAATCTGTACGTGTAAGTTAGAGAAATCAACAATGACTCGCATACGCGCTGATAGTGCCAATGAAAAGTATAATGCCCTTAAAAGTTAGCTATCTCACATTCAATGTTATATTAGTTAAGTGCTAATTTTCATTACTGAATCATGTATGATCTTCAGCGAAAACTAAAGCGAGCTTTCCTATACTGACTGCAGCTTTGTACCCAACATGTATAACGATATGTACTGCAAAAATAAAAAACCGGGGAGGCTCTGTCAGTGATGAAGCCGCGGTGGGGTAAGTAAAACATCTTTGTGCGACTAGAGTGTATGGGCACTAGGGCACAGAAATGACTTAACCATGAGCGACATTTATTCACGCCTCGCAAAGATTCCACTTTTAAGTTATGAGACAGACAGTGTGAGTCCTATGTTTAATCTATCGATCGTACCCGTTTCCTGTATGTAGCGAGGCCTCCGTGGTAAAAGGTGAGCGGCGTGAATGGGCATCTGCCTGTCTCACCACCCGAGTTTTTCGGCGACATTTTTGGGTCCTACATGTCTAAACAGAGGGCGCCATGCCCGAGGACCCGCGAAACTTTCTCAACAAATGCCACATTTGTAAGCCATTTGTAAGCGTTACAACACCCAATGTGCTCTGGTTTCAGCTTGATTGAATATATCTACGCTGGCAAAGTAACCTATCTAAAACCCAAGCACTGCAGCTGTGATCGATAAATGTAATGTCAAGCTATACCTCTCTAAACACAGAACGAGAGGCTAAATTTGGTTACGATGGCCTCATGCTTGGCAGGACAACAGCGCCATTTGAGCGCGCGACCCACGTATAGAGTGTGGTTTTTTTTTCGTCTACAGAACGCCATCAGAGTAAGGCACTTGGTTAATTCAGTTGCCAAGGTAGGAGCAATAATTGTATTATAGGTCTTCCTGACATGCATGTGTCTCAAGCGACCCCTTACTGTACCCAAATGGAAAGACCGCTTCCCGACAAAAATTTTAACCAGAACGCAAATGTCAAAAGCATGATTATGCAGGTGAATCTAGATTGCGTTTACTAAACCTTGCATAATAATATTAATGAATTCTGCATCAATAAGAAACGAATGCTTTCCTTCGGGCCGTCATGAAGATGCCACGCACTGGGGCAATCTCATTTAAATGCAGCTTTCGCTCGCATTTGTAGCCCGTCGGATCGCTTTGATCAGACAACATTGTACCAATTCCCATAGGAACGCGTGCTTTAAACACACTGCCCCCGCTTCCTGATGAAGTCATAGCTTTGGGCCAAGCGAACGGCATGAATTACTTAAACACACCCGCTGTTCCTCCTCTCCATGTTGTTTCAGTGAGCCCCTGCATCGATCCCCGAGCAAAGCATTTAAGCCCAACGGGCACGACACAGAAGGGTTGAAATCTGGGCCAGTTGGTACATACTTGAACGAGAAAACCAGTCAAAAACACAAAGGACAAGATGAGATGTTCACACCACAACGACTGGTGGTGTGAACATCTCATCTTGTCCTTTGTGTTTTTGACTGGTTTTCTCGTTCAAGGGCACGACACAGGCAGGCTCGCTGCGCCTTGTCACACAAGCCTTTCGGTCATGAATACAAATTTGTTGCGCTCAAACGACGATAAATAAGAACGAACGACTTGGCATGCTTGTTTTTCATACTTACGCGTTGCCACATCGTCGGCGAAATAATATGGATCTGTGCCAATAATGCAAACGTCATGCGGTTAGATGCACTCTAAACATCGACAAAAAAAGCTTCGAAAATGAAAGGTCCTGTGCTGCGGCTGAATTGGCGAAAAGAAAGGCCGCATAATCGTTTACGCCAGCAGGAAGCGCTAAAAATATCCACATGAAGCATGAATACCTTTTTTCAAAACGCACCATTTGCTCTTCACGACAAAAAACAGGCAATGCTTTAATGTGAACACCATTCTTCGTATAATTTCACAGAACAGTACAAAGAACTTAAGTCGACTCAAGCTCTGAGGTTTCATACGATCACGAATGGCCAGATCGCTTTCACATGCGAGGTATGAGAGAAAGAGAGAGAGAGAAATAACTTTTATTGATACAGCCTAAAGATTGGGGGGAGGGGGTGCAACCCCGCCTAGATGTCGGCCTGAAGCCCTTGAGCTCTAGCGGCATCCTCGGCCTGCTAGACGGCCCAAAGTTGGTCTTCGGGGCCCGAGCTGAGCAACACGGTCTCCCACTGCTTCCGATCCATAATTTTCTGGCCCTGTCGGGGCGCCCGAAGGCACGTCCAGATAATGTGATCCAGGTCCTCTCTTTGTTGACAAAATTTACATTTGGCAGAATATTGGACTGGGTAATAATGATTATAAGTCACCGGATTCAAATGAAGGAGGCGCCACGCCACCACCTGCTGCTTATTAAGTAATGGGTGTGCGGGAGGAAAACGCGCCCTTCCCAATCTGTAATGGTTAGTTATCTCCCTATAGCCAACCATCCGATCCATTGTCGGCCACGCCGCGGCGCCCCGGTGGCGCGGCTTGTGAGTCCTCGAGCCACGGTGTCGGCCGCCTAGTTGCCGGGGAGAGAGGAGTGCGCAGGCGCCCAGATGATATGGACAACCCGCTGACAGCGGAAGTGTGCCAGGATTCGGTGTGATTGTGACGAAACGCGCCCTTTGCGTAATTTAAAAATGCTATTTTAGAATCACTGACTATTATCGGGGCCAGTGTGGAAGCCATTGCGCGAGCAATGGGCGATTCCCCAGCCACCTCGGCTCTGTTGGTTTTAATAGATCCGCTGACCTTAGGGTCACCTTCCGAGTTCACTGCAACGATAGACATGTTCTGATTAGTCGTGTACTCTGCCACGTCCACGTACACAATGTTCCGAGAGCGTTGGAATTGCCTCCGTATAGCCCGTGCCCTCTCCTCCCGCCTTTCCCTGCGGTGTTCGGGATGCATGTTTATTGGTAGCGGTGGGAAAATACGCTGCTTCCTTATGTCTTGGGGAATGTCTAGTGCCATACTGTCATGCGTATGCTACTCTAAGCTTGTTAAGTACGTGTTTTCCAGTAGGTGTTTTTGTGAGTCTTTCGTATTGCGCTATCCTATGGGCTTCTATGAGTTATTCGAATATGTTTTGGACACCTAAGGCCAGGAGCCTGTCATTCGATGTGGTTATCGGCAAACCTATAGCTTGTTTGAATGACCGTCAAATGATGGCTTCTATTTTTGTCTTTTCTGCTACTAGGAGATTTAGGTAAGGGGTTACATATACTATGCGGCTAATGCCAAAACCTGGACTAGTCGTGCGAGATTGTCCTCTTTTATCCCATAATGGCGATTAGCTATTCTCTTAATTAACCTCATTGTTTGTTGTGCGCTGTTTTCTAGTATTCTGATCGTTTCCCCGTTCTGGCCATTCGCTGATACGTGGAATCCGAGGACTTTGATGCTGTCGACAATGGGTATTTGGTTGCTATTTACGAAAAGCGTGACGTTTCGTTTATCCGTAGAACTCTTACGGCCCTTGCGTGTCGGTCGGTATAGAAGTAATTCTGATTTTCGGGGCGAGCATCTCAATCCTTTATCCACGACATATTTCTCGACCGTATGTATGGCTGTTTGGAGAAGTTCCTCTATCTGCCAATCACTTCCATCTGTTACCCAAAGGGGGATGTCATCGGCGTACAGGCTAGGCTGTAATCCTTCTGTATTTTCTAGATCTGCTGGCAGGCCAATTATAGCTACATTGAAATGAAAGGGAGACAAGACTGATCCTTGCGTTGTGCCTGGGCTTCCGAGTTTTGTCTCTTTGGATTTCACTTCACCGATTGTGATTGGCGCAATACGAACTTTCGTGTGCTGATAATCGGTTTGAATAAACACAGCGCTTTAAATACGTAGTTTTTAACATCATTTAATATGCTGCACTCATGGAAGGAAATACTATCTGGCTGTTGGCTATTTTTATGAAAGCAATAATTAGTACAGAAAAAGAGATAAGAAGTCGCATTGATATTCACATATCTTTTAGAACATTGAAAAGTCAAATGCGTAAAAAGAACGGTATGCTAGAATATGAAGTAGTGTGTAATATAAGCTGAATGTGCATGAACAAAACAGACATAGTAAAAAATCTAGGACACCATGCTATATTTTCTCCAGATAGCTACTTGCGTTGTGACGAAGGGGTTCAGATGCAATAATAATTCTTCATATATAGTAGCTTCCACGCAGTGTCAACCTGATTTCACGCCTCATACAAATTTTTACTCTGTTCAACCGAAACTTCACAGCGCCTCTTATGTTATCCGTAAGACGACTGGAAGGCGAAAATTAAAGTGCCGTAGCATTAAAGACGAACACACGAGCTACTAATCCACCTTAATTCTCTTAGTCTACTTCGCTTAGTCATCCCTCTTGATTCGCTTACTTATCTTAAGAGGAAGCTTTAGCTCGGGCCCTACTCCGATGCCGCCTACTGAAATACATGTAAAACGCAGAAACTCATTTCTGAGATAACCCCATGGCCAAATTTAAAGAAATTTGTCGCATTTGCGAGACAAAGTTAAATTCTGCTTGGCGTTGTAAGCGGGATTTCGATTTAGAGCCTGAGTATCTTAAAAGGCCCCTCACCAAGTCTGGCCATCTTGAGCTGAGAAACGCAGAACATACATTGCGCGCTAACGTTCATGTCTGCAAAGTTTTACATCGCTACGCGTCGCGGAAAGTTCTGAAATTTCAAATCCAACGCCGTTTCCCTTCCCCTCGTGGCCACCGCACTCCAAGCCGGAGGATGACGCACAAATGATAGTGCGCCTACGTACACGCCTACTTTGCACTGCGCCTACTTTGCACTGAGACGTCGCTCGTGTTGAGACATGACTTCGATAATTATTCAAGTCAACATCTGGTATTTGTGTAATATGTTGCTTGAATGAACGAATTAAAGCTTAGCGAAATAATAAAACTCACAAACCGAATGTCTGCATGCTTTTGCCTTACTTGGCACCGCAGCAAGAGAGACGTTCTACCGTTTCGTCTGCTTGTTCCCACCTCGTGCAGTCGCGCACGCGGACAGCGAAACTATGCCATCTTCTGCTGTGTTCCAACGCTAGATCATTCTCTCTCACCCGCTTGTGTGTGCCTCAGTATTCGCGTCGCACTAACTTATACCACTAGTCAGGTGTCCTCCTGCACAGCGCGCAAAATCGTGCACTGCGCGAAGGACACAATCACAACAGCTCGCGCACGACGCCTTCAGCGGAAGTGCGCCGCGCCGCACGCAAAAGAAGCAAAAAAAAAATGAAGGCGGTGCCCGTGACGTATGCGTCATGCCATCCTCGAGGTAAGGTATCGGAGAACGCAGGGAAGGAATTTCCCTTGAGTAGGCTAGATGGGGTAAATGGAGAGGGTGCCTCGCTTGGCAATGGAGCTCGCCTGCCGAAATAATGGGTTCGCGGCACTGAAATATTTCTATCGGGGCTATTAATGAGCCGATTTGAAAGATTTTTGCGGTAGAGCACTCCCTAGAGGACACGTAGATACTTCCAGCGTTTAACTAAAATTTGCTAAGGGGCCGGGTGAGGGAACCCTTAAAATGAGTTTTTAAACTTGATAGGGTAAAAAAACATAGAAGTACGAAGTTTACAAATTCGTCGCTCTGCACCTTGGACAGATATAACAGATTAGTCAACTGCATTCATTAGAGCATTCAAAGCCGACAAATTAGGTGTTTCAGTTTATGTCTTACGTGAAAGTGGTACATCGTTTACAAGGGTTTTGCAAAAGTCCTACTTAAACATTAGGGATACATTTTAGAGCCCTGTGTAATGCGTCAAATTTATCCGCTTTAGATGCAATATTGGATGCGATTTCCGGAATTCTGCCATGTTTCAATGCTCTGTTAGAGATGTAAATTTAATAGCGTAGCTTTATGAAAATTTGCGAGGTTTCGGAATTTTTACTAAAACAATGACGCCCTGTATCGAAAATTCGCTACCAGCATTCACTATATTTTATAATTTTCTAATAAATGCAACAGACATAATTAAATTTGGTGCTGTGGTTGCCGAGAAAAACTATTTCTTCTTCCCATGTACTTAGATACAAGCCCCCGAGCTGAAGCTTGCTCTTAGTTCGATTGCACGTCATGGTAATTCCCTTACCCATCCCCTTAATTTACTTACTCATCCCCTCAATTCGCTTTGTGTACTTCATTAATCATCCCTCAATTCCAAAGGTCAAGGATTCAACTCCCGTCCAAAGTCGTGGGTTCGAGTGCATATCTAAATTAACTGTGCCTTAATTAACTTCGCTTTGACGTATAGCTCAGAACAATATACGTCAAACACTTGCCTTTTCTTCGTGTGTTGTCGACAAATTCGACTTTGCCCTGCCATCTGCCAGCCGCCTGGTTAACTCAGATGGTAGAGCGGCTGCCCCGGAAAGGCGGTGGTCCCGGGTTCGAGTCCCGCAGCAGGACGAATTTTTCTTCAACTCTCAGGCTTTTCTTTCGAGGAACCCGTATGGGGTTTCCTTTAGAGCAATTGCTACGAAAGGGTGGATGTCTGATTTTTCCTTTATTAATTAACTTCGCTTTCGTTAACACCAAGGGTCGTGGGTTCAAGTACCTTATTGAACGATATCTTAAAACTTGTGCATTAATTAACTTCGCCCTAATTACCACCAATGGTCTAGGGGTCGATTCCCACCAAAGGCCGAGGGTTCGACTCTGACCAAAAGTCGTGGGTTCGACTGCCTTAACTCTATAAATATTTAACGTCGCTTGAATTAACGTCGCCTCCTTTAACACCAAAGGTGATGGGTTGGATTCCCACAAACGTTGTGGTTCGGCTCCCACCAAAAATGGAAGGTTCGTAGCCTTTTTTTAAGTTCGACTAATGAGACTCATAAGGCTTTCGTGTAAATAATTACTAGTCAACCTACAGATTCCCACGTTTCTACCCTTCATGGGTGTTGTGTCCTGCAGCTGCCTACTGTCGTGGCGTATTGACAATCTTTGCTGAGTCCGCTAAAGCGTACGCTAAATGTCGCCGCACAGTCCTGTTATTACGTGTGTGCTCTAGCGGTCTTTCGGCATGATACTTAGCGAACAGCCAGTACGCAGATGCAAGCGGACAACATATGTGTGCGCAAACTGAATACATTTCTGTAGTGGCAGCCGCACGCCAGACTTGATCGAAGGAGGCGTAGGTCCAAACAAACGCAGTGCCAAGGAAAACAGGTCTAACTTGCAAGGGACATGTCGAATACACAGAGGAAGAGCAAGACGCAATGACCCCGTTAGTGTGACAGGGCGAGAGTACGCGCTCATGGGGCTCTTGCGATCACATGTGGGCCCTTGGTAACTACGGCGGGTTGCCCGGTCGAATAGAGGCGCGGACACTGACGCATCGAATTTTTAGATCCTTTCCCCGGAGACGCCGCCTCGGCTTAACGCCTCTTCGCGTCGGTCTTTGCCGTGCTCCTGGTTGCTAGGCCTCGCCGTGGCTCAGCGCAATACAACAACGGACACTGGACGGAGGGTTGCTTAGCACAGCCTACTGGAAAAACGAAGCTACGCTGTTGTATGCAAGCAAATGCTGAGAACTTGGAGACAAGAGATCGGCGTCTTCATTATGTCGGCGTGGAATCGGGCGGCCGTGCTCATTCTGTCAAAATTGTTTGGACTGTATTAGAGAAGAATATTAGGTAATATTTTTTCTGATCGCATTATGCATTACTTGGTCAATAAATATCGGTAGTTCTGCTTGGCTGTAAACACTCAGTAACGCGAACCGTTGCATCGGCGAGTCACTTTTTCGTCCATATCGCCTCGTCAGGTAACAGGATGAAGCTGAGAGCATGGCAGTTGGGCCTACTGAGCTGCATTTACTGAAAGCTGCATTTACTCCTTGTTTGCGTTACAATGAAAATGCGAATACCACCGTTCCACTCACCTTGGTCTTTCATGTGGCGAGGCTTTGAAAATGGTATGGGAAGAGAACGTAGCCGCGAGACCGAAGATGCTGCTGACACGAGACGATACTCCGACAATGATGGTGATTGTGACCACTGCAACTTTGACACATGCCCACTGTTGGTGAATCGGACAGTAATGACGCGGGAGCAGGCAAGGCCCTTCAGTTTAAATTAGGCCAATTAAACTAAAAACAAGCAACGAAATTAAGAGTAGTCAGTTTGGAGGCAGCAGTATAATAGCAACTTGAGATTTTGAAAATGGCACAAGATGAGGCGAAGTATGGATAACATTAGACAAGCAGACGACGAGATTAAGCCCAACAAACTCTTTCTTATCAAGACGCGAACACCTACACAGCGAGGCTGTTAGATTCTCCTTTGTCAAAATTTCCGTGGCGCCATCCATGGGCAAAAATGCGGATCGATCCCTGAGTTGGAGAAATGCCGGGCTGACCTGCGGTGCAGGTGACGCAGGCTTCAACTCCGCAGAGTGAGGCAAGAAGTGCGTAGATTCTTTGGAATTACGCACACAACATACGGTACTGCGTTCGTTTTAATACCGAACAAGCACCAAACAGGCATCCGAACCAAATAATTGATGACAATGCGAAGCACGTAGCAATACCAGCATACTTCACCGGTAAAGATTACTACTGCGCAACCTGCCACGGCGACGGCAGCTGGCGACGCCGAAATGAGGTCACTAGTATTTTGTACATAAAAGAATCAGCCAAGCAATTAATCTCATCGTTGTTGCAGCGAAGCACCACTATACGTTGGCAGCGCATAGTTAAGATTTCACAAGAGCGGCAAGAGAAAAAGCAACAGCACGACAACCTGTGGCGTCTTGCTCTCAAAATTACCATTATTGCCAATACTACCATTATTCTAAATTAACATTACTACTATTACTCTCAAGAAATGAACCACTGCATACTTCCCTCAGCAGTTGTAGCGATGGTTCTCGACAGCATCGCTGGGCATCTACTTTTGCAGGGACGGGATGAGGAGTCAATATTTCTTTTAATATGTACTTCGAGAATTATGGCTTAACACGAGCAGTGCGCCACACGTTTTAAAGCAGTTCGTACGATCTCGGCCACTCTGGGGTGCGCTTGTGCGATGGCAGGAAGCTACAGTTTGTCCGTTTGAGGCGTTTGTTATAAAGTATGTCATGTGGCCAAAGATGGGGGCAAGGGATCAGGTGAAATGAAGGATGGCTACCTCCGTAGCGCAGACAAGCAAAGCATTAATTTTTTTTTGGGCGGTGTCTCCTTCCGGTGTGACCCAGTAGTCGTGTGACGCCACCCTTCCTGGTCATGTGTGCTTGCGCCTGAAGCTGACCATCGCGGGACCGAAGGAGATCAGACGTGGAGCGCAGAGCAGTTGGAGCATCCCAGAGCTGAAAGTCAGGGGAGCCTGGTTGCCCTACATTTCTTATGAGGGAGGGGTGCGGGGGAGGCTCGGCCCTCACCGCAGTTCAACTCCTACGCTGCGGTGCCCATTCGACAAGCGTTCGAAGTGAGTTTGTTATCAGTAATGCGTAATTCTAACTTCAATTTCTCGGTTATAGATTTATTTACGATTAATCGATTGATCTGCAGGGCCAAAAACAGGAAATAAGATATTGCCATATTGCAGCATGCATTTTCCCGAGGTTCCGCACCTGATGTTCACCCCTTGTTTGGCTAAGATTATTTGTTGACACAGATAGCATACTGTTTCATGAGTCACCTGAGAATCAATCTACGTGCTCGTGAATTAGCGAAACTTCACCTTTGTTTCTTGACGTTACCCATTAAATTTTATTCGTTTAATTGTGCATTATGAGTGATGTGTTATACTAATGACGCCTGCACATTGACGGCTTTCGGGGGTATGTAGGCTTAAAACCATAAAATATATCCGTGTAGTGCCCTGAGGTTGCTCGAGGTGATTGCTTGATTTCAATTTCCACCAAAGCAGCGGATTTCATCTATGCGTTCCGTGGCTTCATTGTCTAGTTTTTTATGGTCATGATAGCAAAATTTGAGCACCTCGATTTTTCTTGTACTCATGCGTGCATATATGTATGTATGTACATCATCATCAGGAGGAGCCTATTTTTATGCCCACTGCAGGACGAATACCTCTAGTAGCGACCTCCAATTGCCCCTGTCTTGCGCTAGGTGATTACCGCTTTCGCCTGCACATTTCCTAATTTCATCACCCCACGTAGTTTTCTGCCGTCTTTCACTGCGCTTGCTTTCCCTTGCCACTCATTCTGTAACTATAATGGCCGGCAGTTATCTACCCTACGCATACATAGCCCAACCAGCTCTATTTTGTGTTCTTATTCTGTCAACTACAATATCGGGTATTCCCAATTTGCACTGTAACTAACCCAAATGTATTCTCGTCTGTTAACGTTACGCCTACACTTTTTCCTTCTATCACTCTGTGTGTGGTCCGTAGCTCGTTCTCTAGCTTCTGTGTTAAACTCCAAGTTTCTGCTCCCTACGTTAGCACCGGTAGAATTCAATGATTTTACACTATTATTTTCAACAAAAGTGGTAGGTTCCCAGTCAGGATTTGGTAATTCCTGCCGTATCCACTCCAACCTAATTCGTTTCTTCTTTAAATTTGCTTTGCATGGTCAGGGTAGCCAGTTCAGTAATTTTCCTAAATTAATTCCTATACATACTTTAGACTCTGACTGGCGATAATGAATTCTTGTTTTCTAGCCAGGCTACTGAGCTTACTTTTGGCTGCTGCATAATAATCTTTAACCCCGCTCTTGCACTTTATCGGTTAACGATCTCCAATCATTCTTCGACATGCATTTTTAGTGTTGCATAATAGAATAGTGTCATCAGCAACCTGAATGCTGTCATGATATTCGCCGTTGAACCTCACTGATAAGCCCCCTTCCCAGTTTAATTAATAGCATGAATACTTCGTCTAAGCATGTAGTGACTAGCATTGGAGCGATTGTTTCTCGTTGCCTGACCCCTTTCTTCATAGGTAATATTCTGCTTTCGTACAGAACCAAGCTAGGTGTAGAATCTTTGTAGATACTTCCCAAGAAATTCACGCATGCCTCCTGTACTCGTTCATTGCGCAATGCCTCCATGACTGCTGTTCTCTCTAATGAATCGAATTCATAATTTCATAATCTATGAAAGCCCGTAGTACAGCCTTCTCGTTACTCACTCTGGCAATCTGGTGGTCTGGTACAGTCACCAATGACGGGGAGCGATTTTTATGGTGCAGCAATGGGGGGGGGGGGGGGGACGCTCACTTCAAGACTGCGATGGTGGTCCTGTCTAAATTTTACGACAGCAGCCTTATGGGCCATGTTCTTCCCCGCTGCCGCCATGTTGCGGCCTTGTGCCCACTATACGAGAAGGCGTACGCGTTCATTATCTTGCAGATGGCGGCAGACGTGTTTTATGCGCTGCGTTAGGGTAGTCGTGTACGATTGGGATTTCAGCCTTGAGGGCCTCTCGACTTTTAGTGTGGATGAGAAATATGTCTTTTGCTTGTCCATCAGAGGTGAATGGCTTCTTCGACTATTTGTAGTTCATGTTCTGCAGCTGTCAGTCAGAATAGCTACTGTGGATCACGACGTGTGCTTGCCCATTTTCGATGTAGCAAGCGGTAGCGGCGCACAAATTGCCGGAACCTTCATCGTATTGTTCATCCTTGCTTATTGGGACATCCAGTATAGTAAGGTATTTATCTTCCTGTTGGTGAAATTTGTGTCTGTTGAAGTAAAAGATGGCGTTGAAGCTTCCATGTTTGACATGTTTAGTGATATAGTGTGTCTTCCCAGGCGAGAGGCTTATGCGTGCAGTTTTCAGTGCATGATGAATTATATCCAGTGCGTTGTGCAGCTTTGTAACTTCTTTAGCTGTGTTTAGGTCATCAACACAGTGATATCATCAGCCTACAGAGTCAACCAAAGGTTTTAACCTACGTCTAACTGCTATGCGATCTTGGTCTGGTTATTATGAGGCTGAAGAGTGTAAAGGAGACGGGCGACCCTTGTGGGACTCCTACAGAGTTCGTGAAGTGCCCGGCCAAATGATCGGGAGAGAGGTGAAATCATACGTCTTCTGTTAAGAACACCTTCACAATGTGGACCATTCTGGTGCTTGCCTCGATAATTTCGACTGCTTTGAATATAGCAGCTTGGCCAATAGTGTTAAAGGCTTTCTTCAAGTCAGCTGCTGCTAAAATGTGCAGTCGTCCTCTACAAAGCTTCTTCTGCGGACTGATGGCGGTGGCAGCAGGTAGAGACTGTCCTGTATGCCTAACGGCGGCCGGAATACGGTTTTGAAGGGGTGGAAGTAGCCGGACTCCTCGATATGGCGGGAGAAGTGTGCAATAACTATCTTTTCCACCCTGTAAAAATGGTTACAGTAAGCCAGACTGGCCAAATATTGCAGAGCGGTGTCCGTTGCTTGCCAGGCTTTGGTATAAGTAGGGCGACATAATGCGCCTAGTGCTTAGATTTCCAGTGCTTGTTAACTCTAGGATCTCGTGTTTAGTATCTGTGTCTGCGCTCTGAAACATGCTCCAGGAGATCCCGCCTTGTCCGGGAGCACTGTGCCGCTTCACTTGCGAGAGGGCTAGCAGAAAAGTCTAAATGGTGCACTGGAGCCTACCGAGTTCTCAGACGGCAGCTGGGTGTAAATATAGAGTGGTAGCTAAGGATTACGGGAAAAATGTGCATGCTTCCTTATGTTGTACTTTCTCGGCGGTCACGTCGGTGCAGCCTAGTATGCTGTCCAGGCTATTGCTAGTCTTTACCATCCGGAGCTCGCAAGATGCGCCACGAAGCCTTAACACAGTGCTACAAAAGTCTAGCCATCTATCCCGGCTGAAATTCTTAGGGAATATTATGGTCTTGGCTGCTCTTCTGCGCAATCACCAATTTCTTATAATCCTTTCTTGAAAGTAGTTTTCTCGCTCTGCCTGTTCCCTACTCCTCCAGAGGTTGATGATGAGGGTATATGGTGTTGTGGTTGTCACCAGTGCAGAGCTGGTGGTTTTTCGCTGGCCCTTAACAGGAGGTCGTCCACAGGAAGCTTTTCTATCTGGTCATCTAGTGACTCTCTTAAAATTTTTCATTGGAGTGTCGCAATAGTGCGTACATGTTTTTTGGAGTTGAATTTTGCTAAATGAAGAATGGGCAATGATCCCTACCGATCATCTCATGGCCGCATTGCTGATCTTTAATCATGTTGCCAGCGTGCCAAGTCAGGTCTCGAATAATGTCACGTGGTCCATGTTACACGCCACATCCTGTAGTATTGTGGAGATCACGAGAAGCAAACAGCACTAAACAACAGGACGAAGAGTGGATAGAGTTTATATATGCTGACTGAAAGAATAAAGCCGTTTGCTAGAGAGTACTGTGGTCTGTGTCCCTCTCTTTGTCCTGTTGTTTAGTGCTGTCTACTGCTCGTAATATTAAATTTAACCAGCCCAAATGCGTGCTCTTGTGGAGACCATTAGCCAATAAATGTCCAGCTTTCTCTCTGGCTGCAGTGTGAACTCTTGTTTTTTCAGCTTTATTTTTGGTATCGTAAGGTACGGCAAAACTTTATTGAAATCCTGCAGATCGTGAGTCTTCACAAAGCGGGCCGCTCCCACGTGGGAATCGGGAGGCCGAGCCTCTCGGCCTCATGGGGGCCTTCTGGACAGCCCAGAGTTGGTCAGCTAGAAGACGGCTGCGGAGAACCGCCTCCCATCTGGCCGAGCTGTTATCGACGATAGAGCGTGACCGGGCACACCGCGAGAACATGTGCTCTAACGTTGATATTTCTTCACAATCGCGGCAATTTCAATTGGCGTAAGCATCCGGATAGAGGTTACGTACGAGCGACGGACTGGGTTACGTATTCGTTTGTAGTAGACAGTGCGTTAATGGTTGAGCTCTGTTGAGCCACGGATGAAGAACGAAGTAGGGTCTACGACTGAGATAGTAGTGTTTAGTAATCTCGTTGTGGTGGGAGGGCGTGTCCCTGTTCTCTGGGGGGTCGGCTTCCGATTGGTCGAGTGTAGCGCGGTGGGCATGTTCACCCGCAGCCGCGTGAGCCGACTCGTTGAGGTTTGTAGGAGCACCCTTCATCTGACCCTGATGTGTGAAAAACCAATAAATCATGTGGTGCGTGATCGCCTTGCTCCCAAGAAGTATGAGGGCCTCTTTGGAAACGGTGTCTTTTTCAAATGCTCTGACTGCAGACCATCACCAACATCTCTGCCTTAAGCAATCCTAATTTGTGTCCTTTGATTTTGCCCATGGTCTGAAATATGAGCTGGCGATGACTAAATGCTTCTTGTTGCAATGTATTCTCGTTGCTACTATTTGTTGATGTGGCTTGCAAAAGGCGGCGGTATCCAGCTGAGCATCGTGCGTGTCTTTGTGTACAAAACTTACGGTTGCTCTTTAGTTTTTTTTTTTTTTGTTCTTAATGAGGATGCATGGTGCATGAAGAAAAGAAAGCTTTGCAATGACGAAGACTCGGAGACGTCTCCTTTGTCGCTTGAAGCGAAAGAACGCTGAAGTAACCTGTACGCTCGAACGGAATATTCCATTCTGTCATACAGGTTCGAAGATCTCGACAATTCTACTGTATAGCGTCAAGTGTATGTTTGGGGGAAACAGCCACCATATTTCTTCTCATAGGGTGCTGACCTTTGCTTGCCAGTGGAGCTGCGCTTTGTTGGGGGTGACTGCTTGTGTAGAAGGGCATCCAGGCGCTGTAAAAATTAATATTGTCCTTGGAGGAACCATGGGAGTCCAATATTTGCTCATTTGTAATCGTGTCAAGTGCCCCAGCTTCGTTATGATTGTGGCAAATTGCGTATTTACGTTAGTGAGTTCGGCTTGCGTCTCCTCTTGGGCACAAAGTATTTTAGTGACATCCTCCCATTCTAGCATAATGTTTTCATTCGCATGCATATCGCGCTTTTCTGATACCGGCTGCGATGTGGCCGATGGTATGTATTTTTGTGCACTGCTTCGAAGATCACTGGTTGTCTTGCCAGACGCTCAAGGAATTTCTACTCCTTCAGCTGGGGTTGTCAGGATGTTCTGTGAACAGAATCTAGCTAATGCTTTCTTAAGGTTCTCCGAGCTTTCTATTTGTTTTTTCAGTGGCTCATTGATAGTACGTTGTACGTGAGTATCAAGGATGGTTCCTTGTCTAGCTCTTATATTGTTGTAGCGCAAGCTAATCAAGGACAACAGAATTGCACATCTGATACACACAGAGCTATGTGTGTGAGATGTGTGTGTCAGACGTGCCTTTCTGTTTTCCTTGTTCAGCTTACGCTAGAACAAAATAAGACATGCCCTACCAACAAGCCCCTATGGCTATCCTCATTGTCTAGCTCGGATTGCACCTTCGCTTTGTCGTGGTCAAGCTTTGATAGTGACTGGCGTGCTGCTTCGGTTGACATGACAACTGCGTTGTCTACTCGATGTATTGTACCACCGGTGCATGGGCTGTCCACTTGTTTTCTTTTTAGGTGCTGGTAACATCAATTCCTGTATATGCATTGATTGAATGACTGCTTTTTTGGTATTAGGCCTAGAGTTGGCAGCATGCCGTCGACTTGGGCTCCTTGACCGTAAGTGATGAAGGTGACGATGCCGGGTAGGCTCTGTGCAGGCACGTGTGGTTTGTTGGTGAATGACGTTGTTCTTGGCATCTTACAGGGAAGAGCGCTCCCCAATATGTATTTTGTTAATGCCTGACTAAACACTGGGAACTCATCGGTTTATTGAACAGAAGGCTTGCGTGTGGCCACTTTTGTGACTAGAAAGAAAATACTGGTCGGATCATGAAGGGGTGAGTCTTGAGTGTAAAGATATAGTATTAGACTCTCCAAAAAATTCTAGTTGCTTCGAAACAGAGGATGGTTCTGTTCGTTTTGCCAAACATCCTCGCTGAAAGTACTATGCCATTCGGGGAGAAAATGCTTTCTATAATACCCCGGTTGGGTATATATCTGAGGTATTACGAACTGCTCACTTTTAATACTTTCTGCTCACTCTATAATACCCCGGTTGGGTAAATATCTGAGGTATTACGAACTGCACGGCGTTTTTTTCTTTGGGGGGGGGGGGGGGGGGGGGGTTTAGGGGGACGCCGGGTAGCTAGTCACCTTGACAGAACTTCACTTCGTATCAGGTAGTGTATTAATTTGCCTCGGAATATCCACAACATACTGTTGACCTTTCAAAATTCCCGTGATTTTCGCTATTGCTGTCAGCATTGTTGAGCGCCACTCCACCCAATTGTTCCTAGCACAGCAAGTTTGTTCCGAGCAGTGGCTAGTGGGGCTCGTGAAAATGAAGAAATGCTTGGCACTGCCATAGGCCTAATGACTACGACGTGGTATGGTAATTCTTTCAAGTACTTGAAGGTTTCTGCTTGTCACTTCTAATAACCAATATTGTGCCTAGTAGAGTTGGCCGCTGAGTGACACTGGCTATCAGTGTGTCGGCTGCATCCGAGGTCTGCGTTGAAGGTCTCTCCGGCACTCGTTGCCTGCGTCTCGACTGCGTCCGAGTACGGTGCACATTTCGATTCTTTGGCTTGCGGCTCCTGAGCAACAGTGAGGATGCTGGGGTCATCTTCCTTATGCGGGGCTCCCTTCCCAAAGGCGCTGAGTCGTACTCCCTAAAGTGTTGCAGATAATAGCGCCTCTTCCTTTTCACAATGCTATCTCTGCTTATGTTCCGAACGTCCATTTCCTCCTTTCAAAGTGTGCCTCGACTTCCGATGATGACCCCATGACCATGGTATCAAGATGTGTGGCTAAGGCTTAGGTTAGGTCTAGTGTTTTCCCTTGCCGGGTGCGTTTGCAGTGAAGGCGGCTGTGAAGCCACAATGTGAAGAGGGCGTATAACTTGCACCGTGCTGTCGTAGCACACAAATGCCTTGCCGACGACAGTCGTATCGTACCGATGGCAGTGGACATGCTCTCGCGTCATTGCTCTCGATGGTAAAGTTTGTCGCGAGTTCTCTCTAGAAGCTTTTATTGTGGTAGCGATTGTAGGCCAATACGGAAACTCCAAGCGAATCTGTATCTGTACCTGGAACATCTTTAAATGTATCTGGGATGTACGCTGAGATGTTCCAGATACACTTGAAGTGCAATAACATCGCGGCCATGCGCCGCATGGTGCAGAAACTAGCGAAAGCTTGCGAAGGTGAACCTAGTAGTATAGTGGCTTGATGTCGCGTTGTCTTCTAGCACTTGCAAGAGAAAAAGGCGGGAAGCGGAGAAACCGTCGGATCACGTGCCCGAGGGGGAACGCGGGGTGATATTCGGGTGCTAGGAAAAGGGAGAAAGGAGCTAGGTTAGTGAGCACACCTTCTTCTCCAGCTCCGGCGGCTGAGCTGCCGCCGAGCGTTACCTCTCGAAGGAAATCTTCGGTTAGAAGGCTAGCCGACTATATATAGCTGATGGCTTCATGTGAGCTTCACGTGACCAGTGAGTGAGTAAGTGAGTGAAGAAACTTTTATTGCAGGTCCGGCGAGGACGCGAACTCGTCGCGCACCTGGCTAGTCCCACGTCGGGACCGGCAGGTCTAGCCCACCGGCCCGGTCGTGGGCACGCCGGACAGCCAGGATTTGCTTTTCTAGAGCGGGGCTACGCAGAAGCGAGTCCCACTCCTCCTTGTGACCAGTGCGTTTCGCTTAGGCGTCAAGGCACGGAAGATTGCTCGCCATAGATTTTCGAAAGGAATACCGTTATTTGCCACTTTCGTCCATTCGCCTATTTCGCGGTCGGTGGTGGTTGTACTTTACCCTTCGATACAAAGGCGCCATGTAGCGCTGCTCTCGCGATAACGACCGGGGGGGGGGGGGGGGGGCGTTTTTGTTGCCACCACGAAGTAATGGCGCAGTACACTGCAAAAAAGGAACAATGGAAAAGAGCAGGGAGGAGAATAGCAGTAGTACAGCGAAAGTGCAACTGCTTGCTGCCCTATTGAAGCGTTCCATGCACTCCGAAAGCACTTACGAGCGCGAAATTATATCACTCGACTGGGTTGTTTACCGTCCCGGGGTGTTTTGTCACACCATCGTAGCTTCCCATCTGCCATTGCTACCACACACTCAGCAAAAGCGACACAAACACAACCAAAATAAAAGAATATGACTCGTTGGGTCACATTTATTCTTTCACACTCAGCTTTTTGTGTGGGAGCAGCTCGAACTGCTCTCGCTTGCCTTCAGTGTTGTGAGACTGCTCAAGTTGTGCCGCTGGATCACCGCTTTCCTACTCTTGTTATGCCGTTGGAACGCAGCTGTTCTTCAGAGAGCACTTTGAGGATATGTTTTAGTGCTCCTCTTCGCCCAGTAGGATTCGCCATTACTTTTTGAAACACTCACAAAGTCACACGGGAGCTTGGACGGTGCCGGTTAGGTGTTATGCAGGAACATGCATATTTTAGTAAGATCTCTGAAAAACATTGTTCTACTTGACATCTTGACCTCGTTCTCTTGCCAAGCGCCACACTTTCAAAATATTCGATGAAAAATTGAGTGCTGAGGAGTGTATGCTGCATGACATCGAAAACGGTACGTAAGAAACCATGAAGGATTTCTGCTCACTCTGATTTGATGAAGTTGTCCCACTCGACACACGGCGCATTTTCTTCTGTGAGCCTTCACGTATTCTGGCAACCTTGTGTCGCATGTTGCGCAAGTAGGACCTACACTATCTATGTAATTTTGCCGTTCTTTTGCCCATAAAACCACATTTATGCTCTCCAACGTTGTGTCCATGTGGTCCACTCCCCACATTTGACGCAGTCGAAGGTGAACCATGCCGATGAACCTGAACCCAGCCATCCGCTTCGCCTGATTTTGTAATTGAAGCTCACCACCCGCTTTTGCTCCTTTGCTGGCCCTAGACCCCTTTGAGCTTTGCTGCCTGCTCGTACTCCATCATGGCACTCAAGAATTAAAACGAATCCACCCCGGAAGACCTCTATGGTTTCACAACCAACTATATTCGCCATGAACTGTCGCGTCGTTGCCCTGAGACCACCGGTTCGAAGGACGAAATGATTGAAAGGTTGCTTGCGGACATCGCCGACAACCATCCGCTGATGAACAGCCCTGACTCGTGCACAGCTGCTCCGGAACAGCCATCTGCTCTCACGTATGCCCAAATCACGCAAGTATTGAGTGATTTATTGCAACAGTTTCTCACACTTTCACAGCGGTTGACAGTTCCCGTTGAAGTCACAATGCCACCCGACCTTTCCGCGCCGCTCCCAATCTTTTGTGGCTACGGCCGTATTTCTATTCGCCAGTGGATCGAACTTTAGCGTAGGCAAGGATTAGCCTCATGGACATGTTCTGCTCTGCTCGCCGTAGCGCTTGGTAAACTCCGTGGACTTGCTGCAGTTGGATAAGTGTGGCAGGAAATCATGCCACACGTGGGAAAACTTTAAGACTGCCTTCGAAGAACAGTTTGGTGACAAACTTACACTCCTGCAGTGGGAGCATATAGTCACCAGACACGTCCAGTCACATGGAAAAAGCCGTGTTGGTTATTCGCTGGCCAAAGTCCGCATGATATAATGATGTCCTATCCAACTGACTGATCATCAGCGCATTGAGTATGCACTACAGGGAGTGCGTGACACACACTGGCAACCACTATTGCAGCGCAACTTCCCTCGAATGTGGATGCATTTCTTGCCATCGCCACACAGCTTGATATAACTATGGAACATTCCTCTGTCTTCCAAAGTCCGCCACCTGTTGCAGCTAGATGATCAACTTCACAAGTACCTCCCTTGCGTGTGCAGCATCCTGCTGTTTTGAAAAGCACAGCGTCTTCACAAATGAGACCAGCTGATTCATCAGCCTCAAGTCGAATTTTCTCCTTTCCGTTGTACTAGCAAGATACGCGCTACCTTAAATCAGCTCTCAACATGGCGTACCTGCCTGTCGTTCTGGGAACGATGTAAGCAAGGCTGTATGCTATAAATGTCACCAAACCGGCAATTTTGCACCGAAATGCCCTCATCCCCAGTCAAATGCCCCACAGACATCTAGCCAGCAAACGAACCTTGCTTCCGTGGCGTCTTCAGGCTTCAGAACCACTTGAGGGTTAACTTCGGCAGTGTGCTCTAATACAAGCATACATTCCACTTATAGGCAATGTTGATGCCTTTCCACCCAGTGGGTCTAAACAGACCATACTCTCGCACAATGGCATTCGATGTGCCAACCTGTTACCATGTACCAAGCCTCCCATATCTGTTGCAGGTCGTGATACCGTCATGCCTTCTGGTTCATTATGTACTCGCATCACTGTTGGGCCTGTTTCTGCACTACTCAAGGTTCTAGTTCTATCTAGAAACCCCTTGCCTTTGATTCTTGAGGAAGAATCGTTTGAGGCAGCTCAAGCTGGGCTCCTGGTACGTCCACCTCATCCAACAGAAATTCACCATCCTAGCACGGGTGATGTGATGCGATGCCAGGAGACCGTGCGGCGAAGGATGTCCAATGCTATTGTGCTGCCCTGTAGCACTATTGCTCACTTCACACAAGTGGCGTCATCTACAGGCTGCCTGCAGTTTGCACCGCTGCCGGACAACACCCAATCGACATGGTCATCCCTCTACTAACATGAAGAACTACCTGAAATAGCACCACGTGAACGAGAGATACCGCTTTTCAGGAATGATGACAAGTTGGAAGATGAAAGCCCACAGCTGCGCGACGCTGATATAGATGCACAGCTAAAGCAAGAAGTCATTCGTAAATGACATTCGTAAAAATAGCAAAAACGTAAAACATTGCATAACAATGAGAGGCCAGAGCATCAGTGATAGGATAGGTTATCCGTCTTCGATGGCGCGTACCCACTGCGGGGGATTCGCCAATATTTGGATGGTATTGGGAAGATGTTACAAAAATTGATAGAAGTGCCAAGTGCAATTGGATATAAATGATGTTTGGAAAATTAGGAGAATGCCCTTGAAACAACTAGGAATGCCTCCATGGCTGAGCAAACATCCCTGCGGCAGTGTACAAGAGGCTGCTAGAGAAAGTTTACTTACAATCGAAAAATTTAAGGTAAGTTGCCTGGATGTTCGTTTTAAAATGTTTTTCCTCAAGAAAGAAAAATATCGCTGCAGAATAAGAAAAAAAGACGATCTATGATCTCAACTTCTGCTCATATTGGGCACAGAATGAAGGGGCCACAACAGCCCTACGACGATAAACGTTTAATACTTGCGTTCGACAGCGTAATCGGGCAAAAATTACTGTAGTGTTTCAGGTATCAAAGGCATGTTTGTGCCAAAGAAATAGGGGGTGTCGATATTCTGAGAAGTTTGCTAAAGCTAGGTTCAAATGGTCTGGAGCAATTGCATGCCTTCTCAATCTAGCAGTAGTCAGGTAAGCTGATGTAGAAAGTAATGACAGTACAGGACCATTAAGCACCGCTATCGAGAGACTGTCAGTCATTCCATTCATGTATAATCCCTCATGACCAGACGCCGAAAGTAATCGAATTAAATTTGTGTGGGCTGGCACTTGAAAATGAATGATACATAAAAAGTTAGCACCACCATTTATTGTGAGCGATGTACATAAAGACAAAGAATCGTGAACCACTTTTTGTCGAAGTGTAGAAAGGAATCTGAAGCGAAAATAGACTATTTCAGAAATACTTGGCAGCAAAAAGTACTTTGTTGCCTTCCCCATGAGCGGATTTATTGGCATTCATACACTGCATCCGCTATGCTCCCGTTCCTGCTTCAATGCCTTGCACTGCGAACTCTAAGGCGCAGTGGGGCGTGCCCAGAACGCTCTGCCTTCTAAGTGTCACCGTGGGGCTGTTAAAATTTACTTTCGGGTGTTAACGTAGGCACCCCATCATGCCATTTGTCTCCCCTTGAGCCGCAGTGTGCTTAACCGGAGGACCAGTGGCGGCGCGCCGCTACGGCGGTGGTATCTACGCAATGTAGCCGACCACAGCTTGATGTCAGCTATCGGCCAATAGCAGCGGTCTAAGGGAATGACGAAATAGTGCGTGTGGTGACAAAATAGTGCGTCTAGAAGAGAGTGAGGACAGGGCCTTCTGTGTAAAAGAGTGGGAGAAAGGTGACTTCGCGATTAGCTTGCGAGCCCCACGCCCCGCGTTCGACAGGAAAACTTGGCTGAGACGTCCACAGCAGCGTACGCTACCCGCGGACTATGTCATTTCAACATGCCTGAGCCGTGGTTCAGGGCCTCTTTAAGCATCACTATGTTTAAAAACATTGGGCTCAATACGATTTCTTAACCACTCCGCCTTTCTAACTGTGTGCTCTTGCTTTGCTGTTCATCATGAAAATGCTACGTGGACTCAGGGAATCTGCAACCTAACAAAGGAGCAGTCCTTTTAGGCCAAATCTTTATAGCCCGCACAAAACACACATTTGGCTAACGGTGTATATGACCTTGCCGATACAGTTAATTAGGTGTAATGGTTTAAGTGATGATATAAAATGTACTGGCTTACCAGGCTGTGTGACTTTTTACTACCTTGGCGACCTTCTATGAAGACGTAACGACCGTATTTTCCCAGCTTCCGTTATACATCCTCCGAAGCACTGAGTCGTGTGGGTACTTGGTAGCTAAGCACGCTGTACTCGACAGCATCTGGACCTGGCGAGGCATTCTGGCGGATGCCACGCAGCGCACACTGTAGTTAAGCGAAGATTAATTAAGCGTCAAGGGATGAATGTCTTTTACTGAGCCCATGCTTTGAAGCTATTTTCAAGGCTTCTTCCATTCAAATGAGCAGACTGGAACGTACTGTGTCAGGCAGTCGTGTTGAATGGGAACGATGTTCGTCCGCCCATACTTCTTCCGCCCAATGCGCCAGTAAGACTTTCACAAGGACAGGGCGATTGTGGGCGATGGAAGTTTTAGAAAATGAATTATTTGCCAAGCTTTTGACACCAATGAGTATTGACCCGGAGTGTTTGATCGTTTAGAGAAAAACTTGACCCACTGTGTGTGGGTCAATGCGCATGTGCCATTCTTCACAATTAGCATTATGTTGTATACACCGTATCATCAAAAATGACAAATTCGTCCTAAGATAGACGGCTAATCACATTAGCGTGGCTAATGACGTCCGATGAATGAATGCGCTGCCATTATGTAGTCGTAGACCGAATACTTTTTCACCTACGCCTCCTCGTTTTGTTAAATAAATGTCCTTGGTTCCGTACGGCTATTAAACTGGATGACAAGATTTATAGAGCCATGCTGTTTTTAATATCGCCATGGTATATTTATCAAAGCTTGCACCTACTAAGAGCAACACCGTTGATTCCCCTTAGCGCAATAAATCCGAGTTCCTTTAAAACAAAGAGGTTTGCATGAACCGACGCGTCAAAGTATTTTAGGAAGTAGGCCGAATGTAGCCATTCTAGAATGTAAATGCGTCTTTCGTTTAAAACAAGGAGATTGTATTTCCGGGGCAGAAACGAACCACATTCTTTACGTAAATAAAAAAGTGATGAGATGGTAATGAATCATTCGTGCCTCACCTATCTATCATTTTTCGCGGAATGACTCAGTTGTCCATCATGGAGATAGAACGTCTCCTGTAAAAAGGCATTTGTGAGATAAAAGGTTTTGTTCTTGTACGAAATATGGTGCTCCGTTTTATGCTATAAAGAATATATCAGCGATTGAAGTGCATTACAAAGAATGAGAATGTTGCTTAAGACTGGTATTCACGCAAACATTTCATCGTTTCAGATGTATTTGAGCATACTTTATTAGGTAATATACAGATTAGGCATCTGTCGGATATTATCCGCTAACAACGCCAAGGCAATCTTTGAGCTGCTTGCTAGCGAAGTTTGTAAGAAATCCGGCGAGCTTCTTGTAGGCCTGGATTCTGCTGAATCCACCTGGAATCCTCTGCTGGCACACGGAGGGAGCGTAGTCGTAGTTAACGTCGTACGGAGCAATTGTATAGGCATACAATTTGTCATTGTACCTGGCATGACAGATCTGCACGAGTGCGATCACAAATAGAGGGATTTTAGTTGATGCGTTTCCTTTAAAGCGCAACTTTAATAACACACTCTGCAAGCTACACAAAGGCGACGAAGTTGTCAGGAGGCATAGACACTTTAGGGGAGACTTCCTCACCTGGAATAAGCCCAATCAGAAACGGAATCACGCACACCCACACGCACGTGCACGCATGCAAAAAAAGAGAGGGAAGGACCACTTCTCTCAGTTGCGTAGATAGATGATGTTCCTATTTTATCTGAAATACCCTTTCTTAAAAAAAAACGGGTACAAATTTGCTTGCATAACCACACAAGAGATCGATTACCTGCCAAGCTGGACGTCATTTACAAACAAAGAACATAGGAATTCATTTACAAATATCACTAGCTACAATAATTAACTGCCTAGTTATTACGTTGACGGCACGTGTTTACAATAAAAGGTGAAGGTAATCTACAAAAATATTGGGGTTCCTAGTTTTTACATGTTGAAATATTCTTGGAGAACGAAAAGTAGTGTCAAATCATTCTATCCTTCTAACTTTATGGCATTCGCACCACCTCGTACCAGTACACGGGGCTCTCTCCTAAGCCGCTGTGAGACGTAAGTGCGGTGACAATTGAAGCTGCCTTTGCACATCGCCGGATGTTATATTGATTCGCTCAGTGCGAAAATTCTGACCGATGCACAGTCATTTCAGCGATTCGGGCGAGACGGACCGCATTGTAGCGGCGTACAGCTGAGCTCCATTTTACGCCACATTACTACGTCACGTGGGTGCTGCATTAAAGGGCGTGCTTTGCAGTGCTGCTTGCCTCCATGACTAAATTGAACTAATAATTTGATACAAGTAATTACGATTCACACGGCCTCTTTGAATGTAGAGACACACACACGCGTTTTACGATGATTCGCTTCTACTTTCCAGTATGTGTAACAACATTTCCAATAAACATGTGCCGTAAACTTGGTAAATATGAAGCTAAATGACATAATTGGTTTAGGACTTGAATAGAATGCCCCTGGTTATTTTGCGAGCAAAGTACTCAAAATATTTATTGTATAGCGAAGTGGCTGGGTAACTTTCGTAGGCTTCTTTATAGAAAATTTAAAGAAATGTTAACAGATAAAACACATAGACAGTTCGTGGGAGGTACATGCATGCATAGGTGCGGGATAACAGTAAAATGAAAAGGTCTCCAATATTTTGGCTTTACAAGCCTCGAGAAGTAGAATATATTTCGCGTGCAAACGAAAATAACATGGCGTATCGGTGCTACCGAACCGAGCTTGTACCTTTTAAAATAGCTTCTTGAATTGGGACGATTTTATTATTAGAAAATTATATGAATTTACTTTGTAATTTGCTTCTTATATTTGCGCTATAGTAAGGTGGTACAAACTTTCCCTCGTTAAAGTAACCCGAGGGTCATTGATGCAGTGCACTTTCTTCGTGCTTATGCGATGTCCAAGAAGTGCGCGCGAAATCCTTTGAGCAGTGTGTGCGCGTGCATTAACTCATATTTTCTTGTCAAGTAAGCACGAATTAGGCACTAGAGAAGTTCTTTTAGGACCTCCTTACCATCACGAGTTCGAGACCTCGCGTGATGAGGTTCCAGTGAGGGGCGGGCTCATGTTGTGCGTGGTCGGAGAGTGGTGATGACGAGATTAGAGAAACTCAAGTGCAGCACGGCGATTTGCTGTGCTTCACATTATTTGCACCGCGCGTTTCTCGGAAGCTGATTTGCTATGCACGGTACGCAGATATTCCCTCGCGGAAGAGTGCTGGGCATGCAGTGCTTTTGCAATAAGGGAAGTCCACAGATAGCTTGGACAATTCAGAAAAGGGACACCTATAGCATCCTTTTGCCCCTGCCCCAGTACAGCTTAGCCAACAGGAGATAATCTCTGGTTAGCCTCCCTGTCTTTCAATTGCCTTTCTCTATCTTTCTCTCTTTCTCAACACTGGTGCCACGGAAGATCATGGTCTGCGTGAGACGAAAGGCCAAAACTGAAGATATCGACAAGTTTTTTTGTAGTTTTTCAAATTTTGCACATTATTTCAATTTTCTTTTTATTTCCCAAGATCACAACACCAACACATAGGCGTAAATTCGTGGATATCAAAGTATTCTCTCATACCTGGGTCACTGTTGCACAGTACTGTTATCGATAGTCAACTGTCAGTTTTTGGCAACTGTAGTATGCAAGCAACTCCAGCTTTTACGTATCAGAATGACTAGGTAAGAGCCAGTGACGTTGAAATTCACGACACCGGGCCTACCTGGTGCGGGATATGCAAGGTGGTGTCACCATCGTTATTTCAATGTTGCATGCTTCCTGGCTTATCAACCAGCCTTTCTACGTAGGAACAACATGTTTTCGTATTCCGGAAGCGTCGCAGATTATTTAAGCTCAACTTAGCTTTCTCAGCGTGTACCTTTGAAATGTACCGATTGATAGCTCGGATTTGAAGCAATGAACGCTAATAAAACGCCACGTATATATTTTCTCCTTTTTCTCACCTTTTTCCCCTGGGTCTCGATGTCGTCATACACGAACGTTTGCTTTTTCCCAGGTGACTTATCGTAAGTCCGCATATATAGACCCGTTTGGTTTATGTCTAAGTTGCTGAGATATTTCGTATTGGTTTGGCTGCAGATCTGTAGGAAAACGAAAAAAATATATACGGAAATCGGTCTTCGCCCCGAAATCCGGAACACTGATTGTTTCGAAATACGAAACATTGGTTGTGAGTCTCCCGACCAAGACAACGGCACAGCAAGCTTCCAGAACAACACTGCGCGTGCCCTGCTTGCGCCTCGAACACGTGATGCGCAAATGTATTTTTATTCTTCTTTCGCAACCGGCACCAAGGCGGCGTCGGTGGGCGGTACAAAGTAAACAAACTGGCTTTGTTGTAGGACGACCGTAAAGTAAAAAACCGGCGATGTCCAGAGAGATGCGCAAGTCGTGTTTGCCAGTGTGACATCAAAAGTGTGCTCAGGCATGGTGTTGGGGTTGGCGTCTGGCACCACGTGCAGAAAGGGATTTCACCCGACCTTCTCTCACCATGCCTCGTCGAAATGAGGCGTGACTGCTCCAGCTACGGTTGGCGTCCCGCACCACGTGCAGAAAAAAATTTCTCTCACCCGACCTTCACACACCTTGCCTCGTTGAAATGAAGCGTGACTTCCTAATTCGCCATAACCATTTCGAGTGTCTGCGGGTCTGGCGGAAGCCCCGCAGTGTTTACAGGACTCTTTTGTGCGTGTGTGTGCGTGTGCGTGCGTGCGTGCGTGCGTGCGTGCGTGCGTGCGTGCGTGCGTGCGTGCGTGTGTGTGTGTGTGTGTGTGTGTGTGTGTGTGTGTGTGTGTGTGTGTGTGTGTGTGTGTGTGTGTGTGTGTGTGTGTGTGTGTGTGTGTGTGTGTGTGTGTGTGTGTGTGTGTGTGTGCGCGCGCGACTTTAGAGGGAGCCTTTCCTCGAACGCCAAAGTCTACAGGAGAACTTGCACGAACCAGCAACGCGCAAAAGAGTCGGACAAGCGTCTACAATTCCAGGAGGCGGGACGGCCTCCTCCTTGCAGCAGGCTTTCTGTGCCGGTCACGTGACGTCGACGGAAGCAAGATCCCTCCCACGATTGCAGAGAGCCTATTCAAAGGGCTCCGCAATTCACTTTTGATCACTTCATTCTCTTCTCTTCAATTTTCATCAACCTTTGAACAAAACGTGCAAGTTTCACACTAGAAATCGTCTTGCCCTTGCTTGGTCGCCATGGTCTACCGGATGCTTCCAGCCCGCCGACAACGCCACGCTACCCAATAAGTAACGTTGGTCGACCTTCGATAAGCAGGCGTCGCTACTTCTCGGACGCAGTACGATACGCTACCCTGGAGTACGCAACAATGGCAGGTGTGATGAATGGGTGCGGCCGAAACGTATGTGTAAACTAAGCGTGCAGGAAGTGACGTCTAATGGCCTATTCGAGGTGTTTCGCACCACAGAAATCACGCATAGGAGACCTTTCCACTGTGTGTGACTCAGATTGCAAGCGCGCCAAAAAATGCCCCCAAACAACGCTTGCTTAGTGTTAGGGAATTAGGAGTTTAGGTAAAGGTATGTAAACTTGAAGTTGTGCTTTAGTAGTTATAGTGCGGTTATAGTCACATTGAAGGGAGGTTGGAGCTGCGCGAAAAGATGAGGACAAGCGACAGAAACACACAACACACCATAAGCTCACTTGTTTCTTTCGCTTCTTCTCGTCTTTTCTCTTTTCGCGCAGTTTAAACGTCCCTTCAAGTATGAACCAAGTAGCCCTCATGACCTTCCTACTGAACTATAGTCACATATTGGCCAACAAATGTGTGCTTGGGATATCAGAAGTAACTTATACTGTGCATGTACACTGACTGTATTGGCGTCTTAAACTTCATCAAAGTGTGGTAAGTTGAGCATATTTAGTAATATTTTGCCTCCTGTGACTGCTTGCTTCCTGTAGCAGAACAGTATTGTTTTATTTCATGTACGTTCAGTAATAATCTTTTTACTGTAACAAGAAAACATTGTCAGATTATCATGAAGATTGAATTAGCACTTTACCACAATACGGCTGCATCTTCATCACCTTCACCACCTTCATCACCTTCATCACCTTCACCAGTCGCAAAAACTTCGTTAGGAAACACGGCAGTGCTGTTATATAAGAGTCGAGCGATAATACCGTGTATTGTTCCTAGCCCCTCACTCACAACTACTCTTAACGCGTTCATGACAGACGTTGGCATGCCGTGGGCGCTGAGTTGGAAACCTTATTAGGCAGTGCTATAACAAAGCAACGTCAGCATCACCTCGGTTTCGTGGACTGCCGCAGCAGTAGAAATCTTGAGATTAGGTTTGCTTTGTTGGCACTTGTGCCAGTGAATCGTTTCTGTTACGTCGCGGACGACGGTCTCTGTTGTTATCCTGAAGCCATCGCGTTATCCGGTTACCATAAGGCTACCTCTCCAACGTTAAGAGAATTGGTAGCTCCAATTGCCACATAGCTGTTGTCGAACAATTTTTTTTAGTTAGGTCGAGAACGCTGAATCCAAGAAACCGCCGATTTTCTGAATACGGTTATTCCTTATTTCAGACCAACAGGCTCGCAATGGCGATTTCAGTTTCAATAGAAGATGCATCACCCGGGGGTATATATAAAATGTAAATATGACTGTGAATATCTAATGGGAATGTATTGATATATTTACTGTATCCGACGCCTAAATTCCAAGGTAAGCAACGTCAAAACGCTCACCACTGACTTATTTCTGCGGAACTTACCATTTTTTTGCCCATATAAATTTTCTAAGACCTCAATTTCCCCCTAACATCCCTCGCAAAAATTGGCTGTGCGTCGCACTACTTCATTTTGTGTTTACGCATTGCGTTTTGACATTTATAGGTGTAATTTTCGGATATGGCAAGTGTCGCGTCCGACAGGTTTCTGGTTACAGTGTAATGCAAAAACTAGTGAACTTCTGCAAGCTTATTACATGTCAAAAGAAATACGTTCCTAATCAAACACACCCTCACTGAGTGCATCGTGTATACGAATAATTTTCGAAAAATTCACATTTTACTCCTGTTCCAAAGAGAATTCGTGCATGTTAGAAACAATTTATTGTGTGGGGACGTAGGTCAGGTTGTCCTCTCAGCGACATTACTTGCTCAGCAATTTTTTTCTTTGTGAGATTCTGGCATCTATTCGCGTGTTTTGTTACGCGATCTAATTACAACTCTCACTGATTATCCAAGTGCTTCAGCTCGTTGTAACGCATTTGACACAGCGCCTCGTTAATCCCCATCTCACGGCCTTAGAAAACCTTATTCAGGTTAAACAACCTTCTAAATATCACGCAACATGCATCGACCAGTCCTGTGTAATGGTGCTCACCAGTTGGGGAATCCCGTATTCGTGGAAGCTCTCGCACTCCTCGAAAACACCGTAAGCGCCGATAGTTGGTTCATTGAAATCGTCCACTTTGGGCCTGTACCAGCGGCCTTTCAAGGTGACCGAAACAGCGTAGACAGGCAGAGGGTTGATTCCCTTTTGGCTGATACAAGTCAGCATACTCACCGCGTCATCCTGCCGAAAGAGCATAAACAATTAGTACTTGTTTTCCCTGCTATAGTATAGTTTCCTGGAGATAATCGACCATTAAAACTAACAACTGCTGCTTTCGTGACTTACCCGTCATCTTTTGCCAATGGCCCTCATACCAACGATAGGGAAAAGCATCGTGTTGGGGGCGTTAAAATCGCCTGCGAGTATGCATGAGTCCGGAGGCGGATGAATTTGGTTATACGCAGAAAGCGCTTTTTTTAGATGATAGTTTGGGGTATGCATATAGAACATACATTTACCAGCATATTAAAAAGGATTGCCCGAACTGACACTGCCTTAAGGCGTACCCGCAGGGGCAAATGTTGCCAAGCAACACTCTTGTCAATGACTACTCTACACCGCTACACTGCCGGATGAGACCATAGCCTCGTCGCGGTCTCTCCGAAAAATGGCATGCTTAAGAAAATTGTTTGTGTAGATTTTAAGCGTGTTTCCTGGACACACAGCAATTTCGAACTTGTCTTATGAAGTTATTAATATAACCTAGATAGCGTAGACGTCCGCTGAAGTTCCACTGAAACATATGTGTGTCCACACTGCAGAAGGATGGTGATTTTGTATAATACGTCAACGCAGATTTTACTTACCGCCCGTTTACGGGCCCTGTGATGCGGGCTTTCTCTTTTTCAGAGCTATCGAGGAATCCCCGCTGACCCTTTGATGCTTACTGCACCGTTCGGCCAGAACAAGTGTCGATGCCCTCTTTAGGGGCGCTGCAGACACCCACTCTTTCGAGCGTGCTGTTCGCCTTCAAAGTCTGGCTTCGCCAGAAGAGACCGTGCGAGTCACCAATACGGAAGTCGATGGCCCCCTCTTTTGGGACGGCGAAGCAGCGCTGGCTCCTGCCGCCAAGGGGACAGATGGCGTCACCGCCGAGTCACTGCGTGTGGACCGTACAGCGGCCGAAAGTCGTAGTGCCGCTGCCCCCAGACGCCTCACATCGTCAAACGTCTTCTTTTGCAGGTGCCTTTTCGAAATTTACATTTTTCTTTACTTTATTGCCAGTCTTCCTTTTTTCTTCTTTTCCGGGATGGGCTCGACGGCGAGTATTCGGCGTGCTCTCGATCACAGCTTAGAGCGTTGCAAGAGTTTTTACAAGATTCAGAGGTGCGTCATAAGCATTGAATTTTGCACAAGTTTGGCGGCCTCGGCAGCTCGGTGAATTGTGGCCGAAGCGACATCATTTAAAACATTGGGGGGGCACTTGGCATGTATGGCCTTACGCGAAGCTTGATGTATACGCGGATTATATGGATTACGGTCAGAATACTTCAGCCGGAAGTATCAGGTGCTAGATAGGGATTTCCTTGCTGTCACGTCTCATGTTAATTCGTATAGCGTTGTTGAGGGTCTGCTCACAAAAGCCCTCCCAGAGCTCAGCTTAAGTCAGCTCCAACAGATCATCATCTGAGACAACGCCACAGGTGGTATTCATAGTACGGTGCGGGGTTACTGTTACTTGGGCATCTCGAAATGTGACTACATTGGACAATTTGTTACACTGTTTCTGGTCGTGGTGCTCCAAGAGTAAATCACCACTTGCCATCCTCGATGCTTTACAACCTGTAGCAAAAACTTCCGTAAGAGACTTCGAAACAGGGAATGGTGAAATTATTCGCGGTGGTTTGTCTGGTTTTTCAGAGTGTTGATGGGGGAAAGACTCTTTTTGACAACCAAAAAACTGGAAGACTTAATCAGTGCGCCCGCTTTTCTAAGTGAAATCAACTTGTGGGGGGAAGGAACTAGCCATAGATTAATGTTTAGTTTTCAGCAGCAATGCCCACGCTCACCGTGGACCCGGACAAGGGGGCGCTGCAGGGCTTTTAAACACAGCTTCTACAGATGTCATCTGTACGTCACTACTATTACCGAATATCAAGTATCCTACGTTGGCTACTAACACAGGGTTGACCTTTATTGCCTAGAAGATTCGAAGTGATATAAACGAGGTGGAGACAGGAATAAGCGAAAGTGAGAGAGAAAGACAAAGGTTAGAGAGGAGGAGAGAAAAAAGGCAACTACCAATTTCTACCGGAGGGGTGAGTCCGGGAGTGCCGTCTACGTGAAGCCGAAGCCAAAGGGATGTGTTGCCTCTGCAGAGAGGTCATGAAGGTCGAAGCACTCAGCACAGGCTCGACCTCTAGGACCTCCTTTCCCCCGAACATGGCGAAGACGCACACGGTTAACCGCGGTAGGGTCCAACCCTCGTACTCTCGTGTATGCGGTGACGCAAGACGCTAAATCCCTTCTGACGCAGACGCTCCTGTGGAGAGCGTGAAGAGGTAAGGGCCCGTGCAAGGTCGCGGCACTCTTCAGCACGTCTTCCCGTGGCAGAAATGAACGTACGTTCAGATGCATCCAGCAGGTATGGTAGAATTGCGACAGGTGCCGACCTTACAGTAAGAAAAAAGCTGAAAAGCCATTGGTGCAATACGTAGCGGTGTTGTAGGCGTAGGTTACGAAGAGCAGAATGGCGTCCCGATTTGCGTGGTTGGAGGCGACCTTCACGGCAAGCATGTCACCGAGCGTGCAGTTGAGGCGTTCTTCAGGCCATTTGTTTGAGGATGGTTCGCCATAGTTCTGCGATAATACACGTGGCACTCTTTAAGAATGGCTTCCACTACTTCAGAGAGAACTACAAGCTAACGCTCACTGAGCAGTCCCTGAGGTGGTCCGTGAGGCAGGATGAATCGAAGAAGCAGAAAGGAGGCAACATCGTGCGCAGCAGCTACAGGGAGGGGGGCAGCCTCGGCGTATCGCGTGAGGCGGTCGAATTGCACAATGGCCCAGCCATTTCTAACCGATGTCAGAGGAAGAGGCACACACAATTTGATGCTGATGCGCTCAAACGGCCGTGTAGGGCAAAGTAATGTTTCAGAACGGCTGGCGAGAGGCGTGGTGAAGATTTCGGGTGCTGATAATCTGGGTAGGAGCAAACGACCTGCTGAACACAGCTGTGCAGATATATATATATATATACATATATATATATAAAGAGAGAGAGAGATGGGGGTCTCGGCTTTGGAGCCCTATATCTGCCTTCATTTATTGTGACCCGTTGCCTTCACCCAAAAAGAGGGAAAATGCCAACAGCTCACTAGGTGCGGCCAGCACGGCGAGCGCGGCGAGAGCGAGCCAGCATTCAGGCACGAAAAAGCTAAGTTATTTTGGAGTCGGCAGTCTTCTAGGCTAGTGCTCGTCTCTGCCGGTGCAGTACTTCTGGCCTCAAGGAGCTTGTCTTGTCTCTTTGTAGCCCGTAATAACTTATAATATATATATATATATATATATATATATATATATATATACAATATGATAAGTGTTCCTGGTAGTTTTATCGATATTCATAGCATATCTGCATTGCATAACACCAGTTTGTTTTCTGGTTTTTAGGCTGCAAAGTTGTGGCTGCAAGAATCATTGAATGAATGCGCACTGGCTTAAACGTAGGAAATAGTGAACTTCCCACTCACAATAGTGTGCCCGTAGACCAGCTTACTCTTGACGCTTGATGGAACTTTGTAGATAGTTGGCGGCAGTATTAGGCATACGAAATCAAATACTTCAGCTTCGACTTCTGGCTCTGTAAAAGATATATGCCCCAGGAACACCAAAGCATTTGGTGTGTAGATTTTCCTGGAAAAAAAAATGACCAAGCGTTTTCAAATTGTTAGCGATGTTCTGTACAAATAGAATGCTCTTGATAACAACTGCGACAAAATTATGATTTCAAATAATGTGTACCGAATTTTAATAATTGTATATTCATTAGGCTACGTTTCTAAGCCCTGTATTGAACGGCGGTCGTTGAAAGCCCGCGTCACCCAGTAAGCTCCCGCATGAGCTACGCCCTCGAACACATTCCATTGCATTTATTTTCATCTTAAAGGCACAGAGGCATTGCATAAGGGAGGGGTTCAATCCTTGCGACAATGTCTGCAGAAGTGAATAGAACAGCAAAAGAAACCAGAACGTACAAAAACAAGCTGGAAACAATTGCGAACAATAAGGAAGGATCGAGTTAGAGTGAGGGTGAGAAGAATCAGTAATTAAGCAAAGTGGTTATTTAACATTTCGCGGAGCGATTTAGGGTCGGTGCATGAAACGATGTTTTCTAGGGGGCTATTCCAAAGAGTTATTGGGTGAGCGAGAATGAAGTGCTCATGGCTGATAATCGGTTAATAATGCCCGCTGTTCGAAGACTGTGGCTTAAGCGGGAAGAAGTACGTGAGGGTGGAATTAACAGGGAATGCCTTGCAGTGCGGTATATATGTGAGGTGTAGGCAATATTTCCTTTACTGCTGTGTGCGTACATCAAATAAAACGTGGCCTACCTCCTCCGTCCACTTAGTTTTGAGACGCGGTACCCCCGTATTCCTTATGTGCATCTTGAAGGTCATCCTTTGCTTGATCTATATGACACCTGGCATGAACGTGCCAAAGACACTCATTTGGTTTCCTTCGGCGTGTTATCAACAGGCATAATATATATCATCATTGACTTCAAGTTTACATGCATTTCTGAATACTGGGGCAAACGTCGACACACGGTGCATCTTACCGTCGAAGAGGGACCCGTTCTTGCCACTTAGATAGCTCACTGGCGTCTACTGACTTGCTCCTCAGGCCCGACGCTTTTGTCCGGGCTGCCTAGGCAGTTTTGATCACACATGTATCATTTGCTATTCTCCTTTCCGCAATCATAACACATGTGTCGCAGCCCCACCATAGCGTAATCCCGTTTTCTATTGGCTAATTTTATCGCGTTATCTGGGCTACAGCCACCGTAACCTCCATCTATTGCGTGGAAGCGGTGCTCTCTCCCAATACTTTTAAGAGTAGCTTCCGTAGCACGCTGTAAAGACATCGTTGGTCCTGAGCGTGCGTTCCCAGGCAGAGAGGGCTCATTTAACCGACATATTCAATTGCTTTGCGCATGGATGTCGTCGTCAGCGTCTCTGATATTACTGCCCGATCACAGGTGGAGCAGCAGCACGCGCCAGGCGAGAGGAACGGCTCTTATCAATGCGCGTTCTGCAACAACAATACGGCGTACCACCGTTACGCGGCATTTCACATTCGTCAGCGCTATATTTCACTCACTCGGGAAGTTTCTCTGGTGATGATGACGGCAATGTATCCCACTTGTACATGCAATATGCTTTGGACCAGACGTTAGCCCCAAGGATATCCCTACAATTATTATGTGCACGTTTTCTTAGGTTCAAGTAATAAAGCTGGCTGATAGAGCGAACAATTGATTCGTTGATACTGATCCCAAAACGCAACAGTTTTTCCTTATCTGCATAAGCTGGTACGTGCTGAAATAAATCTGGCGAACCATTGCGCGGCAAATGCTGTTTTTTTTTTTGGAAATGAAGAAATTGTCCAGCATTTTCTGAGCAGTACCTTTACCCATACAGGCGCCAAAATGTCTTGCGTACAAGAATTTCAAGATAAAGCACAGGTTGTGTTTATTATAAAATTCTGCTGTCATGTGGATCGTGTTAAATCGACCATACGCGTCGATGCATGAATAGAAAATTGGAAGAACATTCTTCCCGATTTCAAAAACGTAGCTCATGCACATGTCTTATCGGATTGGTAAGTGTTTGGTTGTATGCCTGTATTTCATTCTAAGAGCGTACTACGGAGGAACTAAGATGAAAAAGTTATCCTCCTATCACAGCGATACTGGATAAAAGAAAGCGGCCACACAAGCGCAAAAGAGTTCTCTAGGGCTACAAAGCACCGAAAAAAAAGGTTTCTAGGTGAGAGTACTTGGTGATTCTCGAAATGTTCTCTCAGGCGTGTCTATTTTTATTTATTCTTCTGGGGGGGGGGGGGGGGGGGAATGCAGGCGGCTGTTGGCGCTTTAGGTTTCCTAGTGTGGAAATGCTTGACGTTTACAGTTTATGTGTGCTTAAATAATAAGATTTCGATCGATCGTTCGCACTTGTGCTATGTCGTCTTTCCTTAGTCGCTATTATGTTTCGTTCGCACTGTATGTAATGATGGAATTGCACCAACTCAGCCTACCAGGTAGGGTTATTTTGGCACAACAACGCACACGAAAACTACAAGGCACCCGTGTATCCTGCAATGAGACAGAATGACAGAAAGGTGGACTAAAACACATTGGTGGGCTAGTTGTTTAGAATTCATAACATAATGCGTAAGCGGGACTAAACAAGGACGTAGAAAGGAACAGACACACAGAGACAGCGGTGTCTCCGGTCTGTCTGCTTCTACCTACGGCCTCGTTCAATCGTACTTACACATTCTATGAAGAAATGTAGACAGCGCTAGAGGCAAGGATACGGCCTCAAGTTGCGCATCCCCCTCTGCTTGGCAGCGCATGCTCAGAAGCAACTATGTCATTCCTGCGTGCCACGGCACGGGGACCAAGTGTATTGAAAACACACGGTTCCCGAGCCACGGACTGCAGTGACAGTGTTGTGCACCTACAAAGAAGGATTCCACGCTGTTAAGTTGCGCAGCGTTTAAGTATTCAGACGGAACGTTCGACTCTTGGACCCGCGATATGAGATAGTAGAGAGAGAGATAGAAAACGTCTTTATTGAAAAGCCCCTGCTGGGTCCGAAAGGGGAATGGAGAGGCTGAGAGGCTAGCCCCCGTAAAGCTCCAGTTTCCGTCTGACGCAGGCCAGGCCTTGAACCGTAGTGGCGTCCTCCGCCAGCCGGACAGCCCAAAGCTGGTCTTCTGAGCATTCGCTGAGCAGTATAGCCTTCCAATGATGAGCCCAATGCTCAGGGGTTCTTATTTTAGCACTGTTGTTTATTTTGTATCTGATATTGTTTGGAGCTGATGGGCATGCCCATATAATTTGATGGAGGCAAGCAGTGTGTTCAATGAGGTTGGCTGGTTCATCTATAGACTAAAAACAAGAACAGCGCAACACAGGACGAGCGAGTAAAGAGCACAGGAGAGAGCGCTGACTAGCATTCTGCTACTCAGCGCTCTGTCCAGTGCTCCTTACTTGCTCCTACTGTGGTGCGCTGTTCCTGTTTTTATTCTAAATGTGTGATGGAGGTCTGCGCGTGGTGTATTGCATGTCTTACAGTGTGATGAGTATGCTTCTGGGGGTATTGGTGCATGAATAGTGGCATAGGGAATGTTGTAGCCGTAGATAGTTTTCGCTTGTCTCTAAAATTAGTTTTCACACCAGCGCAATCCGTCAGCACAGCAGCACGATGCGATGCCCGTTCATGGAATGCCCAGTGAGCCGGAGTGGCGAGATAGCAGTTAGAGACAGAGACAGTTCAAGAGACAGTGTATCCACGGAAAGCGTCTGCGGTAACCAAAAACGCTCATTGGAACAAAATTGAACATCGGGTGACTGTCCCTGAACCGTCACTTTTCAACCAAGGGTAATACGTGCGAAACTTTTCTAGCGATCGCTCGTTTTGCGAGCAAACTGGCAGTGCGATTTGCGAAAGGTCAATGTGAATGATTGACAAAATTTGTCGCTATTTTATAGCGTTAGAATTGTTAGGGTACTTCACGCATTTTCCTTGGCTATATGACTATTTATCATTGTAGGTTTGTAGTGACACCTATTTGCATCTAACCGTTTTCCCGCCTACCTTGGTCACTGATAAGTCTGTGGTCCAATATGTTGGGCTTCGGACAATTTGGGCTTCTGTCCTGAGGTAACACGGTTCTAAACCAAGTGTCGGACTAAGTTAGGTCGTTCAGTATGCGACAGTGTGTACACACGTGCCACTGTTCAAGAAACCTATTGGCGCCGACATGGGTCACAGTAAGGTGCCGGACTTGGTAGGTGCCGCTCTTGAAAGAAACTCTTTGACGCCGACTTGCGTGTGCTTGTGCCAGTGGATCTGTACAGGTGTCTAATGAAAACCTTTTATGCCAGCGCGGGTCAGCGAGTATGTGCCATAAGGGGTGTGCCGCTCTTCAATGAACGTCTTCGATGCCAACTTGGGTAAATTACGCATGTGGTACTACGAATGTGGCGCACAACATTGACGAAACGATCCCTTAAGTTTCATTGACCATGAGCGGAATCGAACCCACATCACAAAGGTTCCGCAAGCACAGTAACCCGACGCCTTGAAAGCTTCACCAGACATGCGGTAGACATGTGCCGCTTTTGAAATAAAGCTTTCACGCAAACAGATTAGCGAGCGCATAATGAGTGCACTTGGTATGTGGCGCTCGTCAATGAATTTCCTGATAGCTTCATAGAGTATCTCCCACTGCTTGCGCGCTAAGCGAGTAAACAGTTCTCAGCGTTCTCAGGCACCGGCACACCACTTTCCTATCTCGGAGGCCAGACGCAGACTTCTCAGCACTGTCACTAGGTGGCTCAGCATGTCAAGAAGACACGTGAGGGAACAGCCTGGTTGTCGCATGACGCATTTATCAAAGCTCGCATGCACCGGCACGCCATGCTCTTCGAAAGCCGTGCACAGGATTCGTAGCAGCGGCGCTAGGTGGCGCAGAGTCATAAGGAAGCGCGAACGAGGAGTCCCGCTGCAGTGTGCGCCTCATGCTTCTTTCGTTTCGACGGTGGCAATACGCTCTACAGCTATGTTACTCCAAAGCAGATGCGTTACCGTCGGCCGTCATCATGAGATAGGTCTTGCCCCAATTATTTTCGTTTTCGTTGCCGTCTGCACTACGACACTTAAATACATAACGCCTATGTTGCCAAAGTGACAGCTGCCACATCCCTATATAAGTTGCGCAAAACGCTTGTTTTTCTCTATACAACATTCTCAGCGGCCAAATATGAATAAATGTTACTTACTTCATGTGTTGAGCAGCCTCATCGCAGGCAACTTGCTTGTCCCCATAGTAGCCAAGGAAGGTGAACGACGCTACTCTCTTTGTAGGAGATGGCTTTGATATTTCAGCTGCTCTCTGTGAAAAGGAGGCAGACGGTCCCTACGTAAACATCACTGCAATCGCGAACCGTTTCAAACGGCGTTGCTCGAAGTTCAGCAGAACCTGCTTTTAGAGACTACCTTCTTTTGGTACGTGAACACCTTCAGGAGTTTGCGATAAAAAATTGTGTAACATAGCTACGGCTGATAGCTTATAAATAGCATTCATTCTATGCGTGCAGACATGAAGACCATTAGACTGGTGGAATCAATGCAGGCGACCAGAAAATTAATGGAACCGTCCACTCCTAAACTGTCACGTCAATTTACTATTTAGGTTTGACTTCAAGGAAAATCTTAATTTTTTGTGAATAATAATTCGCTATACTTCGCAATTTCTGTAAGACCTAACGGGTTCCGTCTTTTTGCTGCGTATGGTTGTCGCTTTTGATAGGTTTTACACCCCTAGTTGAGACGCGTGCCAGAAGATGTGCTGTAGTAGACGGCACTGTAGTAGGAGGCGCCGAAAGGTTTTCGACGAGCTGGAGTTGATAACTGGGATCCTAATCTTTGCACTTAAGTGAACATTTGCATTCTAACACAATGTTTATGCGGTACAGAAGAAATTGAGTATGCCCTAGTTGGGTGTTTACGGCATGTCATAGTGTCATGGTTGAATATTTTAGCACCGTTAGAAACATATCTGAATAGCGCTTTTATCAGTTTTGGCGAAGAGCTCTTTCTCCAGAAACGTGGAATCTGCGTCAGGTCGTGCATTCCGTCGCTTTTCTGCAACATTTGTTTTTTAACTGCAATTGACACAGCGCTTGATGGCGTCAAATTAGATGGGGCCGTGTGTTTTGAAACATTTTGAAGGTTTTTAGGTATATGGATGACTATTTAATTGATTTTAACGGGCGAGGTAATCTAACTACTTGTGACAGCATTCTAACCGTTTTTGTTCAACTCGGTAAAGGTTGAAGGCCGCCCTGGCTACCCGCCTCAATTGCTGCACAATGGCTGACGCTTTGCTCCTTATGCTTCTGGGTTTACGGGCAGTCCTACGGGCAAACCTAAAGTGATCAGCAGCAGAGCTGGTGTATGGTAGTTCTGTGCGTCTCCTCGGAGTCTTATTTAGATCAACGCAGCTACCAGCCCAGAGACAAGCATTCCTACAACGCCTCCTGGACATGTTCCTATGGGTGGGCAGCGCAACCCGGACGAAGGACGAGAGGCAGAACACAACACGAGCGCTGGACTGTGTAAAAACCTCCGACCTACTCCGCCCAGGTCCTTCCCGCCAGATTAAAACCTTCGTGAACCTTGACGTGGTCACTTGGCCACATGTTTTTGGGCGCTGCAACACTGTCTGACAACCGTTAACCCCGGCCTACGACGAACCATTCCGTGTCCTCCACCGCACCCCGAAAACCGCCACCCTACTACAGAACGACGTGGAAGACAGAGTCAGTTTAGACCGCCTTAAGGCGGCTTACGTGGAGACCACAATGGAAAGCCTCGCATCGTCGCCTTACTTCGTCCTAGAGTGTCATAGCTGGCCCTCAGTTCGGCTTCGACTTCCAGTTTAGGCGGGAGGCCCTGTAGCGTTCTCCTCTGAACGGCGCCTAGAAACCAAAGAGCGCGTGACTCCATGAGAGGAAAATAAATACAGCGCCTGGCCGTGGCACGGGAAACGACGGCTCGCACTTATTTTCCGGCATCGATTCGGGTTAGCTGTATTTCTCCTTCGCTCCTGAGGCATACGCCTACAAGGTGTTTTTTTTTTTCACTCGCCAACTTTCACTTGAGAATTCCCTGCGTTTTTGAGGCCTAACCATTTCCTTTGCTAATGACCATTTGTGCTTGCAGTATTTCCCTCGGGAGCAGAAGGGTTTGATGCCATATTACTTCTCCCATTCAAAGACTGTAAAGGCTATGCTCTGATATAATATGCTCTCCGGAAGTCGTGTTTGCACAGGATGCAGCTTACATTTGAGAATCATATTTCCCGTCTTAAGACGGCAGGTATCCATAACTCGATTTCAACGCCAGTGGTGGAAACCTTCCTGCCGAAGGTAGAAGGTACTAGAAGCAAGCAAGGATGAGGACGACCACCATGACCGTAGGACCTGACGTGTCACCTTATGTTCACAGGGTAAAAAACAACCTGAGGAAGGTGGCAGGCAAGTATGGCGTCCCCCGCGTCTTTTCAGCGCATTTTAAGCTGGAGCGGTTTTGCCCTCGCACCTCCTGTGAACCTAAAGGAAGGCAAGGTTGTGGCAGCAAGCATGCCTAACCGTATGCCAAATGCTATGTTGTAGTTGTGTATAAAACCCCCCAGACGTGTGGCAGGTCGCACATAGGGCGTACGGGGCGGTGCCTGCGTGGTCTAGCGAGGGAACTTGAACAAATGTTGAAGAAGAATAGACGCACTTGCCTGTGCAGTTCTAAGACTGCCCCTGCAAACCCCATTTCCAGGGGATAAGGATTCTGTGGAGAAGCCAGAACTCGACTGCACGCGATCTGATGGAGGCATATCATATAAGAATAGAAGGCTATAATTGTGTTAGCGATACCAATATAAGGCTGTTTCAATCAAAGTTAGCTTTCTTGGATAAGTGGCTGCCCCACTACACATATTCGTGCAATCATTGAGGCATTCTGCGAATGTTATATTTGTCTGTATAATACTAGGTGTTGCCCAAGAATAAATCAGTTGAATGTTATCGACCGCGTCGTTGTTTTCTGTTTTTTTTTTGTCTTTGTCTTTTATGAGCGGTCCTTATGACATGTAGTTTAGGCAGTAGCTGCGACAAAGCATCGAGCGTGCGAAGTTGTGCACCGTGGAAAAATGGTATATCGAACGAACCACTGAGGCGCAAACATTTAATTGTCGTTGAGACGACAATACTGCAAGCATTTAATCGGTTGGTTCATTACAATTTCGTGCAAACGCCGTTCATACCACAGCTGTCTTTATGAGTGCAGACGTTATGTAGGCGTTTGTTCTTTCCTTCTTTTCGCTACAAAGTGTATTAATGATTGCCAATATGCAAGGAAAGCGCCCACACACCACAACTAGTATTGATTTTGTGACAACCTTAAACAATCATACTGAATATTTCCTTAGACTGACGAAGGTTGTCTAAATTTAGACAAATGATATGACAATTTGAAGTTATACCAATATTCTCCATTTGCACGAATGTGCGATAATATTTTATTACACTGACGAAGATTGTCTAAACTTTGACGAATTATATTACAATCTTGAAGTCATGTCAATATTGTTCAAATGCACGAATGTGAGATCATATGCTTTATGTTGTGGAGCCGATTGCCCAGTTGTATATGTAGGAAGATTGCTCACGTGAACAGCGTATCAACTGCTCTGAATAATTAGGCTGAACGGAATGGCGTTCCGAAAAAAGTAAGGAGCGGTTGAGTGAATATTCTGCATTTATAAGGACTTCAGTAGCTTAAGATGCCGAAATATGGTGTCACGGGATCTTACGGGAAGGTAGATTGAGCCCAGGAGAAGTGCTAATACAATTAGGTGATATTCCGCTTTGCGGCTGAAAAGAAATAGCTACAAGACATCAACATCCAAAAAAAGAAAATCAGCGTATTGCGAGCTATAGCAAAGAGCAAACTTGAACAATGTAACTATTAATTTGAGCTTATCGTGATAAGCGAAATCATACAAAGGAGACGTTATTACATTATTTACACTGTTGAGATTCTTTCGGTGGAGATTTTGAGCTTTATGCGTAGGGGCCTCTAACGTACGCCTCGTACGCCAACTACATCATCACTTATCGTAAAATAACTAGCACGAAAAGGTTGCAAGAGCTAATACCACTTCCACGGCTGCTCATTTTATAAAATATTGCTATCCGAAAATTTCGCTATGATTGGAAGATACACATACACAATCTCAATGTGTCGTAAACTTCAAACACATTTAACAAGAACCACGATGGCTCGCCCTGTAATTATGTTGGCGGTCCGCATTCATAGCGGACAGATAAATCTCATAAGAGGTCTGCCTTTTGTATTAATGGTGCTTACTGCACATATATTTTAACAATGTCAAAATAATAAAGTATTCATGAACTGATCTTATAAAAGACCTCATGATGTCGATGAGCTTATTCATCTGCAGGTGCCCTTTCCTTTGACACTGTTTTCTTTCCAAAAGAAAGTATGAAAATTTTCTTAAGTGTCAGTCAATTATCCCATAACTTTGTAGAATGCATGATTTTGCTGTAAGGCATCTTATTTAACATACGTAATAAATACGCTCCCCGAGGACGAACGGTAAATAGCAGTAAGAGCGCGGAAGAAACATAAGCTACGTACCTTTAAGCTTAAAAGGGCATTCTCTAAAAAGCCTCGTATACCGAGAATTATTGGGTGCATGTTCATGACACCCCAGTGGTAGATGTTGTGGTTCCACAGTTTTTCCTTTGCCCACGCTATTGCAGTCTGATTATTTATGTGGGTCAGAAATTGTTTTATATCACTGAAAGGAAAAAAAATGCAACCATCTACATATTCTTCCAGGTGAGCTGAAAATAAAGGTTTGAGATATGAAGAAGTTTTAGTTTACTTTAGATATTGTAGTTGTAGCCCCTCCTTAAGTGTCGTTTTTTTCACACAAAATATATATAGAATAAAGGTTCGCAACACAGTTCTATGCGATAGAGCATGGCAGCTCGCACTGCTGAAGCATTCAGTGGGAGGGAATGAAACTGCAATTCTCGTCTTACGTGGCAGTTCTGAACAAATGCACACTACAATTTCCTGCACGCACACTGTACAATTCACTATACGCAAGACTAAATGCTCATAACTCAGTTAAAAGGTTGATGCTGCAGTTCTTCCCGCGTTTTTGGCAACATAAACCTCGAAATGGGCATATCAACACGTCGGAATACAACTTGCCGATAACAATAACTACATGCTACCAGAGCACGTTTCAACAGGAGAAGGCACTCTGCAATGAAAGAACCTCATGCAAATAAATCTATGGCGTGTGTTTGAAGTAATTCGAATCTTTCATGCAGTGATTATATAAATACAGTACAACACAATGTGAAGTGCACAAATGCGTACATTTTCCTCTTGTGTAGCGTCCCACTGCCGGAAAAGTTTATGCTTATGTGCGGCATTTGTAACAGCTTCGATTTCATTCAATGTTTATGCTAATGTACTACACTGTTCACGAGCTGTGACGAAACGGAATCAGCCGTTCCGCAAGGGGTGCAATGTGAGACGTCGACGCAGTGATGTCACGAGGACAAAGACAATGTATGATAAATGTTGAGGCAATAATGGTTACGAGAGATGTTTCGAGTACCTAAAAGGGATGTACAAAAGACCATTTAGTTTGATAACCATTTTGTCAACGTGGCACATGCTATTACAAAGCATCGGTTCACAAGGTACGCATACTTGATGTCCCAAACCCATAAAAAAAAAAAAAACCTAAGAAAATCGAAGCGATTGTATACCACATTCTAACTCACATTTAGTACTGTGAGCTTTGGGAAAAACTTTCAATTGACATTATACGTGCAATTTTTGTTTATTGTATAAATGTTTTATTAGGAAAAACGCGGATGCGCACGCTGGCTTGTTTTATCGGTCCCTCTACGAAAAAACGAGTAAAATAGGTGGATAGAGCGTCCCTTGAGCTGAGCCAAATTCTACATCGGGCACACCGCGAGATGTTTAAATGAAGCCTTCATGAAGCACAGCAGTAAAGTCCACAGATGGAAGGATTGACTTCCTGCGTCTTATTGCAACATAGGCGGATGCCAGTCACATTTACAAGAAGCTGATGTAGTACGCAAGAATAAAGAAAAGCGAGTCTAAGAAGAAATGGAAGCCGAAATAAACAACAAGCTCGGCACTTAATGCGTCAGTTGTCTATCGGTAGGGTAATGAGATGAGAGTTTCCGTCCACTCGTGCCGATTATAATTATATAGCTTTTAAAGCCCCGCCTGTGTGGCACGCGCACTCGCTCCGAAATTTCGCGTATATGTTGATGTTTTTAACGTTAATCGAATTTTTAAACATCTTCTTTGCATATAGAAACGATCAACTCATTTAGCTAGATTATTTCACAATAGTGTAAGTTCATTACACTGGACAATGTAAATTCATATGCGACTAATTATTAAGATATCACTTGTCGATTTCTTACTCATCAACTTTAGCGCCCATATTGGTTGCGACCTAATCGTATTTTGAATTTTATTTGCAAAAACCACAATATGATTCGGAGGCACGCAGTAGTGGGGGACTCCATTAATTTCGAGAAGCTGGCGTTGCTTAAAGAGCGCCAAATGCGCAGTACGTGGGCGTTTTTGCATTTCGCGCCCACTGAAATTGCCCCCCCCCCCCCCCCCAGCCGTGAGTTTACTCCGCGCCCGAGGGTTTAGCAGCGCAACGCGAAAGCAACTATGCAGCCGCAGGAAGTTTGGAATGCACATTTGTAGACAGTTATTTTACGAGGAACGTACACTTGGAATGAATTGAAACAGCCCCACTTATGGATAGCTGGCACAAAACTTCCGAGAAAGATGCGTTCTTCGAAGTTGCTTTTTTAACAAAACACGTTTATAAGCGTGAAATGATATTAGCCCCCGTTGTCTGCGATTTTCAAGTGAGCTTGGCGCAAAAGCCAGTCTTGCTCCGGGCGCTCAAACGAGAGCACACGGGCAAGTTGCGAGAACAAAACGAGATCATACAGACAACCAGTAAAACTTAGGAACGTACGGTCTCTGGCCCCCAAACCTTTTTACACAACCAGGTTAGCTACGCTAGTCACTGCCCAAGCGAGTTGCAAAAAAATATTGCTCCCGAGCTCTTCCTGATGTTTGTTCACAGTATCACTCAAGCTGTAACTTCTAGTGCGCTGAAATTTTGTAATTTCCAATAGGGACGATCAAAAGGCAGAAACAGGGCACCGTACAGTTCATTGTCATAGTTTGGCGCCAGGGGTTCGTGAGTTCGCCGTCGTTCATTTTGCGTCGCCTCAAGAGATGGCGCCACTCTGCGTTGAACTTTCTTCAGGCGCTTCTACACGCCGAAGTGGCTTGGCGGTTATGCTGTTGCGCTGCTAAGTACGAGGTCGCGGGATCAAATCTCAGTGGCGGCGGCAACATTTAGTTGGAGACGAAATGCAAAAAACTCACTGCCCTTACACACTGTGAAGAAGGATGACTAGCGAGGATGTGTATGTGGGCCCTTTAATGGCGAGCTGCACCTCCGCCGCGGGTCGGGCCGGCATTGCATCATCTTCGGGATCGGCCCACGTATGCGAAGTCTTTTTGCTTACCACAATTACACGAAAATTTCCGAGGACGGTAGAGGTATACAGCTTCGCTGTAAAAGGCCCGTGTCCCGTGCGTGAGGGTGCGTTAAAGAACCCCTGGTGGTCAAAATTAATCCGGAGTGCCTCACCACGGCGTGCGTCATAATCAAATCGCGGTTTTGGCACGCAAAACTCCAGAATCCAATTCATTCTTCTTGCTTGGCAGTGCGCGCTGTCTCCCTGGCGTGTTTCACTGCCTGCCGTGCCACCTTCAGCCGGATTGCTTCTTCTAGCTGGGCAGCGTCCATGTGGACCAGTGCGCAGTATGGCGTGGTACGGTGTGGTGCGGTGTGGTGCGGTGTGAAGTTGAGAACGTGCACTACACCCATTTTAAGATTTGTGCTTAGTATCATCTTCAACCAGTCTGCTTTGCCGGTTGCCATTTCATGCTTACACCAACTCTAGATTACGGGAGAGCCAGTAATATTTTACTTGTTGAGACTCAAAAGTTAACACAAGCCAGATGCATACTATTGCATATTTTAGAGCGCGTATATTGATACATCGATACTGGTGTCACAACTCGAACAAATGAGTCTTTCGAAGTCGCATTGTACATTGCCTAAATTGCATGGTGGGCGGCACTAGGTTTAGTTTGAAATTTAATTAACAAAGCCTTGTCAATAAAGCAAATATTCATTCTGATGTCCCGGACAAATGATGCCACAATTTGTGCAAAATAAGTGCAGTAATGTTAAACACGGGCAAATTTTTTACGTTCTGTTAATGATAAAAAATGGACACCACGTTTACTTCTTGTTCTGATAAAAAAAAAAAAAAACATTTGTTTAAAGTTAGCGCTTGCTCGTCTCGCCTTCTGCGTCCTGTCTCGTGTTTGTTTTGCCTTACTGCCATATCACGCCTCAGGTCAGTCTACTTACACGGCAGATATCGAGACCCCAAACTGCGTCTGCTTCCCTGCGGCTGCAAGCGATTGAAAAGTCTTGAAGTTTCCCCGGGACGGTCGGCCAATTTTCTCGAAGGGATCCCTCAGTGAGTCGTAGAATATGAAGTTGCAGAGCCCGTCCGGTGGCAGCTCCATCGCGCCTTCGCTGGCCACGGTGCAGATCATGGAGCCGAGAGTCGGGGGCAGTTCTCCGGGAGCTGCGCCAAGTGGGACACGACGCACGAGAAATCCTCAGTCGCTCAGTGCATACGTGTGATCTCGTTAGCAAGCAAACAGTGACGTTCAACTCTGACACTTGTTATAGCACTTGCTGCTTGAGTAAAGTAACTCACGCTTAAAAAGAAAGTGTTGCCGCCGTGATTAAGAAGAAAGAATATAAATAAACAAATGTATATGGACTATATATTGAAGTCGTGCTTATAAACGGGGGTTACCGTTGAAGATTTATTATTCTTGGACAATGTACCGTTGAAGATTTATTATTCTTGGACAATGTCGCCATCTAAAAGCATTAGACGCTTAACATTCAGCGAAATGTCACCAAGCGATGAAGATAAGGAATAATTCGCCATTTAGTTTGTTACAGGCGCCCCTGGCCATCTATCCTACCATCTTAGAGGTTACAGTGGAATCTTGGTAAATGGAAATCGCTTAACGGAACTGTCTCTTCGATCAGACAGCCTGACCGTTAAATGCTTTTGCATTTAAGCAATGGCAAACTAAGTTCGTTAAACGAACAACACTTCTTTTTTTCCTAGTCCGCGTAAACAGACCTGACAATATCACCGAAAATGAAATGAATGGGCGATCACAGCCGCATTGAAAGAGACATGCGTGTTTGAGCATTTATTTCAGGATTCACCTGTCGAGTTGTCAGCGTTTTCATTGCTAAGGTAAGATTTTCGCTGACTTTACCTTGGCGCACCTTCTTGCGGTTTCTTTGTATTGGCACTGTCGATAAGTATATATGTATAAGACATTGGGGCAAGGGGAGGGGGGGGAGGCTTAGCATTTCCCACGGTCGCAAGGAAACGACCGCACAATGTTCACATTGGAGACGAAAATCACTGTTACCGATTGATTTCAGAGAAGTTGAAAAGAACACTTACGCATCTGTAGTTTACGTTCTGAATTACGGGTCAGTGATCATAATGTGAAAATGAAAGAAATGCGCGATTTCGCTTTTTATACATGCAGACAGCTCACAAATAAAGCTCATCCCTATGCCTTTAGAGGTAGCGGTAAATGGAAGCAACTATCTATCTATCTATCTATCTATATATATATATATATATATATCTTGTTACGTAGGAAGACGCAGACGACAAGCTATGTACAAGTATATTTACAAGAAAATACGCTGCGCTTGACCAAGAGGCAACAGCCCGCGCTAGCTTCTTATCGTCGTCGTCGTCTTCGCACTGCTCGCCTTTTCGTGATCGCACATATTGTGCCGTAGCACTACCCCCGGCTGCAAAAGCACCGTCCCGGAGCGACTAAAGATCGGACTCGGAAGCAGTGTAGTAGGCTTTGAGCTTACTGACATGGACGACATCACTTGATGCCAGAAGAGAGGACGAGGTTGAACCCTCAGGAGCAATTTCACAGGCGTCACCTGGCGCAGCACGCGGTAGGGCCCTGTGTATCGCCAAAGGAGCTTCTCTGAAAGTCCGACGTGACGTGAAGGCGACCACAGGAGCACGAGCGCACCAGGCGAAAACTGTACGTCACGATGGCGGGCGTTGTAATGACACTGCTGAGTGGCTTGTTAGGCCGTCAGTCGAGCACGGCAAGCTGGCGTGCATGGTCGGCGAGGACGATGGCGTCGCGCGCATACTCGCTTTTTGAGATTGCAGCAGGAGGAAGTGCCGTGTCTACGGGCAAGGTAGGTTCGCGACCGTACAGTAGATAAAATGGAGAAAAACCGGCGGTGTCGTGCCGGGCAGAATTGTACGCAAATGTTACGTAAGGAAGGGCAATGTCCCAGTCGTGGCGGTCTTTGGAAACGTACTTGGACAGCGTATCGGTAAGAGTACGGTTTAACCGCTCTGTCAGGCCATTGGTTTGAGGATGGTATGAGGTAGTCAGTTTGCGTTGAGTGGAGCAGGAACGCACAATGTCAGCGATAACTTTCGAGAGGAAGTTTCGACCACGGTCAGTAAGCAGCTGTCGCGGGACGCCATGAAGCAAGATAATGTCACGCAAGAGAAAGTCCGCGACGTCAGCGGCGCACCTGGTAGGGAGAGCCCGAGTGATAGCGTATCGGGTGGCGTAATCAGTCGCGACGGCTACTCATTTGTTCCCAGAGGATGACGTGGGAAAGGGACCGAGCAAGTCTAATCCAACACGAAGGAACGGTTCTACAGGGACGGTGATCGGCTGGAGATGACCGGCAGGTAGCACATGAGGTGTTTTCCGACGCTGGCAGGGATCACAGGCAGCAACATAGCGTCGAACGGAGCGAGCGAGACCAGGCCAATAGAAGCGGCGGCGGACGCGGTCATACGTGCGGGTTACCCCAAGATGTCCTGCAGTGGGTGCGTCATGGATCTCAACGAGCACAGTCTGTCGTAGCTGTTTTGGCACGACAAGAAGAAGATCAGAGCCGTCAGGGAGGAAGTTCCTTCGATACAAGATGCCGCCCTGGAGGACATATCGGCCAACGGATTCGTCGGTAGGTGTTGAGCGCAGACGCTCGATAAGTGCTCGTAGCGATAGGTCTCGGTACTGCTCATCGGCGATGTTAGCGAAGGCAGACACAGAGAAAATGCCGTTGGCGCTACTACTGTCGGCGTCGTAAAGCTCTTCGACCGGGTAGCGAGACAGGCAGTCGGCGTCCTTGTGTAAACGGCCAGATTTATAGGTGACACTATACGAATATTCTATGTCGATTAGATGTGAGAATGCAGAGGCCTCGTTATCGCCCCACTGGAAAGGGGCGTCTTTTTTCAAAAGCTCGGTTAGTGGTCGTGCTATGGTAGCGAAATTTTTCACGACACGGCGGAAGTATGAACAAAGGCCGATGAAGCTGCGCACATCCTTGACACACTTCGGAACAGGGAAGTGCGCAACAGCATGGATCTTGCCTGGGTCTGGTTGCACTCCGTTCGCGTCAACGAGATGTCCAAGGACGGTAATCTGGCGACGGCCGAATTGACACTTCGATGCGTTGAGTTGCAGACCGGCTCGACGAAAAACGTCCAGGACTGCTGAGAGGCGCTCGAGGTGCGGAGCGAACGTTGGGGAGAATATGATAACGTCATCCAAGTAGCACAGGCACGTGGACCATTTGAAACCGTGAAGAAGGGAGTACATCATGCGTTCAAAAGTGGCAGGGGCGTTACATAGACCGAACGGCATCACTTTGAATTGAGAAAGACCGTCGGTTGTTACAAAAGCAGTCTTCTCGCGGTCGAGATCGTCCACGGCAATCTGCCAGTAGCCGGAGCGAAGGTCAATAGAGGAGAAATAGCGAGCACCGTGGAGGCAGTCAAGGGCGTCATCAATCCGATGTAGGGGATACACGTCCTTTTTGCTAACCCTGTTAAGATGCCGATAGTCCACGCAATAGCGCCATGAGCCATCCTTCTTTTTGACCAGTACAACAGGTGACGCCCATGGACTATGTGATGGTTCAATAATGTTGTTGGCAAGCATTTTGCGAACTTCTGCGTGAATAACTTGACGCTCAGCTGGTGAAACTAGATACGGGCGGCAATGAATAGGAGGGGCATCGCCGGTATTAATGCGATGTTTGACAGCTGTAGTTTGGGCCAAAGGGCGATCGTTCAAGTCAAAAATATCGTGGTAGGAAAACAGAACACGGTAGAGTTCACGAGCGTGCTCGGACGGCAAGTCGGGCGCAATCATTTGCTGTAAGTCAGCGATGGTACAATTTGCCGACTGCGATGGTAGAGGAGCATCGGATGAAGTGTCGTCTACTGCAATGGATGCCACTGAGTGATCCGCGAATGAGCAAAGCTGGGCCAGAGACATCCCGAGTGGCAGCACTTGTGTCGTCAAGCCAAAGTTGACCACTGGCAGGCAGACGCAATTCACCGTAATAGATAAAACTGTATGAGGTACTGTGATCCCGTGTGTAAGGAGGACGTCTTGCATAGGAGCCGCAATGTAGTGACCGTCGGGGACTGGTGGGGAAGACACTAGGTCAACGTAGGTCAGTGCCGAAAGTGACAAGCGAACGAAGTCGACGGAACTAAGGCGACTGGGGTGTGGTTCAGCAGGATCCAGAACAGGCAGGTCAAGGCGGAGAGTACAGGCGGAACAATCGGTGAGAGCAGAATGTGCGGAGAGGAAGTCTAAGCCGAGGATGATGTCATGGGGACAGTGGGCGATGACTGTGAATAGCACGATTGTTGAGCGATCGGCGAAGGAGACGCGTGCGGTACACATACCAATTACTGGGGCTGTTCCACCATCGGCGACACGGACAACAGGCGTCGTGGCGGGCGTGATAATTTTCTTGAGCCGGTTACGAAGGTCAGCGCTCATTACGGACAAATGCGCCCCAGTGTCTATGAGTGCAGACACAAAAACACCGTCGACTTGCACGTCAAGAAGGTTCAGATGAGTGGGCAACGTCAGGAGAGGATTTGGTGGCGTAGGGAGCAATGCAGCGTCACCTCGAGGCGCTGCATCGTCTAGTTTTCCGGCTGTGAGTGGCGTCCGAAGGGAGTCGGCGAATAGGAGCGACGGGGCTGGGGGTAGCGAGATTGTCGTCATTGGGGCGAAGGCGAACGAGAATAGGAGCGGTTCGGTGCAGGAGAATCAGCGGCGGCGTAATCGGAGCGTGCGGCATAGGGACGAGAAGGGCCACCTGGGGGGCGAGAGTAGGCGGTATAAGTAGACCGGGTCGGCGAACTCCAGCGACGGCGACAGTGCCGAGAAATGTGCCCGATTCAATGGCAGTGGAAACAAATGGGCTTGTCGTCAGCAGTGCGCCATTCAGATGGGTTGCGGAAACGTGGTGGGTAAGGAGGTGCGGGACGGGGCGGAATCGAAGAAGCCGGGCGGGTATCAGGACGATGGGCCGAGCAGATGGTGTGAAGACCCATGTTTTCGAATTCTTGGCGGACAACAGCCTGGATCAGTGAGACCGTGACTGCAGATGTGTTGGATCGCCCGGCCTCGATCTCGCGCCGGGCGATCTTGGTAACATCGGCAGTGTTGTTGGGACGAAGAGTGTCGGCACAGGACGATGTCGCTGGGGTGTTGGGCAGACGGGCAAACTGCTGGTCAATACGTCGGCTTTTAGCGAGTTCCAGGTGGCGGCACTCCTCTATAACAGCATCCACCGTCGCTACGTTGTCGCAAACGAGCAAGTTGAAGGCGTCATTGGCAATGCCTTTGAGGATATGGGCAACCTTGTCTGACTCAGTCATGTGGGTATCAACTTTGCGGCACAGAGCCAAGACGTCCTGAATGTACGTGACATAGGGCTCTGTTGACGTCTGCACACGGCCGGAAAGCGCCTTCTGCGCGGCAAGTTGGTGACCGTAGGGGTTGCCGAACAAATCCCGAAGCTGTGTCTTAAGTGAATCCCAACTGGTGAGCTCATCTTCGTGCGTGCGATACCAAACTCTAGGTGTGCCACCGAGGTAAAAGACTACGTTGGCGAGCATAATAGCAGGGTCCCACCGGTTATTGCGGCTGACGTGTTAAAACAGGCTGACCCAGTCATCGACGTCTTCCCCATCTTTGCCCGAGAATACGCCAGGATCACGGGGAGCGGGGAGAGTGATGCAGGTCGTCGAAGTGGCAGCAGGTGTCGGAGCTGGCGGAGTCGGGTTGTCGTCGCCGGGAGCCATGAAGGAAGGCTCGACGTACCGTCCACTGCGAAACTCCGTGATGAGGTACAGGGAACGTCCACCTCCACCAGATATGTTACGTAGGAAGACGCAGACGAAAAACTATGTACAAGTATATTTACAAGAAAATACGCTGTGCTTGGCCAAGAGGCAACAGCCCGCGCTAGCTTCTTATCGTCGTCTTCGCACTGCTAGCCTTTTCGTGATCGCACATATTGTTCCATAGCAATATATATATATATATATATATATATATATATAGTAAAGCCGATAAAGCGGTATCTCTTTTCTGAAGTTCCCAAACTGACGCAGTTTTTCTTTTGTTTGGGGCCTATACACTTAAAGAAATTGTACCTCCGCAACGAGTTATCTTGATTTACGCGTAAATTGTAGCAGCGTGTAAGCTTTCTGTGGGAGGAAAAAGGGCGCTGCTTTGCGCAGAAAACTAAGAACGGTTTCAGAAGTCTACGTACTGTACACCACACAGGGTGCCGCCTTGTTTTAATGTCATTCTTGGTTTTGTGGAGAACAACGCATAACGAATTAACCCCAGCTTCACTTTTATAGGCGTCTTTTTACCGAACATTACATTCAAAGTCGCGTTTGGTCTATCATAAATATTTTTATTACCTTAGAATACCGGACCCTGTCATGGGAAGTTGCAGAAAAAGTATCACTTTGAAATTATGTATTGTCAAATTATCGTAATCCAATATCTTGCTCTTATAAGCTTCACGGAACACTTGCAATTTACGACATAAGGTCAGTACGTTCGCAAGACATATGTACTTCGTATTTTAAAAAGAGCAGCAGTGTTGAGATATAAAGAGTGCTAGAAAAGTTCGTGTAATAAGGCATTTTAGTTCATTTAACTATACCAACCAAGCGCTTCTTTATGGAAAGAAGCAGAGAAATAACAACATGTAGCACTACAATGTACATTGTTGCACTTTTTTTGGAGTAATTATCGCGAAACTATGGCTATGCTCAGAATTTGTTCCAAGTGGATATGTTTTGCGAAGTCACCATCATTGAGTAGGAATTTCGTAAACTTAATTTAAATATATGTTGTACAAGCAAGTGAAAGCGCCTCGAGCAGCCAGTCTTGCGTGTATTCGCGGGCTTCTTTCACGCTTGCAAAAATATTTTTATGTAGCGCGTATTGAGCAACAAAAGCCGTATCAGGAGTCTGCTCATTAAAATAATTGATAATCTGATTAATTAATTAGGACTAATCTTGTAATTAGGTGGAATATAAAACCATTATCTGATCATCTCCAAGTGACTGCTGGCAACAATACCTCGGTATGGTTCAGCTTCGTGGCATCTGCATATTTTAAAAATTTGGCTCTAGTTACCTAAAAAAACTGCATATGCACAGGCTCAAAATGCCAATTAAGGGACTTTAAGCCTATTTGGAATGCCTTAAAAAATCCCATCGTCGAAAAATGACACCAAGCTTGTTAGCCATATAACAGGGCAAGTAGAAAAGTAAAGATACTTTTGCAATTTCTCGCACTAGGGTCTGGTAACACTGCTAGTTCCAGCGCTGAATTAGTGTCGTCTGCAACACTTCTGTGGAACGTGTCACTTTATTTCCGCGTTAGTGGTTAGAGTGTAGCACACCGTTAAACATGGCATGTTCATTGTCGATCTGCAGCAAGGAAGAAATCAGGGCAGTATGTCGCTTTTTATTTGCGGAAGGCGTTAAACCTGAGGAAATTATTCATCGGATGCAAGCATAGTATGGTGACAGTTGCTTATCGCGATGCGATAAGCAACCGTCAACATACGAAGCGAGATCTATGAATAGATAGAGCGTTTCAAACATGGAAGAACTTCTTTACGTGACGGGGAAAGATCGGGAAGGCAATCGTCCTCAAAGACTCAGGGCAATTTGAAAACCGTTGAGAGTAGCATGATGGAAAACATACGAATTACAGCGGATGAAATCGTCAATACTTTATGGATCAGTAATGGTTCAGCGTATTCCATCTTACACGACAGGCTGAATTTTCAGAAAGTGTGTACAAGGAGGATCCTGAAAGAATCGTCAGCGCAGCATAAGGCAAAGAGGTTAGACATCTCTCGCAAATATTTCGCCCGTTATCGTTGCGAGGGAGATAGATTTTTAAAGCGACGTTTTACTGCTGTAGAAACTTGGCTACATCGTCACGAACCGGAAAGCAAGGCTGCGAGCATCGTTTGGAAATACTGATCATCACCAAAATTAAGAAATTTTAACATGAGGCGTCAGCGGGTAAGATTATTCTAACACTATTCTGGGACATGGAAGGTGTGGTAGCCGTTCATTTCATCCCAAGAGCCAGAACTGTGAACATTGAGAACTATTTTGATGTGTTGCGAACTAAACTGGAACCTGCAATCAGATCCAACCATCGCGGAAAACTGCAAAAAACGTGTCATTCTGCAGCAAGACAACGCTGGGCCACACTCTGCCAAACGGACGGCCGAAACAATAAAGGAGTTGGGATTCGAACTGCTCGAACACCCGCCCCACACTGCAGACCTGGCTCCATGGAGGAAGGAAACTGAGGAGAGGCCCTACTCCCTCCGCGCGCTAGGAGAAAAGTGTGGAGGAAATGACGTAGTAGGTTCTCCTTTGTTTTGCTGTTTTTTTTTGTATTTCTTTGCTGTAGTGGCCCCGCCTTTCGGGCCACAATGGTGGCTTTGTTGTTGTTCTGTGCGCTCACGCGTGTTGCTCCGTAGGTTTCGTACCGTGAGAAAGGTGCCGTGCGGGCAGGTCTTATTGGTCTCCGTGTTTTGTTGCGCTGCGTTATCTGAAGCGTGCTCTACCGCATGTTGCTGTGGCCAGGTGGGACAGGAGGAACTAAAATTCGTGAAATGGACGCGCATGCAACGCTGTACGCAATGTACCACGCCACGGCAATGGCAACGGACGAAGAAATATCCGCTAGAAATTTTGCCCTCTTTGGCGGAATCACGCTAACGTGCTAACGATTGTTTAGTATTGCTGCGGAGCGCGCGGGTCCGAGCAGCACGGTTGCGCGCGGCGCGGCGTGGTTTCGCGAGAAATGTAAACAAGAGAGGAGAGCTGGCCCGATAGGCGGAGCAACACCATGAGCAACGCCAACTTCCCGCTTCACTTTCGCTTCACAAAGAGTGACGTCAGGGCATCTCCTGAGTTTCCTTCCTCCGTGCCTGGCTCCAAGCGATTTTCACGTTTTTAGAGTATTAAAAGAAGAGCTCAGGGTAAGATTTGCGACCGATGCAGAACTCATTGATGCGGTGCAAAATTGCTTGCTGGTGCAACCAAACAACTTTTCCGATGGAATATACAAAACTCACGAAACGTAGGCCTTGAAGTGCAGAGAGGCTATGTAGAAAAATAATCTATGGCCAGTTTTCTATGATTAGAATAAACGTCCCATTGCTCAAATGTCTCTGACTTCGCCTCGCTCACTATGGCTTGCATCGTTTCACTTTTTGTTCGTTTCGGTGTTAGAATCCATATATATATATATATATATATATATATATATATATATATATACATTCATATTATCAGAAGCCCGTAAACAAAGACACCAAGGACAACATAGGGGAAGTTACTTCTGCTAAATGAATCAAGACATTAAAAGTTGATGAAAATGAAAGTGGATAAAAAAGCTACTGGCGCAGGTGGGATACGAACCCATGTCTTCGCACTACGCGTGCGATGATATTACCAACTGGGTTACCGCGGCTATACATACATACAAACCATACATATATATATATATATATATATATATATATATGGTGCGGACATTGGTTACTCTGATACATACGTTTCAACGTGGTAGAAGTTGGCTGCTTCGGTGTAGTAGTGGCTGGCGGAGGAGGAGACGGTTTCAGCGTTGTAGGTGGTGGCGTTCTGGGTGGTGGCGTTGACGGTACTGGGATGGCCTTGGGCGTCAATGGCGGCATTCGGGTACTAGTTGGCTTGATAGATGTTTGCGATGGAGGCACTGGAGTGATCTTCGGTGCGGGTGGACTTGGCAACGGGCGCACACTTGGTCTTTGTTGTGTCGGAGGGGTAGTCGACGACAGAGAGGGTGTCATCTGTGAAACGTGCTGCCCCCTAGTAGCGGGCGGCTGTACATCGGCAGATGTCGCAGCAGTTGGTGTCTGCAGAGACGGCGGATTTCGAGGATCGTTTGTTCATAAACATATCACACTCAAAATAGACTACACACTAAGCGTTATGTGTGCACTGTAGGACGAAGGCCTCCCGGAGTGGCGTCGAATTACTTCTGTCATCTACCAGCCCACAGAATATCTGAGAGGCGTGCAATTATTCAAATTGAACCACACCATCTCGTTCGCGTGCTTCCGCGAGTGACCTTCCCTTACTTGCCACTAATGTTATAATGATGTCATACCAGCTGATCCTTGTCCTACTTACTGCATGTCTTCCTCAACTCCATCTTTTCCCGCTATAGTCCACAAAAACATTAGCTACTCTGTCTTACTCCCTAATGCATACCGCTATTTTCGTGTCTTTTAACGGGGAGAAATTATAGTCACACAAATTTTGCGTTATAATGTGACCGGATGTGACTTGCAAAACTAAGGAAACTGCAAATACTCCGGCTACATCTATAAAAAAGTACTATACGAGCTTCTCTCCTGTGAAAAAAAAAACGGCAAAGATAATAGCTCTGCCTCACCTTTTGAACGCCACAGCTCGAGATAAAAAGAAACAATGTAGGCAGTTTATATTGCATTCACTGCATACTATCACAATGCGAACATGTTGCCACAATCGTAATAATTTAATAAAATAAATTATACAAGCAAGCTAACAATTTTAACAAGCATTAGAGCCAACATACTGTGAATATACACCAAAAGAGTCGTTTAAACATGTATTATTTGACCTTAATTTCAATATGAACACCGTTTCTGACTAAGATAAAAATGAGAAATCTTGCCGACGAATTTTTCTTGTGGACCTGGGATTTAGTAATGATTGTGTTGCTGCCTTTTGTCCGATCGCAGTATTTACATGCTACTTGTTTGTCTATTCTTATGCGGCATATATTTCACCAATGCTCAGTGTCGGCAAAAAATTTGCACCATTTCTCTGCTACAATACCGTTGTAGATATTTTTAATGATATCTTATTTTTCATCTAATATTTCGAGCACACGCAGATGCTGCGATTTTCGCCAGCTAATGTGATGACAGTTTCTCCTAAATACCCGTTGGTATCAGCTAAATGACTGCGTTTATATTTTAACCTACCATGCCTTCAGCTGCGCACTTGTACTCCGGGTTGAAATGGGTTGGTCTATTGAGTGTCGTTTTTTTTTTCTCTCTCTTCACAAGTGCCCTAGTGCAGGGGGACACCTTAACTAGATGTTTTGCTTATTATTCCTGTGATCAAAGGCTCTCCGGATGGAAGAATACGGTTTTATGACAGAACATACCGGCCGTCCTCGTGTGCTCTTGGTCGCTCCACCGCTTTTTGTCCCTCTGGAACCACCATATTTCCCGAAAGCTTGATTCCCATCAGTTGCTTCGTCACCCCCATGATCCTCTATTTTAGTAGTGTCCCCTGGACAAAAAGAACAGTAAGACCATCGCGCACAAATTCACCTGCTCAATCCTGCTTCCCGACCACACTTCCCTATTCCCGTCCACATAGTGTTCGAGGGAAATGGTCGGTCCGTTTGCCTTAGTGTGAAGAGTTGTAGCTACATGTACATGAAAGGGCAGAACATACTTTTGCATGACAGTGCGTGGTAGGGTGCGTATCGTCGACACCAGAAAGAAGGCGCCTGTTGTCCATTTGGCGGTTCCTGTGTCCACTTGAAACATTTAAAAAAAGAAGTCCACTTGAACCTATATCAAGATGAAAGCCGAAATTTAAGCTGTTGCTATTGACGCAACGTATTTCCAACGCAGCAACGCATATGCAGTCGCGCTCTACTCACGCACTTCCTATGCACACGCTACACTTCCTTGCGGCGCTGCCGCGAATTCCGCAAGGAGCGTGGGTTTTCTCCCGTCCTCCGCCGAGGACGGGAGAAATTTTCAAGGACCTTCTAAAGGGGGGGGGGGGGGGGGGAACAAGCTTGTTCAGCTCAATTGAGACGTATTGGCCGTAAGTAAAAATCTGGGTATCTAGTAACCACTTCAATAAGTAGGGTTGCGTTGTTTGGTTGATATTACAAGCCGTATGAACAGGAAAATGATAATGAATGATACCTCTTCATGCCGAGAACACGGGGCAACTCTCATGGGCAAAAGGCATGATAGAAAACGAGCATAATAACCGTAAATAGGGAGGAATGTGAGTCTGTATTTTTGTGGTCCTCCACTGTAACACCCCCAGGTGCCATTTAACTTGACTGACGCACCCAGTGAGACCCCTGGTAACGTACACCTTCCAGAAGTGGAAGGAAACATCAACAGGTTGCAGTCCAGTTAAGCAAGAGACGTTTAGAGTATAGGTGCAAGAAAAAAGAACGAAAGATATTGGTATGGCCGGATCCCTTACAGGCATTGGCAGAGGTACAAGGTAGAGAAGTTTTGCCGAAGAGAAAAATATTAAGCTGATGTTTACAAAAATGCTATAATCAATGGTATGTATACAATACCTGATTTACTCAAGCAGACTAGGTGACTATTTGCCAGTGCTCCGTTTGAAAGCTGATGCCAATAAATCATCATCATCAGCCCAATAGAAGTAAAAAAAGTCTGTCAGTTTAGCCCGAAAAGCGAAGGTTCAATGGCGATTTCAAATTGTTAGAGAGCTGTATAAAATAGGCATAATATTTTATTGGCTGTACAAACTTCCAAACAATCACTTACTAACTGAATTAACAAGCATGGTGTCAGGTGCGGAATGGCAAACAAACACTTTTTACCCGGAGATCATATTCCATCGCCATAAAAACACTAAAGCCGGGAAGAGCGGCGGCAGCAGCGAGCAAAGTGACCGCGTTGCCTCTCGCTACAGGGTGAAGTGTGCGGCGGGCACACAGCTCAGACGAAGCCATCAGTCCTTGGCGTACCTAGACTCTGCACCCATCGCAGATTACATTCAAGGTAAGGCCCGCGCGGCCGCGTTCAATCGCTCCATACACAGCCGCCAGCAGAGTAGAATGCCGCCTGCTCCACCCCCTCCAGTGTTGCGCTCAACGAAAAACAGCGCGCTTCCGCCTCGCTTTCCTCTATTGCGCGTACTAGACGCAGCCACCATCCTCGCATCACACTCGCAGGCTTTCACTCGCACCCCCAGAATACGCTCAATGTGCAAGATGTCATCGCAGTTGGACTATATACAGAACATCACGGCGGCGACGACGGCGGAAATGATGGCGGGAATGCTCCTCGAGGGTCCTTACCATTCCTATGCAATAAAGATTCATGAAGTTGCAGGTTGCGCAGTTTTTTGCCAGCACATGTGAAGTCAGGTTTTGCTTATACGCGCATTCTGGAAGCGTGCCACGACAGCTGAAATCTGTTCACTTTCTTTTGTTCAGTCACTGTAAATGCTAGGCTTTTCGGAAAAGCTCGTTCTTTCTGGTTAAGCTGTTACCTTTGGCTGCATATTGACGTACCATAAAATTTGACACGCCGTTTAGGTTTCCTTCTAAAAAAAGTTAGCAACCATTCCTGTCTGTGAAGATGGAATGGCAGCGAAAGCTAACCACAGCCAAAGCTCTGAGACGAAATGGGTCCATCTGGCGTTGCACTACCTTCGGGATGGACCTACGTATGGGGAGTGCTTAACGCCTGCTTCCCCATTGCCGCATGTCGGCCCGGCATTGCACTATCTTCGGGATCGACCGACGTATGGTGAGTGCTTAACGCCAGCTTCACCTCCGCCGTGGTTCGGCCCGAAATTGCACTATTTTCGGTATCGCCCCACGTATGAAATTCAAGAGCGTGTTACAGGTGCCCGAGGCCACAAGGGTATGTGGCATTGAGCTGGGACCCTTTCTGCACTGTCACCAGGATCAGCACACATGATGATTTTTTTCTGTTGACGGACGCCGAAAAAAAGTACTGAAAGTTAGTCATACATAGCTTTCGTTGTAAAACGGTGATAGAAATAAAGATATCGAACAAGAACCGTACCGGAAGATTAATTTTTTTAAATAGCAGGGAGTGGGAAGAAAGGGCATCGTATATTCCCGGCTATTCGATAGCGTTTTTTCATATCTATGGTAAGGTGGCGGCTCACGGGCTCCCCTTTTTGGACGTCATAGTAACACCAGCAATTTTTTATAAACCTCCTTGTTTGCGTAAAGTGCCCAGATGGACACGCCCAGAAGGGTGCGCGCATCGAAGCCCTACATAATTAGGGACTGAGAAGAGCTTTGCCAGAGTAGTGCCTCTTACGGTTCATGTGCATATTCGTCCCTCAGCGCGGATGCCTTGACGCTTCCCTAGCGCGGCGTGGTAACTCAGATTGCGAGAGAGGATTCACGGCGGTGATGTGCACGGGTGTCTCATTTCAGGAATCGCCAGCAGTTTGTGCGCAGGCGCGAGTACAAGTGGGTGCAAGAGAGAATTAGGGATGCTCCTGCCCCATTAATGTCTGACTTTGAAGTTTCTTCGCTCGTTTTGCATAAGGTTTTCATTCTTGATGTCCGACGCACCTTAAAACAGCGCAAGTTTAATGCTTTCGCGCATCTGCAATAAACATCTGCATTAAAGTTATCCGATTCGTCGAGAACCTCACAGGTTCAGCGATCCCCTCGGGACTATCTCACGATTCCGTGTGTTACTGTTGCGACAAACAAACGCAACAAACTCGCTAGCAACATCCAATGAGCACGAGAAAAACATGCAGACAACATGTAGAAACATTTTCAGTTGGCGTTTAGGTCATCATCCATTGGTGCTCATAAACGTGCGGGGTCAAAATTTTACAAATCATGGGAGAGCAAGATGAAAATTAAGGTTTTATCCGCACCCCTTCAATACGAAGCACCGTGACGATAAAAGTGACAGCCTGTTCCAGCTAAACACTGGGTGTTTAATTTTCGATCATTCAAATTTTATTCATAAATTTTATTCATAAAGCAGGTTGCTGCAGACCAATTCCTAGGAGAGTTGAATGTACCTTGCAGCTATAACGTGAGTTTCCGAGTAGTATTTACCCAAAAAATTAACTACCTTTTTATTGGTGTCTAGGGGTTGTTGCTTAAATGGCGAATTTGATGGCAGCAACATTTTAGTGAACCTCGTTATTTAAACCTTGAAAGTGGCACCTAATCTAAAATATTCATCACCGAAGTTCAATGGTCAATCCAGGAAATAACGAGACCGAGCGTACGGGGAATGCTGATAAGGCGGCCCGTTACCATCTCAGAAGAAAACGCCCCGTAACGACAAGTGCTAGGCAGTTTGAAAGTGAACGTCTCGAGCAATTGTGAGTGCTACTGGTACGGCTCGCTTGGCCTGACAAGCATGAGTCACTTGGTACTGAGTCAAGGATTTGCCGCGAGATGGTATCATTCAAATGTCGTCCTCCGTATCTTAATGGGCCGTTGCCGTCTGATGGGCAGCGGAACACGCCTGGTCTCAATACTGCCGCGATCAAGGTTTGGAAAACGATGATTAACATCTGTAATTAGATGCGATTTGCAAGATTAAGAAAACAAATGCGTAGTATGAAATGTCACTGTGTTAAAATTTGCAATTGAGACAACTGCCTCCAAGGTAATAATAAAGATGCATGGAAATTTCGCTCTGTTGTCCCAAACACCGGTAACCTCAGGCCCTCTCCCACAGAGGCCAGCGTCTTCCCTACAGCTGTCACTGCAGAAGAAGCAGTCTGGCACGCTAACAAAGGAGAAATCGCAGCCTCGAACTTCAGCCATCCTTGCTGCGAAGGGTTGTCGTGTGCTACTGCTCCCGAGCGTATTGTTGGAAGTGCCCGCTAGGTGGCTATCAGTGGCGCCTCTAAAGGTGGGGCACTGCGCGCATAGTATGTATATACTTCCCAAATACCATAACAGCAATCATATGAAAGAAAACTTTCGTGTTCAAGATCGAAAGCCAATCCATTGTAAGTGATGAAATGCTTCATCGTACCTATCAGTAGCCCTTATCGTCAATATGTTGGCACATCCCTCACCCAAAGGAAGCAATCGAAGCAGTCGTTATGGAGAGACATGTATCGCTAGCGAAACTCCTAATTTCATCGGAACTTTGAATTGAAAGCTTCAAGCAGTTCTTTACAGCGTCATAGGCAATGCCTAAAGTATGCTCTAGGCACTAGAGCACAGCTAAGGCTGTCTTGAAAAGGAAAATTCAATCACCTTATGCCTGAACATATCACGATCTTGCGTTGTTTAGCAATACAAACTGAGAAATATTCACTTCTTCACTATATAAAAGAGAACCTCGAATGCCTGCCTCATAAAGAAGACACAAGAATAATCACATGAATTCAGCTGATTTTTTACTGGGAATATCGATATCTTCCATATATCGTATATTACAAATAAATAAGGCTTCGGATTCTTTTTCTCTGCAGCCACACGGTCCGAAGGGCACATTTAATTAAAATATTTATGCCAAGCAGTCTGTGTCAGTTGACCAAACAACTTCGTTATGTCCGTTCCTCAAGCAACGCGCACCAGTAAATTGCTCGAATGAGTTGAACGTCTAGAGCAGTAAATAGAATAAACATTGGTGGGCTCATTTCTGTATGCTGCAAACAGCTGATGGCCTCAGTAAGCTATTCTTCCAATTACCGACGCTTAAATTTAACCAGGGAAACACGGCCTAATTTTGAGAACTAATGAAACAAACAATAAGGTGCTGGTAGAATCCAAACTTCAATGTGGTCCTCGTGTCACTGCGGAGCGTTCTCTGAAGAAATGCAAAAATTCAATCTTTAGCCTTGAAGTGCTCGTTGTGAGCAAATATGTTTTAACGGGTTAAAGTGAAGCTAAATGTTGTAGAAGTGATAAATTTATCCAGTGTTCGTGACGTGCCTGTTGCACTGTGGCAGATGTGGATTTTTGCGTGCTATATTATTGCGCTTATGCTTTTATTATTCACATAAGCTGCCGCTGCAGATAGTAGATCCGAGCACGAAAAACCTGCAGTGGGCGGGTCGGAGCTCCTTCGGCTGGCACTGTCGCGTTGCCTTTGAGAAACCTTCGAGAAATATGTTGCTGTCAAGAAAATAAGCTCTTTGAATCAATTTTCACGTACGAATGTGTCGTAAAAATATATTTGAGATGTCCATCATAAGTATACAAGCATATACGGAACGAGAGCTTAACAAACGGAAACGCTGCACAAGGCGCCCGGACACCACCTGAACTGTAGCAGACGACAGGCGCGAGTCCGTGCCTTGACGTCATGGGAGCGTCGCTCGCAGCGTCCCTGTAGGTCGCTCTCGGGGCTTATGGCGACTCGTCTTACGCGATGAACGGATGAGTTTCCTCGTAGAACGGGCATAGAAATCCTTACGCAGTTAGGAACCAGAAAGCTCGCCTTCGCGCAACCGCGGCTGCTCGTTAATGAAGAAGTAAACGCACCTTTCGGATAGAATGGACTCGAATTACACTACATATGTATGCGAATGCTGCCTCTGAAACCATGATGCGTTCAAGGCGTCCGTCGATCTCCGTATAGTAATCAGCAACTTTGCTTTAAAAGAAGCCTGGGTATAATTTGTGCGTGCGTGTATTCGCCTTTCGACCTTTTATGCACTCACACAGCGCTTCACTGTATGTGGATCCCAACTGGTTGGATCTGCTGCATTTTTTATTCTGAAATCAATATATCGACACTCCAAGCGAAATTTACCCGTCGTCCTCACCGTCGACGTCGCCGTGGGGTCCGGCGTATATTTGGGTATATCCACGCTGTATGTTTATTCATTCCGTAAATGCTGGTTATATTAGTGCAATATCAAATCGCCAAAGTTGCGCATAGCATGTCTTACGTAGTTGACTATAATATTCCTTAGAATTTTGAAAATTGCAGTATTTGTTTGTCATTCTGAAAACGACAAACGAATGTTAGCAAATATAACAATCACAGTGCCTGCCTTTTATCGCAAAACTCTTCAGAGCATTACATACTACATTTCCAAATAATATCAGTGCTAAAAACTGAAAGTGATGTATTTTACTGGCACCGATCTTTACGGGCAGCCTAGTGGCACCTGTGCTATGTCATTACATGCAATTTAGGGAGGCCAGAACTTTTGCGACACCCGCTTTCGTCACGTCCGCGTGTGTCACACCCGCTCATAATTAGGACACCGCCCGACAAGTTCATGCGCAACGCCAAACCTTGCGATCGGAGTCAGTGCTTGACCCTGCAGGCGAAAGTGCCAATGTTTATCAACACTGGTAATAGGAGCGCACAAGTGATAATAAACTTAAAAGACTGAACCACGGCAATGTTACATATTTTACATTCTCCGAGCGTTTCGCGCTGCGACTGCCTTCCAAAATCATATCAACTCGCACATGCGGAGGTCAGCCACGCTTGATAGGACATCGTGTAGCTGGCGTGCACGCAGCTATACGAGTGCGGTGTGGCCACAATGCCCTTGATTAAGACTCAAGAAATGGTGGAACTCGATGAAAGCGAATGCGCGCCGTGCTGCTATGAAGACAAAAATGCGAAGAGTATTGAAAAAAACCTCACTCCGATTTCGCACGTGGCCGAAGAATTCCGAAAGGCTGTAACTCTGAAAGAGTGCGAGCAAATAAAGCGTGTTTAGCTTTACCTGATGCGCTGTTGTGACACGTGACACGTCAGGCCTCCTGCGCATGTGCCAGTTTTCCGCAGCATCACGCTAGACATGACAAGAGATCAACCTTAAGACGCACCGCGACGGCTTAACACGGTAGAGGGGAGCCTTAAATTATTAATGGCGCATAGAATAGGCTCTGAGAGTGTTACACATCCCTTGCGCACCGCCGAACGTAATGCTGTGTTGCCATCGGATGAAATGCAAAATTGTAATCCCGCACAATGTAGCCTGAAGCTAAAAAGTTAATCCGAACGGATTTCATGGAATCCAGTTTGAGTTTTCTTTGTAGCTTCGTGCTACATTCGGGCAGATGACTACGTTTTTCCTTTCATGAAATTTCTCCACCTTGCGAGATTCTGCAGAACTGATCTGCCATCTGATGCGTGTAAAGCAAATCACTCCCACGAACTTAATAGCTAATCTCAATTTATAGCAGAAATAAATACGTTATCTCAATAATAACGACGAAGGGCACCTTATATATCATTCTCAGCATGACATGAGATGTAAGGATAGCGAATTTTACCATTTGTTTTAACACAAGACGAGAAGAAATTTAGAATAAAGCGTGTGATCTGGACTGTGTGGCCAGGACCATACATTCAAGGTAGCCACCGGTTGCTTTCGTGGTAGTAGAACTTAAAGTACAACCTTGTGCAGGGGACTTGCCACATGGGGCTACCCGGTACTATGCACTTACCAAGGAAAGATGAAACTTGGTATTGTGAAAAGGTAGTGTAAAGGACATTACTGCTAGGGCGACGCGTAAGGCCTGAGACCTGAAGCAGGTACTATAGGGAACGGCTAAGTGTGTATTGCATACCGTGGTGCCAAAGTGTGTTACTTGCGTACCCCCCCCCCGCCTATTAAGATTGCGACATTCTTGTGTCGTTAGCACAAAGTTAAATGACCTTAATTAAAATATAAATAACATAGATGTTACAAGGAATATGAACGCTAGATGTGGTTATGTGATGTCGAAGTAGGAATGACACTGGTGTTAATATTTCGATACGGTAAGTTGTCAGGAAAGTCTACTTGTCTAATATTTCCCTCCAGCGGTATTTCATGTTCACCCACAGTTCATATCCACAATGAAGATCTGGCCTTGAGATTCCGCAATCGTCGCCTCATATTACGCCTCTGTAACATGCTTACGCTCGCAATGCAAACGGCAGCCTCAGAGTCCAGTATCAGAGCTATGAAAAATGCTTATGAGTTTGATCTCAAGTGATGAATGCTGGCGCCGTTTTATCTTTATTCCCTACATGGTGGGGATTTGGCTGATGCTCATGTCGTAGCAAGACCACGACGGCGTGTCAGATGACGAGGAGAATGATGCGGCACTCCCCAACCAAACTTCAACGCAGGGGACACAGAGAAAAATCAGTTGGCAACTCTTAACTGGAGCTGTAGCACTAAATTGAAAGAAGTGACACTAGGCGCATATACCGAAAAGCATCAAGGAGCAATGAAACGGCAAGAACTCACCTGGAAAAAGCTGCCGAAAGACTAGTATTCCACACAAGAGGAGCAGGAAGAGAAGGAAAGCACATGCTAGCAGGAACATCGGGCCGCAGCCATCACGGTCGCGTTCTCTGCGAAGAGGAGGATGAAATGATCTTTTGACGCAGAAATCCTCACCTCGGTCATGGGCAGGAATAGCAGACATTGCCACTTTGGCCATCTGTTGAAATTTAGAGCCCTACACCTGCGTAACTCAAAGGGCCGTAGACGTAATAGTTCTGCGGAAACACGCAAGGAGGAGAAAGGTAATTAGTAAAGGGAAATGAGACATCCACCCAATCATAGCACTTTCTACAAAAGAAACCCACGCGGGTTCTTCGAAATAAAATTTTCGCAGTTGAAGAAAAAATCGTCCTGGTCCGGGACTCGAATCCGGGACCACCGCCTTTACGGGCAGCCGCTCTACCATCAGAGCTGACCAGACGGCTAGCAGATGGCAAGGCGAAGTCGAACTTGTCAACAACTACTCGAAGCAAAGGCAAGAGATTGACGTAATAGTTATGCGGAAACCCGCAAAGTGGAGAAAGGTAATTAATAAAGTGAAAATGAGACATCCACCTAATTGTAGCAGTTGCTACAAAGGAAACCCATACGGGTTTCTCGAAAGAAAAGCCCCGCAGTTGAAAAATTTGTCCTCATCCGGGACTCTAATGTGGGACCACCGCCGTTCCGGGGCAGCCGCTCTACCATCCGAGCTGACCTCATTTTGCGTTTATTATTTCTCAAATTTCCCTTGAATTATATCTGGATTTCCCCTTGCAGATTTCTAGGCTCTACATAGTATCAAGCGGTAGAGGGAAAAGTCTTCGCAGAGACCTGTACTTTGAAAAATTCGAGGGCACCTAAGCACTTCTTACGAGTTGTGAATGCGAAAGCGTTGCCGTCCAATCGAACGCACCTCTGAGCAGCCCTTCCAGTTTTCTAATATTATATATATATATATATATGAGTTTGATCTCAAGTGATGAATGCTGGCGCAGTTTTATGTTTATTCCCTACATGGTGGGGATTTGGCTGATGCTCATGACGTAGCACGACCACGACGGCGTGTGAGATGACGAGGAGAATGATGCGGCACTCCCCAACCAAACTTCAACGCCGGGGACACAGAGAAAAATCAGTTGGCAACTCTATATATATATATATATATATATATATATATATATATATATATATATATATATATATATATATATATATATATATATATATATATAATGCTTATGCGGTTTATTGAGCCGTATTTATATATATATATATATATATATATATATATATATATATATCGCGAAGAAGACGAGCTGATGTCTACCGCCGTTTACGGAGCACGGCACACCCGCACAGGCCAGTGGATGCAGGAGAGGAGGCGCCAAGCCAATGGCGGCATGCGAGATGGCGCGAAGGGGCGCGCACATTGGCGACAACCTCTGTGAGCTTGGACGGCTTCGCGTTTGACCTTGACTCTGACTAGGCAAAGAAATGCTTCGCATTTAAAAGGGCAAACTTCACTTGTACATTCAAATTTTGTGTGATGTCGCATCGTAAATTCTTACCTTCTCTTGGTTTCTGGAAGCGAAAATTCAAAAGAATGTTTGGTATACGTTTTAGAATTCAAGTATTTTTCAGAATTTGACAATTTATTTGTTGGCGAAAATGCAGAAATATTACATGCGTGTAGCTTACATAAGTAGAGGCATAAGATGCATATGTAATCTCATATTGGGCGTATGTTTTATACATAGCTCTTTATATATGGGTGCGCGACATATACATCTTGTAAGACTAAGATGCACGCTACAATCAAAGCTTGCTATTCATATTGGAACGAGACCATAATATGGGACATTGTCTGTTATAATATCCAAGTATGCCTAAATCTAGTGTCATCGCTACGAATTGATGGTGTCACTTTTGTTACCCCATGTGTAGAGATATGACTGCGAAGTAATTAAAAGGACCAACCACAACTAGCAGTAAGCATTTGTTATCAAATAACACTTCTGCACAAAGGCTGTTTCTACTTCTCAATTTATTTGTGCTCGTGTCAAGTAGGTCTCCAGATGACTACACTTGTCATCACTCGATAGATATATTTTAGGAATGATGCCTTAAATGAAGCTTTACAGCCAACCCGTACACATTGAAAAGTATACGGAGCACTTTCACTGGAACAGCAAACAGTTATCAAGAAAGTTGAGCGGCCTAAAAATGCTCTTGAATACGTTGAGGTTCCGTTTTCTGGGCAGGGGTCATCTAATATTATGCCGATATTAATAACTACTAATTTTCAAGAAAATGCAAATAGCGTTAAATGACTATATCGCAGTCATGCATGGCTGCAGGCAACATAAAACAAATGATAATAATTTATGGATGTTTTTGGCACAAGGGCAAGATCTTGAAGAGTGCCATGCAAAAGGCGAAGAGTTGCCAATGTAAAAAAAGAATGAGTTATCAGTAGTAGAGGTAATATGCATGTAGAAACGCCTAAAATTATTCGCTGAGAGGCCGCAAAATATTGGACGACGCTTATGCACAACCTTTAAAAATGAAACGCCCGGTAGCTTTCAAATATCCCTGACTGCTTTTCACGCTTCCCGGCAACTGCAGCTTATGTAACTGTAATGTTTACCGGGAAACGCTGGTGGCGAACGCTATGAATGAAGGCGAGCTTTCTTTTACAAACGCGGCCTCTTGCGTTGGCCGATCCTGGAGGTAGCCCGCAGCCACGCCAAAAAATGACATCATTTTCAGATTTCTGGTAATGTTTCCCACTTTTAATATTTCAGTCTGAGAAGATGTAACATAAAAGACTTGCGTTGTCGGTGTTATGACTCACGAAATTTCTTTGTGGGCTGACTTCAGAATTCCGGGGAATAATTTTGTCAACAATGTGAGACAAAGTATGAGCAACTTTCGTGGTAGAACGGTGCGGCAATGTAACCCGCATGTACCGCATGTAGTAAAACAACGCGTGCGATGTACTTGCACCCGAACATGTACGGAAATTTTAGCTCATGGGACGCCGACGACGGACGCGGACTCCGGATTTTCGGTGACACAGGGCGCTTAACGCTTTCGCGTGACAACGTAATTATATTAAAATGAGGACAGTGACGTGACGCCTGCTGCCAACACAAAAGTTGCATTAGAAAAAAAATGGAATAGAAAACACGTGTGTTACAAAACTGCAAGTGCCCACCAGAGCCCATGAAGCAAAAGCTTGGAGGCACGTGCTTGAGTAAAAATATATTGCAGCAGCAGCCACGAGTGACAGAATTTCCGACGAATGATTTTTGCTGAGAACTCGCAATAGACACACAACATTCCGAATACTTTAAAACTAAGTTACTGCGAAAAAAATTACCGACGATTACAGTACTCCCTAATGTGAAATTTGAGCGCAGCTCTATATGCGTTGCTCTTCACGATATAGTGGGCATAGTTATAGACATAGTTTCGTGACTAGGAGTTGTACAGCCTTATTCCTCAACGTTACTAAAACTCGACAATATTAGTCGTAGTTGCTTCGGCAACGATACCGGCCACCCAACACGAAACCCAACAAGGAGTCCAGTGCGGCTAAGCCCAGCGCGGCTACAGGGGGGGGGGGGTACAACCACCATGCTCTCGCTTCTGTGGTGTCGCTACACAGCAAACACCTGCTCACACAGACGCCCTTGCTAGGCAAAAAACGAAGGAAACTACGTGAGGGCTGCGATAACGCTCGCCCTTTTTGACCATCAAACTTTCCGCTGCTTGTATGCTTCCCCTGCCTATGATGGAAGCACTGAGGCAACTTTAAATTCCGTAGACTGAAAAAAAAATATCACGCATATCAAAGCCGTGAAATAAGGCCTGTCAGTTTGAACGCTACAAACCAGTTCACCTGAATGTAGCGTAGAAGCAACGCTGTACGAAGAACCGTTTACTTCAGTTGGCTTAAACTTTCGGCAATCACCCAAGCCATTAGGCAAGACATTCGGCAATCTTGAAATATCTGCACACTTTAGGATTATCAGTGAAAAAATGTTTTACTTTAGCATATACAAAAAAATTTATTGGAAACGCACGGGAAAAACCCAATTTTCTTCATAGAAACGCCTCAGGTCATCGCAAAAGTTAGTCTTTATATTTACGAATTTTATATTATATCCCCGATGTGTCGCGAAAGGCAGCCAAGAAGATAACATTGTGACACGGATCAGCTTCCGCGACCGGTGCATTCCGAAGTCGTGTATTGAGCGTTTAGCAACAAATGCTATCATAAGGTTTACCACTGGGGAAGCCAAACCCACCTGTGTCTCCCATTGATGAATCTGAAAAGGAAAAGAAAGGCATATTTTAGTGAAAACTCTAATTTCTCTGAGGTCATTGCTCATTTACTTCCTTAAATTTTTTTTCAGTAGCTGTGACAGCAAAGATCTCTGGTTTCAACGTGGTAGTACATATTTCTAGAAGCTGCAGTAATGTGCGGCGGTCACATTTTTTTCTGATTACATGCGCTAGTATGTTCCATCGAGCCGACGCGCACGTCTTCGCTATGAAGGAATGCCAGTGGCAGCATGCTATTGACGTAGAAAGAAGATCACCGCCCAGGCACTCCGTACAGATGGTTAACCAGCGAAGCTGGAACGTACGGTCCCGGTTTTTATCACTGGGTTAAGCACGACGGTTCATTAAGGGACGGCTTGGTAGGCTGCCGGATCCCGGGCACGTAGTGGCTTCTTGCGCTCGGCTGCATGAGCCTGCTCTTATTCCTGAGCGGCAGCATAGCCACGGTGTTCCAGGTGCTGCTCACGGCGTTGCTGATCGAAAGCTGCCTGCTCCTCAAGAGTTCGTATGACGCACGTCCAACCCATTTCAGAGAGAGAGACAAGCTGCTGCACACGCGTTAGCCAGTGATGCAGAGCAATGATGGTACTACTGGCGCAGCCAATCGCGCACATCTCTTTCTCTTTTTCGCGCATGTGCATAAGGTTGCGCCGGAGGAGCTTTCGGCGTACAGGCGACGGCCGGACGGACAGATAAATGGGCAATCCATATACAGCTTCGCTGTACAACATTAAAGATAACCTTTTGTGTAAATGTCATGTGTACATGTGTTTATTTACAGGGTACGGAAGACGGGGAGCGTAAAACGCTGCTAATGCGCCTGGCTGATCGGCACTACTTCCTCGGTAGATTTCAAACGATGGTGATACGCCTAAATGACGGGCGGTTCTTCATTAGGTTTGTCCGTCAGAGAGACAGACACAATCCTGGCGATCTAAGAAGATGGCAACAAAAAGCAATCGTAGGAGGGCTTCAGCCGATCTACGTGAACAGTTTCGCAACCACGGGATCGCTGACGAGAAGATGGCGGCACAGGCTCTATCTCATAGTTCAGAGCTGAAATTTGCACAATCCCATTAAAAGCCATGATATCTCGGCAGCAACATAGAGGGAAGGCCGGTCGATCCTACAACTAAACCAGAGTTGGAATGAAAGATTCCAGAGTCAGGGCCAGCTCGATGATGCTTCTGGTGGGACTGATCAGCGGCCGTAAGGCGACGGCCATGTCTGCATCCTTCAGGATGCTGCTCAGATTGAGATACAAGGAAGTATTCCGATGACTCGGGCTGGCAGGGTAGGATTGTATAGATGGTGCCGGAAAGTTCGCGGCCACACAGTAGGAAAAACGCAGCGAAAACCGGTGGTGCCTTGAGTGGCAGTACTATACGCAAAGGTGACCAACGGAAGCAGTGCTCCACTTGCAATAGCCAAACGCCACGTACATGGCGAGCATGTCGCCAAATGTGAGGGTGAAACGCTCCGTCAACCCATTCGTCTATGGACGGTATGCGCTAGTCGTGCGGTGGATAATCTGGCACTCCTTGAGAAGCGACGTCATGATTTCGCATACAAAAGCGTGGCGGTAATCACAAAGCAGCTCCAAAGTGGCTGCGTGACGAAGAATAAAATGTCGCAGTACAAATGATGCAACCTCTTGGGCAGGGACAGATGGTAGTGCAGGAATTTCTGCTTAGCGTGCTAGATGGTCCATTGCAGCGATAATCCAGTGGTTTTCAGTAGCGGTGCGTAGCAGTTGATTCCCCTCCGATCAGAGCGAAGGGTCGGGCAAGGAAATGGGTGTAAGTGTGCGCCAATAGATTTAGGCGCTGTCTTTCGGCGCTGACACTCGAGACAGCAGCGGAGGTACTTGCGAACAAACTTTTACAGAAGAACTTTAGTTTGGCCTAGTTGGCGTTTACTGCGTATCATATTGACCGCTAATAATTATGAGGACAGGGGAAGACGGCGCCCGTACATGCCAGGCAAGTTGTACCGTAGTCAAGAAACTCCGCAGGGCGCATGGAGGATCAGTATGTAACGACAAGCATTAATTGATATGATGTTGACGCGATGTTAACAGCAGCCATTGCCGGCATTCAGGTAAATAGTTGCAATGACGCAGGACTTAGTCGTGAATAACAAAGTGTTGTGCTTGCTGTCGTAGGCTCCCACATACTAGTACACTTAGAGGATCAGCGAGTAACTCGAAAAGCGAGAAAGTCGGCGCGCTTTCCCTCTGCTCAGAGCGCATGTCATCGACATCAAGAGCTAAAAGCACAAACTTGAGTGGGCAAAGACTGTCCACGTCAGATGAACTTGGTGAGTGGCAGCGAGCGTAGACGTCGCTGTGCTTGCGTCTGGAGCCATACGCGACCCGGATGTTGTACTCTTGCAAACGGAGCGCCCAGCGTGCAAGGAGGCCAGTAGGGCCTTTGTGTGTGGATAGCCTGCACACCGCGTGATGCTCCGTCACTACATCATATTGGCGGTCGTAAAAATAAGGTAGAAATTAATTAAGGGCCCAGAGTACGATCAAACACTCTGTTTCGATAACAGATCAGGTCAACTTCCCCTTTTTGAGCATGCGGCGGGCATACATAGTAACGTATTCACCAAGACCACGCATTGATTTGGCGTTAACCAGCCCAAGACTAACAGCAAAGGCATATGTATGAACTTCAGTTGGAAAAGTGGAGGGAAAATTTAGTAGAATCCGAGAAAACGTGAGCAGATGGATAGGGCGTTGCACCAATGAGAGGTTGTATCAAGGGGGTGGTCATCATAGCGTTGTTTTTCACAAAGCAGTGAAAATAGGAGCAAGAGCTGACGAAGTTGCATCGAGTCTCAGGATCGTGGCCTTGGGTGTGTGCCAACTGCGCATAGTTTTGCCCGATCTAGAAGCACGTCTCTTTGGATACGACATGACCTAAGGTTCTGCGCCTACGAGCATGGCAGAAGCATTTTTTGACATTGCGTTGCAGGTAAGCATTGGTAAAACAGCTTAATACCTCTCTAAGTCACTGGAGATGAGTTGGTAAACTAGGCGGTAAGACAGCAACATCATCTAGGTAGTACAAACACCTGTGCTAGTGTGACCACGCAAGACACTGCGCTTCATGCGCTCGAAAGTAGCAGGTGCATTACATAGACCAAATAACATGACATTACATTCGTATAAGCTGTCTGGGGGGACGCATGCGGATTTTGAGCTGTTAGCCTCTGCTATATGCACTTGCCAATATCCTCATCTCAACTTCAAAGAGGAAAAGCACTCGACAACTTTCAAACAGTCAAGAGAATCATTTATGCGTGGCAGTTGATATACGTCCTGGCGCGTGATTTTGTTAACAAGGCTGTATTTAGCGCAGAAGCAAATAGAGCCATGTTACTTTTTCACGAGGATGATTAGAGATGTGCTCATGCTATGGGACATGCGAATAATGCCACACCTTAGCATATCGCTCACTTCTTCGTCGATGAACTGGCGTTCAGAAGCTGAGACACGAAAAGGGTGCTTCCGGAGCGAGGAGTGCGAATCGTTGCTGGTGCTAGAGAATCAGTATACGACATCGACAAATCCGGGCAATGTGTCCCTGACTACCACATTTATAGCGAATTGGACGGCTGTCCCGTGTGCGTCGAGAATCTGACTCGCATGGCAGCGGTGGTGCAGGTGGCCGAAAGAGCATCGGGGGTGGTCGCGAAACTGCTTAAAGGGAAGGACGGCGAGCAAGTATGGCTTGCAGTGACGTCGGTATACATCAATGGCGCCGCGACGGTAGGCAGTTCAATAAAAGCCCGCAGGCATTCGGCGACTTGCGCCTTGATAGTCTGCAAGCCCGGGGTAAATGAAGAGTATGACTGCGCGTTCGTCAAGGCGACTAAGCAAAGCTGCCGAGCAACTCATTCGCGCACCGGCTCCTGTCTTTGTAGCATTAAGGACGATTCGACAGCACTTAGCGTCAGAAGTGAGACAGAGGCGAATTGTGAGGGCTGATGTGTGACTACTCGCTGTCTTCGAAGTTCATCGTAGCTCTGGCACAGCGCAATCACGACAGACCCTGTTGTCGGATTTCAGAAGACCAACATCTGGAAGACGCCGTCCTCAATTCCTTTTAGGATGTGCCCGACCTTGTTGGCTTCCCGCATCGCTGCGTCGACTCCATTGCACAGGTTAACCATGTCTTCGATATAGCTGGTTTCTGTGCACGACCGGCTACGCGTTGTTCAGCCTGAAGTTTATGAAAAGCAGGGTGGACAATGACTTCTGTAAAAGTAGTATTGTACAATAACTATGTTCGGAAGTCGGATTTCATGTTTCAGTACTCCGAGTCGGCAACGTTGCTCAAGTAGAAAATTACGTTATTGAGCTTTGCCGAATAATCCCAGTGGGTGTGTGCGCTGACGCTTTCACACCAGGCGAGCTAGTCCTCGACGTCGTGATCTCCGGTAGCTGCAAAAATCGCTGGATTCCGCTGACGCTGTACGCCGGGACAGATGGCAGGAGGCAGCATGCCTGCAGGTTGCTGGACAGTATAGTCCTATACGGTCAGATATTGCTGGGCTAGATCGGACGGTATGGGCCGAGGTGGCTGAAGGGCTCTACATTGCAGATACAGCGTTAATGAAGTCGTACCCTGCAACACCTACCAAATGTAAACGTGTTTATAGCGTACGGGAAACGGGCAATGTTAAAAGTCATGCGGATATTAATGCCCCGCGATTATCCAGAGGCAGCCCCTACGGAAAATGCTGCTGATGGGCCTGCCTAACCGACGCTTCTTCGTTATATTTAAGACACTGGTGATGCGCCTAGCTGACCGGCGGTTCTTCTTCCTTACACATACATCATTCATAAAAATGGTCTGGACAATTTGCAATCACATGGATGCCCCAGTAACCCATGGCAGGTATTACGAAGCAAGGTCATGATGTACAGCCGCAGTCTTATTGTGAGTGAAGTTCATACTGGCCTCCACACAGCATTAGTAATTGTGATTGGTATAACTTGCGAATCAGTTGCGTATTTCATGTACAATAAGGGTCCATGGATTCATGGTTTACTGAATCCACGAAGATAGATGGGACTGAAATTTAGAAAGGGTCATGTTCATTTTACTGGGACAAACAGAAAATGATGACCTAAGAAATTATACGGCATGTTCCAGCATGGCATATGGGACCGAGTGAAGGTATCCCGGCAGCTCAACAAAATGTTCATCAAGAATAAACATCATTTACTGGAAAAGCATGTAAAGAATAGGCCGGCTTTGTGGAACATTTAGGCATGAGCGCACGTGAAATATTTTTATGGAAGATATAATGTGGCGAACTACGGATTTATGCCTATTATTAAAATGTCTCTCCTAAAAGTGCAATTTGCTTGAACTGCGATTTGGTTCGTTTATCAGGCTATGTAAATTTTGTACATGTTACAGTCAATGTTTTATTTTCCTAACGTCAGCAATTTTTATTAGAGTGCTTGCTTCAAATGAAGCAACTAATTCATTCATAGCCCTACATATAAGGTCGTCTACATTGTATTAGGAAAATTTTTATTTAAATACGCACCGCCAGCTATGCAAATTCTTCTTGAAATGTTGGTGTGTGCGCTCTCGGACACGAAATTTGAACTAAGACTCGTCTCAGCCAATTCATATTCAATCCAATAACTTGTACTTTGTTTTAGGTAATCGTTTGTTATTTATTTGTATGCGAAGCAAGAAAAGAACCGTCTTTAAAACATCAAAAGCGTTTGGGTTCTGATATAGTCATCATACATCACGTCGTACACTAATTTTTGAATTCAGGTGCAGGAATTTCGACACAACGACGAAGCACCTATGTGACAACTCTTATAATTACCAGCCAAAAGCTGTAGAGTAGATGTTATCAGCTCTATTGTCTTGAATAGTCGCGTGTATATCAGTCATGTCACACCACGGAGTGGCAGGGGAGTTAATTTTTGTGTCCCAAGTCTCATCTCTGATAAATTCCTAATTCCAATATAATAAATTACCAATTCCAAACAAATAAACAGATCAGCCTATTGGGCGTCCAGTCTTATGATGAATATCGTGAGAAACAAACGCTTTAGAAGATCATTGTAAAAGGCAATGGTTCTCCAAAACGTATGGCCTCAAGTTTGTACTATAAACATTATAATCGCGAAAATACTGAACGTAGCAAATTTTTGTTACCTGTGTATTGTTACCTCATTTGTTGTCTCTATTTCTTACGTACTTGCTAAAAACCTTGCTTCCGCGAAAGCACATAGACGAACATAGAGGCCTTATTCGCGTATGTAGCATAGTTCTTTTTGTTTTCCTTAGTGATATTTTAACGTTGAGCACACAGTATACTGGCGGACCGATCTGTGCTGTATTGCACATTAGAAAACTCGTCATGTCGTGCTAAGTAATTTAAGATGGACTTCAAGTTAATATAAAACCAAAACAAGAGCTTAGAACAGTAGAGATAGTTTAAAACAAAGCCTTTTAATTAGCGCATTTGGTGCAAATGTAATCAAATAAATCACCGTCGTGTTTCTTTAGTGTAGATACTTACCTCCCGTGAGTGCATTGGAGGGATCATCTAAAGTTTTGTGAAAAAAAAGTATGATATTTACACGTCCTCTCATTGCGCATATATTAGGAGCACAGCGAATATGAAATGAAATTGTTTATTTGCCATCCTGCACATCTACAGATGGAGGGACTGTAGATAAAAAGCTGTCCTTCAACAGCTTGACGTGTCCACAATCCCTGTTTTTGCAGGGAGGCAGCATAAGATATGCGCACATACATATACATACATATATATAGCTGTATACATAGCTTCAATGACATGTTACTCACTCACACTTTGCTTCATGTCAACGAAAAAATGCAATAACACAGATACATAGCGCCACCAGATATTACATCGAAGCCGTATACATCAGTTTCAGTTACTTGGATGATGACGTGAAAAGATCAAATCGGACCGAATTATAGTCATTTAGCAGTGTTGGTATTATGTATTTAAGGCATTGTTTCCCATAGTTTGAACGTAGTGTTGGTACTAACCAATCCTCAAAGTGTCTTCTAGCATAATTTGTAGATTTTCTCTCAAGTTGGGCTAGAGTACGCAGGTTGCTGATATTTCGATGGATTTCCAGTTTATATACATGACTCAGACGATATCTGTAGAGATTGTGAGCTGGAATCACATCAGAATTATTAAAGAAGGTTGTCGATGCTGTGTAGGAAGCGTTATATGCGTTGCGCAGATACTTCTTTTGTAACAGGTGAATATGTTCTAGATTGGTGGATGTTGTATTACCCCATACTAATTGGCAATAGTTTAAATGTGATTGGAAAAGTGAATTGTACAGCAAGAGCTTAATACGCGTGGTAAGAATGTATCTCATACGGCCTACTACACCAGTTATTCTTATTTTGCTTAGAACGTGTTTGACGTGATTGTCCCAAGACATGTTCGCTGAAAAGAAGACACCCAGACATTTAAAAGTCTCGACTATTTCAATAGTCTGAGTTTAATACAATGTCTTGATGGGGAGGTATTTGCTTGTTTTTCGGTCTGAATATAACTGCTTTTGTTTTGTTTGACTTTATCTTCATTAAATTCACTCTCGACCATTCCCCTAAGGATTTCATTGCAATGTTGCATTGTTCTATAAGAACTTGAATATTATTACCAGTGAAAAAAACACTCGTGTCGTCCGCGTATCAATCAATCAATATCATCAATCAAAAATCAATATCTTTGTTTATTCCAATGCGGTAAAAAATATGTCTACACGTTCTAGAACTAGCCTATTACGAGTTGAATATTGACAAAACGCAGTTGGTTAAGTGAGCGTTCGAACATCTTCAAGGACAAAGAAAATACTGCGTATTTTTTTTAGAAAATGCGACAGAACACAACACCACAATGAGAAGCAATGTACATTAGCAAAAAAAGGTTGGAACTTGAGAAATTTGCAGGCGGCTTTTTCACTCTACGAGCTTTGCATTGTACAAGACTTGCGTTGCCAAAAACATGGTTCATGCCGCCGTCAAATATGTCAACAATCGAACGCTGTCAACATTTTCAAAAATGGAAAGCACGTTATCAGTATGATGGGTGAGGTGCGTGAAGCAAAGTGCCGAATATTGTGAAATAAAAGGATGAAGACAAAGAGTGTGCGCGCGTCGACGCGAGTTCACTACGTCACAAAAGACGACGATATCGAAGAGCGGTGCGCAAGAGGACACGCGACGCGAGTAAACAAAATAAAGGGAAAATGATCCAATCGGAAAAAACCACAGAGCTCCCAAGAACCAATCATTCGTAAACACGGAGGTCCGAAAATCACCAATCCAAAAAGCACACAAGGGCCAGAGCATAAGCAAAATGAGGCAGCTTGGCAAAACCCGGCGGAGTTTCAGCAAGCAGAGCAGCAACAATGTGGACCACGGGACTGTGAGATGCAGATGGGCCGTCGGGTTCGGGAGCTGAGGCACCAGGACGTCGCCCGACCAAAGCATCCTGCAAACCTGGTCATGTGCTCTGCGACTACGCCAGACTGCGGACTTATAGCTGAGGCCTGCCGATGCATGTACCCGCAGGCAGAACGTGTGCACACGGGCTACGGGCCCGAGTTTGCATACATCTGTCTGGCCTTGACGTCCTGGTCTTTCGCCGCTTCCACCTGAAAGTTCCGCTGAGGGGCCTGCGTCCTCTTGGCAAGCCGTAACTGCCGTGCAACTAATGTAGCCGAGCAACTCGTCGCCCGGCTACCATAGTGTATTGAAGAGAAAAGCGCCGTTTATTTCATCGCTTTGCCGACCGCCTCTCAACGTCGAACTCCTGTTGCGTTGACTCTACCGCAAGCTTGCACTCGCGTTATGTCATTATTCTACTTAGTGTGAACGTCATGATATAATTTGAGTTGTAATCTTATCTTGCTGTTAATATTTCCTTAAGTGTTTATTATTTATTATTTCAGGCCCCTTCTATTACTATATCTCGTGTGCTTTCCTGGAATGAGCGGATTTTTCCTTGATTGGCTTCTCTGGGGTTCTTCATATGGGACCCATTCCAAACATTACAAAAAGAACCTGCATCACAAACACGCATAGTTTACATTTTTACACCTGAACGAAAATTGCCTCCTTGAATACTTGGTTCTTCTATATTTGGAAATGTTTCCATTCTTATGCCTCCTGTTTTCCCGGGATTTATTTTAGTAGGGGCTCTATCTGCATATTCAACGGCACTGTTTAGTATATTACTGTTCATGTAACATTCATGTCTTATTTTCATACACTTTATATGCAAGCTATATTGTCACAAACATTTGGTATCTTTCTCCGTCATTCGTGCTTTTCAGTGGGAAAAAATGGCACAAAAGTGCTTGCACAGTTTGCGGCTTACAAAGCCCGAAGGGATGAGACCAAGCTATCACAAAGTTTCTAGAAGAGCAAGAATACAGATTATTAGTGAATGCTATAGACACATTTTTTTGGGCCAACGAATGTGTTATATGCCCTATAACGAGCCTTATACATTATTATAGCAAAACCGTATATGACTCGGATCTCGGGATTTCTTCGTCTCCGTCGACAAAACAGTCAACAGAAAACCACCCCACGAATCAAATCGAAAAATGCCTATCTCCATTGGAATTATGCATCCAAGACAGACCTTAGTATCTGCTTCAATAAAGGAAAGGACAAAACAAGTGTTAGAACCACACGGTATATTGTAAGGCGCGTTCTAACAATACGAAGCATGAGCGTTCGCCGCATGCGTTTCCCGATAAAGATTATGGTTTCATGAGCTGCACTTTCTTGGAAGCGGCTACTGTAGCATGCGCAGCAGGCTGTGACGTCACTACACTTTCATATGTAAAATAACCCGCCTAACAACTGATTTCATTTGTGTTGTGATAGCGCTATTGGAAGGCCGCGCATAGTTAGGACATTTCAAAACCACAGATGAAATGGTTTATCGAGTTCGTGATGGAAGAATTTGGTCTCATGTGCTTCAATTCAATCCAGCCAACCACTGTGCACAGGTTTGTAGATTTTACTTTCGCTAAGAATCTCCCTGAAGTAGGAACGAAAAACCTCGGTGTTCACGACAGCGATTGCAAAGCAGTTGTGAATATAGTTTCAAAGAAATAAAGGTTTGATAGAGCGTATTTAATTGTCTGAGTGCCAATTATGTCATAGTGCATTGCTGAATTGCTCAAGGCTACGTCCCGTTGATTTATTGGATCAGGTGGTACCACAGCTTTGCGGACAACCATGTTCATACCGTCGATTGGAGCCCAATTTTTTTTTAAAAATGTTAAGAAATGGGATTGTTGGTCTAATCCTCATGACCTAAATATCATTTGCCATAACAAAACCATTTTTCGCAGCCGCGTTGGAGGTACATTCATCTTCGCGAAAAACCAAAACTAATGACACCTGAGAATCCCCATAGCATGATAATGAAATAACCAAAAAATGATGATCGTCTCTAAGCTATGACTTTCTATGAAATGCAGACATGTCAAAATTTATGTAATGATTTTACTTTTCGACTTTCCTTGCTCAACAAATTATGCAATATATGAGTGTAGAAAGTATCTATATATGAGTGTACAAAGTATCTATAAATTGTATTCATTGAAAAAAGAGGTATGCTTTCTAATGTATGAAAAATCGCAAAAAAATTATTGCTCAGTGCGTCAACCTTGAAGATTTGAAACACCTGCAACGCTCCCAAGCACATCAAAAGAACTGAAGATCCCGAACTCCGCAGGCTGTGTCCTCCTCATTCCTGCTCTTGCCTGATTTTTCTCCTCGGCCCCGTCGTATTTCGTTTGCTGGCTTCTTTGGACGCCTTAGTTCTTTATCGGGAAGCTTTTACATTATGTGGCTAGTGAATCGCAAGGCTAGTTTTCATTGTGTAAATGCGTATTTCTGTTCTGTCTGGATTGGGCGTGTCAAGCGTGCCTCAGTTAGCATTGGGCATGGCAGAGGGACAGCAATGCAGCCTCATTTGCCTACCCTGTTCTTTGAGGCGGTCCGCTGCAATGTGTCTGCGCTGGCGCTGGCACCGGGCCCGTGCTTTCTTATCCCAAGCAACGAAGATCACCAGCTACTCCTACCTACGCCGTCCGCCGCTAACTGGTGTGGCTCGACGCAAGAGCACGTACGAGGAGCCGCAGCAGCGAAAACGGGGCGCACTGCGCTTATAACTAAGCCCAGTCAATGAGGAACATAGCTGTGGGCACCGCGGAGCGAAAGGAATGAAGCCTTAATTACATGCCCTATTCTTTCAGGTTAGTAAGTACGGAAAGTGCTTCCGAAGTAACAACCGATTCGTTATTGTTATGCCTTTCCCAAAGGCTTGTATTCACAATGCTACGATGTGTGTTCAAATGTTGTTAATGCTGGCTGTAGACGGGGAGTGTAACTGCGGGCCGGATCCCTTCGACGATGCGCTGCAAGAACTATCGACAAGTCCAAGAAGAGCTTAAAGGAGATGTTGAACCAAATTAGGCGAATCCAGTCTGCATGTCGCGAGGAACTAGGCACTTAACCTAAACCACGTGCACGAAGGTAGCAAAGAGCTTAAAATAACTTTATCTTGATCAATGTAAATACGCTAAATGTAGCAATCAAAAGAGCTCAGCTGGAGCACTTTATTATACAGCACAATCCACATGTTGTCGTGACGGAGGCTTGCTTGCGCCCTGAAATAGAGATAGTCACGCCTGGTAATGGCTTATCCGCAATGACAGTGATACGGGTGGTGGTAGCGTGGCAATCGTTTTACAGGATAAACTGACGTGGAACGAATGAAAGAAAGGGTATCCTGAAATGAAAAATATTTGCTGGAAGCCTAAACTCGACGGGGCTTTCTGCGTACCTGGATCAGCTCACAGGCCCAGAAACACCTGTGTAACGTACTTTTAAATCAACTCAAGACTATCTGTGCTGTAACGTACCTACGAACACACGTCTGATAGTAGCTGCAGATTCTAATCTTGCGGTAATACAATGGAATAGCCTGTGAAAGTAGTTCTCACATCACCAGCTATGACACTTCGTTGGATATCGCTTTTAATAAAAACCTAACGCAAATCGTACACTGGATTAATAGAAGTGGACCTAGGAGAGAATCATTACTAGACTTGGTGGTAACAAATGATAAAATACGCGAATATGAAATAAATGTTGAAGGGCTTTCGCACCACAAGCTTGTTCGACTTTGTGGGGAAAACTGCCTGATAGGTAAAAATATGACAAAAGAAATTTTTGTCAGAGATTTGAACAAGGCTGACCCCACGTCTGTAGTTCAGATTACTTTGGAATGCAACTCTACTCTGTCGACAGACGGGATGACGTTGTGGACGGATTTAAGATATTAATGAATTGTTGTGCGGGAACATTTGTAGCCCAAGGAAGAAAGACTCAGAAAACGCGACCCATTGGTAAATCGGGAAACAATTCAGCTGTAACGAGAATTAAAAAGCATGAAAACAAAGTAAAAGAAAACAATTTGAAATTTCGCATGTGTCCCCTATGTTTAAATACAAGTTCTTCTCAGGAAAAGTTTTTTTTCCGTAAAAGTTGCCTTCCTTTAATTAAGTTTAACCAAAACGTTTTTGCGGTCATCTAGCTACGACAAAGAACAGCACACAATGAATAGTTTTAGAACTAATGGTTGATTAACGATCATACAGGTATCACTGGAAAATGTAATGAGCTTTTTCAGTCTGTGTTCGCGCGCGCCTACTGAAGCTCAAAGCGCCGACCCCTGCGTAAGAAATATGCGTGAACAGCAAGTCATGTCAGATATTATTATATTTAAGCAAGGGATACTGTCACTCTTGCTAGAACTCGACACAAAAAGTTCGGTTGTTCCTGATAACCTCTCTAATGAGTTTTTAAACCGTTACGCAGAATGGGTGGCTAAATATTTGAACACTATGTTCAATTCTTCGCTGCAGAAGCAACAAATCTCCCTCGGACTGGTTAAGATCAAGTCTTACGCCTGTTCAGAAAACCGGAAGCAAAAGTTGTGTTGAAAACTACAGCTCAATTACAATCACGTCCATATGCTCCAAGACACAAGAACATATAATATCAGCAAGTTTAACATCCGTGGTTGCTTAGTGGCTATGGTGTTCGGCTGCTATGCGTGATGGAGCGCAATCGAACCGCGGCTACGGCGGCTGTATTTTGATGGGAGCGAAATGCAAGAACATCTGTGTACTTAGATTTAGGTGCATGGTAAAGAACCCCACATTCTCCAATTTTCCAAAGTCCCTCACTACGGCCTGCCTCATAATCAGATCGTGGTTTTGGCACGTAAAACCCCACGATATAATTTTTTTTTATCGGCAAGTTTATTCGGTTACACTGAGGGCCAAGATCTGTTGAATCGTAACAAACATGGCTTTAGTCGCAAATTATCAACGATCACCCAATTAGTAGAAACAGTGTATGTGTTAGCAAATGCAATCAACGATAAAAAGCAGATCGATGCATTGAACCTTTATCTGGCAAAAGGATCGATCGGGTTCAACACTTAGATCTTTGAGGAATCTGGGCATTTCTGCTATTAATAAGACTGTTGTCGCTTGGATTAAATCACATCGTAAAGATAGAACGCCGTACGCACAAAAGATAATGGCGCGAAATCTGGCATTCGGCTCCGTGCTCAGTCCCGTTTTATTTCGATGTTATATCCATAATATTGCGAAGACAGTTTCCTCGGATGTCGCGGCTCATCTTTTCGCAGACGAGTGCCTAATTTACTCCCACATAAGACGAAAAAGTCAAGTTACGTTAAACACGGCATTCAGTGGCGTTCGCGACTGATGTGCAAATTGGCAAATGAAAATGAATGATAGTAATACGTATTTTGTAGGAATAACAAACACAATTAAAGATATACTTCCGTTTGACTATGAATCTGAAGAACACAAACTAAGGAATGTAAGGCCACTTCAAGTACATGGGCATGACGATAAGGAAAAACCTGAATTGGAATAGGCACATTCGGGAGCTTATGCGTTGCAGTCGAGAAGAAATTGTGCACGATGCGCCGAAAGCTAAAGCAGGCAGCCGCAACAGCTAAACTAACCGCTCATTTATCACTTGCAATACCCACTTTGGAATATCGCATTATCATGTGGAGCCCCCATACGGAAAACCGCATTGCAAGGACTAAAAAAGTACAAAGACGGGCGGCTATATTTATCTTATCTAGACATAGATGCACGCATTCAGTCTTAGGTGTGTTATCAGAACTTTAATTACCTCAAATGACAGGGCGGAGAAGATTTGCTAGACTGAAGTTCCTATACTTTCTTGTGCACTAATTTATTTTAATTTGCACACGTGACTGTACTTAAACAGTGCTGGGCCAGAAGTCGGAAGAGCTGTGACAATAAAAAAACTACACCTTTTCAATTTCGGATAAACACGTTCCAAAACTCATTCCTCCCACGAACAATTGATGAATGAAACTCACTGCCATAACACATAATTATAACAGAAAAACAAACATTTGATAAGTCTATACATATTTACCGCTAACTTCCAAAGTTACTGTGACAGTTCTCCTGTAACGACGTTTCACTATTCAGTAATAACGGTGTTGCTGTGTGTTCTGCCACTGCCTTGTTTTTTTGCAGTCGTGCACGGCATTTCCGCATATATTTCTTGTGTGTGTGTGTGTGTGTGTGTGTGTGTGTGTGGTGTGTGTGTGTGTGTGTGTGTGTGTGTGCGTGTGCGTGTGCGTGTGCGCGTGCGCGTGCGCGTGCGCGTGCGCGTGTGCGTGTGCGTGTGTGTGTGTGTGTGTGTGTGTGTGTGTGTGTGTGTGTGTGTGTGTGCCTAAACCTTCTTCCCTTATTCTTTTTTTTCTTGCTCGGATCTGCGATGTATTTCTGTATCTGAGGAATACTTACCACCCTGCAATGGCCCGAATGGGCTAACGGTATTAATAAACGAAACGAAATGAAATTGCATAGGTGGCCACAGAGCATCAGATAAAACGCTTCACAGTTGAAAGGCTCACATATGTTTGTTTCTTTACCGTTTTCCAAATCGTACTATTGGAACCCTTTCTCAGGCAAGGCAACGTTCGACAGAGTGCAAATATCTTTGATTGTTTATATCTACTGGGGAGCGTATTTCAGAATACTTTAACTAACTTCCAACATTACAACCCAGCTTTCAAACACTTCCTCAGACGCTTTTGTCAACAAGTCTGTTGCGCACACTTTCGTGTTTTCATTCCAGGGGAGCTTTCCTTTTGGTTGCCATAACCATTCAGTCTTTACCATATTGTAACTACTATTAAAAAAGAATATATTACAGTGCAACAAGCTGAAAAGAAGTCCCATTGGCCATTCATTTACTGCACAATAAGGCTGTATAAGTTAAATAGCGTTTCGAACCTAGCGCACTCCTATGTGGGAGAGTGCTTTTATTACATTTGCAAACGCGTCGAAACTGCGTACGAGTCCTTCTTGAATGTTTCATCGTAGTATTAACGTTAAAAAGTACAAGAAACCAACGCCTAATTTGACCATTCTTATGTCACGAACGAAACGGGTGCCTCAAGTTTAAGTTTCTCCGATCCAGGGTACAGGTGCCTCTTCCACTTTCTGTCTTCAAACAGCCAGCACAACAAATTCTTGCTGCGAAATTTGATTCACTCACGATCACATTGAAGTTAAAAAAGGCAGGTAGTATTAAAAAAACGTTTTTTTTTTTGTAAGTTACTGTTGCACTTTACAGAATTCACTGTACTGAATAATTTGAATGTAATTGCAGTTGAACCCTGCTTGAAAGAACAGGCTTAGGTGCTCGAAAAATTTACAAGTGACACTTTTTCACCCAAGCTCCTTTACAAGAAACATAAACGAAAGTTTCCAATATGTTTGTTAATTTAATATAATTTGTTATCTTTGTTGGAGAAAAAAGCCAGCGTCAATTTGTTATCTTTAGTAAAGAAAGGAAACCAAAGTTGTGTTTAGAAACCAAGCACAACAAGGTCGCAACGAAATTAATGAAAAGTGCGCAGTCGAATTTGCTAACTAATGGTGATTTCATTTGATCACAGATTCATACATAGCCATGAATAGAGGGTCCTCACAGTTAGTCGGTTACACTACCAGTCATTTATCAAGAGAAGTCTGTTCTAGCTACGGAAATGCTGCTTGCACAGGTGGTTTATGCGGTCTGTTAAACGCTACCTGTGCAAATGACTTCTGTCAGAAAGTTTATAAATATCATGAACTTCTTATTGAACTTGTACAATTACGCGAATGCGGTATTTATTATCATCTGAAACTAAAAGACACTCGTACTCCAGGGGAAGTCAATATTATTTGACATTCTTAAAGTGTACATGTTCCAAAAAATTCGTCATCACCTCTAACGCTGTATGCCCTAATTTGCAAACGAGAGGTGGGAAGCTCGACATGACGACGAAGCACCCAAGCATCCTTGTTTCTACTAACCATAAGCATGAAAGAAGAGCTCGGTGATTTGCTCCACCCGGGCTTCCATACTTGCGTGCTATACGTTATCAGTTAAATCATAGGGGGAGAGGTACTTTTCTTTCAAGAATCTTGTCTTTAAATACAAAAGTAGCATAGTAGCCGTCAAACTGGATAGTAAATATTTCTGATACGAACGCTTTCAAGTGAAAATTAACATGGAGTTGTACTCGCATACGTCTGTACCAAAGTTCTTGGCACAAAGATCTATCATAATCACTAAATAAGGAATCAGAAAAAAATTGATAAATCTGTATTTGCTGGCACTACTTCTTTGCGACAATTGTGTCCACGAAACCACATGAATCTGTATACAAGCAAGATCTACCTGGCAACTATTATTTTTCTGCAACCTAACGACATATTAGTTTTGACGACTCAGTATACTGGAAAACCAACCTCTGCTACAATCTATGTTACTGAAGTTTATTCATCAATATAGAAAACTAGAGCAAGAGATTTGGTTAACGTGCATTATTTAAAACAACGTTTGAAAAACAAATTTCTTGCAAAATGTATCGGTCAAATGTGATTCTTGCTGCCGTAATGTCGATACTCACTTTCGGTGAATGCATAGCTGGATTCCTCTGAAATTTGCAGAAAAAACAGTATAATAGGTACGAATGCTTTTATTGCGCATATTTTTGTGGAGCACAATATAACAATCAGTAGTTTTATTTCTACTAAGGTGGCAAAATATGATATGTCTACGAACGCTACAAGCTGCATAGTACAGGTTGCATATTGAAAAACATGCATTTAAGTAAAAGTTCGAGTATCTTTAAGGGCGAAATAATTTATGTGCAGTTTTTGAGTAAACAGTACAAAAGAAACTTGATCATATACAGAAACATTGCACATTCACAAAAGAAAAGCTGGCAAGCTAGAGCACTGTATATTTGTTTCGCGCTATACACACATTGCACTGTGTAAGCTGAACACTTCGCTCATGCACAATTGAAGCGATCTTTTTTTTTTCAAATTTTATAAGAACCTAAAGCGCTGTATCAGGCACTGTATACTTTCTATTGGCAACTGGAGAATCGGGTATTGTGCTGGCAACACTGTCCAAATGAATAAAGATGGCTGCAACATCCAGGTCCTCGGAGGATCTTTCGCCTGATGCTGCGCTTACGCGTTCCTCGTCTGTGGCCTCAAATCGAGGTGTTTATTCGAAGCCGAAAGGGTCCTCGATGCTGGTCGCCTTATTCCGACCGGTGTCCAGGATTTCAGCTACGAAACCGCGGAAATAGTTGCATTGTGTCTGCCAACGTCAGGCGCGCCGAGCGAGTCGCATAAGATGTTTTTTTTAAAGACAAAGAGCATTTGAAGGGAGCCGGACGTTAAAGAAAGGAGGTGTTTGTGCGTAGCGGGCCTTCGAAAGGTGCTAACACTTGTTCGCGACAGTGCTCCACTGTTGTAGGTACCACACTTGACTGTCTTTCACCTTTTCAGGCAACTCTGCACTGCGACTTGTGTTGTAGTATATTGCACATAGCATCTCAGAATAGGCAGTAATCTTTGTCTACCTTTCAGGAGGTAAATTCGGACATTCCGAACTGATATAATGAGGCTAAAGTATGTAAAGTTACTTGGTGAGTGTGTCTTGGGATAAAAATAAGTTATAGTTCCGTTTGTGAGTGGCGGCCGCACCTTTATTTTTATAGTTAGCTGATACGTGTGATAAGGTCGTCTGCGTCCGATGACTGGTACTTGTTCATGCTTGCAGTACCCAGTGTTCGACGCAGGGGCCGCGATTGCGAACACAGATGGCACCCGGCATCCGCAAAAATTCTGAAACCCTAGTGAAACCCGAGAAGTGAATAACAACCAACCGGACCAAGTTGCGTTTCTTCCAACAGGTTTCCACAATTTAGCGAAGGTTTTCTCTTGGTGAAACTCACTTGTATTAGTGTAAATCCGCGAGTTGCAAAGCAACTGAGCCAGTTGCAATAGAACTTGCTTTTGTGCGCAGCGTCTAAAAGCCAAGTAGGAGCACTGTACGCACGTTGAACGCTCCATAGCTGGAACGAGCACTGTTTGCTGCTGCTTCGAAATTTCTTGCAAGCAAATAAACTGACAAATTAGCCCGTTGAAAGAGAAAGCAGCATCTACTGCTTGCACCAGTAAAGTAAAGCACGCTATGAAAACGACATGTCGCCTAGCGACATAGCATGTTTCATGATCAATTTCTGACATTCCATGGCAGTTGTCATTCCTGTCACCGTGCCTGCTGACAAAACTACATCAGCGGGAATATGCCTACTGTTTAAAGCATTATTACATTAATTCTCAGGCTGGAAGCTAATAACGAAGAAAACCAAATGGAGCCTCAACATACGTCACTATAATTAAAAAAAATATGGCTGCCTAAACAAAGTGACACCGCAATTAGAAATGCTCCCAAGATATTTAAATAAACAAAAAGAAAGCTAAGTACTACTGGCCGGGAAGAAAGAAAGCACGACGGAAAGGTTTCGAACAAACCGGTAGAGTAGACAGTTTTGGAATAGCCTTTGCAACCAAACATAAACGCATTAAGTACGTAAAAAATTGCATCGTCTTCTCTGCGATTGCTCCAAACGTTATTCGGTTTATGTTGTTTACGGGCGCTATGATAACGTACGTGTATTTGGCGAGTTTACTACTCGTGTTGTTTATGAACGTTAACAAGTAGCGTTGCCGAACATAGCGGCACTCGGAACTCCCGCTTCAACGTGAATACTCGTGATGGCTGCGCTCTCACTTGCGCTGATCTCCATTAACTATTGAAATTAGCTTTCACTTTCTCGAAACTCGCCTGAAACGTTATTAACGAGCGCATAGCGCGTGCAATTTATGAAATCGTTCGGCGATTCCCGCACCAGTAGGCCTGACAAGACGCGTCCGCATAGCAACAGCAGGACGACTGCTAATAAATTGTCTTGGCTTGGGTACGCTTGGCAGTAGCCGCCAGTTCGCAACCTGCTTTATAATGCCTTTTTTTCACTTGTGTTCCCGTACGGTTAACGAAAAGTCTTGAAAAGACGCGCACCGTAACGTCCGGAGAACGGGCTTACGTTTAACGTGCGTAAGACGACGAACACTATTCTAAAACTGTCGAGTATCATTCGTCCCCTTTTTCTCTTGCGACGTTTATCCAAGTCGCTCTCCGATGCGCGTCATCTGCTTATTTCACGAAAAGATGAAATCATAGATTGCTGTGTTTGCACCGCTATTACCCGCATAATGGTATGCCACAAAGGTCATTCTACTTCCGCATTTCTTTTTTCATTTGCGGCCTTGTGCGCGGCGACATCACGGTGATTAGAGAACTACGAGGTGTTCAGTGCATTCCGTGATAGGAGGCCCTCTTTGGTTTCAAGCTCGAACCTTTATCGCTTGTTTCTCGGTGCGGCCGCTGTGGGGCGAGCGTTTAGTTGGAGCCGCCACTGGTGAAAAGAACATTCTCTGCTTGAATAGTTAGTCTACCTTCTACTTCAAAAAGTTTCTTTTCCTAATTGGTTTTACGGTGAGCGGACTGCACTGCTCAATTTTTTATGCGTTTGTTTAAAGTAATAGTTTCAAGCTTCACTTTCATACACTTTGCATATAAGCTGATGACTGTGATTTTCACTGTCTGAGTCATTCGCTCTTTTATGTGTGAAAAAGGATAAACAAGTACTTGCCCAGGTGTTTGACTAGTCCTAAAAGAACTGTAACTTGTTTAGAGGATACTTCAAAAGACCTGCAGTCGAACCCGATTATTAAGAACAGGCTTACGGTCCAGAATTAAGTATGTTGTGTTTCTTATACCCAAGGTCGTCTAGGACGAACCTATATGAACATTTGTGATGCATTTGCCATATGCAAATTTCTTCTCTTTAATAGAGAAACCAAGTGAGCAAGGTACCCATTTATGAAAAAAAAATTCGTATATTGGACAAATATTTTGCCTGTGCATTTGAGTGCGATGCATCGTCACAAGGAATACATAAGAATTTGAATAGAGTAATCATTTTAGTCGTCACTAATTCGGTGCACATTCTCCAGTCCACTTCCACTGTAAATGTGTGCAATCAAAGGTCGGTCAACACAAGCTTCTCCCCAGGAAGTGGACGACCCGAGTTACATTCAATGTGTACTTTGTTATGAAGAAATATTTTGTTTGAGTGACGGTCATTAAGTTTCGCACGCTTCCGTACAGAGGTTCATTCGCTTCATCGGTTTACGTTATATTCGTGTACGAATGTAGCCACAAATATTCGACATTCGTTCCTACCATTGTCGTGATTTAAACTGCGCACTGTGTTCAGAACATGCTGAAGAATGTATCTCTCAGAATAGCATTCAGCAGCACATATATAGAGCTTAAATTTATAAGAATGCACGTGCACGTTCACCCATTTCGAATTCAAAGACCACCGAGGACCTGATTTTACATTATATACGCTGCACACCTTAGATGGACATCGGCTGCCTGTGATAAATGCTTGAAGAAAGTGCCTTTCCGCAATTGTACCTAATATTATTATCTCTTTCTGTAAGCGTTTTCATGCTGTGCTCTCAGGGATATCCTGCAGAGCATGGCGCCATAAGACAGTGAACATCACATCTACTGCTTTGCCTTGCAGTCCATGTTAAAGGTAACAAGCAAAGAAAACAAGAGAAATGCGTGGCCCTGTTTAGCTCATTTCTTTTTTTTTTATTTCTTTTTTTCTAAGCAGTCCTTCTCGGTGAACACATATTTTCCGCGAATGAGTAGAAAACAAGAAATAAATAACACTTCACGATTTCATTGACAGCCACCAGCTTGGCATAGTTTGCCTAAGGCAAAGAAGAAATACCTGCACGAAAGGATCGCTCTCTTTAATCCGCACACAAGCTCCATTCGCCTTATCGGCTTTCTGCTGTGTGCAGTTTTGCTCGCCCACGTTTTCTCTTTCGGATGCACAAATATACACACACGCGCATATGTTTTGGATGTTATTTCTTGTGCATATTGTAACGAAGGAGGACTGAAATGCAATATACAAGAATAATTTACAGCCACACGCAATATGGCGAACCCGCGCACACGCCTAGGCGCCCCGTCATCGTCTTCACTTTGTCGCGTCCTTGTGCGTATTGCTGACTGGCGGTCTCGTTACACATCCATTCAGCGGCAGGAGCACGGACTCGGTGCTGGTTAAGGACTAGAGGACTGGGAGCCAGGATTAGCGCGGATGCGTTTCACTAGCATAGTATGGTTTGAAGCGCACAACGTACACAACGTCACTATTAAGGTATGTTAAGACTGCGATCGTAATTTTAGCATAGCGCGAATCAGTCGTAAACCCTTATGGTGCACGCAAGAGTTAAGATCGTTAACAGTGCTTGTCATGCACATTGTAAGTCGCGTACGTTACTCTTCGTAAGACAGGCCAATAAGAACGTGAGCTGGCAGTTGCGTCTTAGTGGAGTCGAACATGGCGAAACCACAGCGAAACCCTGAGAGAAGGCACCACAGAAATACGGGCACCGTTGCACCTCGCACAACGCAGATACGAATCCGCAGTCGTGGCTGTTGCTGTAACTGGAGATGCCGGAAGTCGAGTCAAAGAAATTTAGAACCGGAACTGTGCCGCTTGTTGATCACGTCTTAACTGGCGTATCTGTATGAAATGTAAAAGTAGCGGGCCTTCGAACAAATACGCTAGCCTGTCTGGCGACTGTCGCGCTCTTGGCGCTTCATACAATTGTAGTCTGAACAATTTAGCTGCGCTTTTAGCGTTTGCGTTTCTTGCGACATATATGCGGTCTACGTACGTATTCTAAACGCACCTTTAGGGTGGCAAGCAGATGATGTCGTTCGAGCTAGAGGTACGATTTCGTAGGTGAGGGCGATGACTTGGTGAAGGACATGGTAAATGCCAGAGAAATGAGAGAATAGTTTTTGTGTGTTAGCATTCTTAGGATGCTTCACGAACTTTCCGCGGCTATGTATGTATGTATGTATGTATGTATGTATGTATGTATGTATGTATGTATGTATGTATGTATGTATGTATGTATGTATGTATGTATGTATGTATGTATGATAACCGATGGTCATTAAGGGTTACGGACTGGATTCCGAGGGAAGGGAAGCGTAGCAGGGGGCGACAGAAAGTTAGGTGGGCAGATGAGATTAGGAAGTTTGGAGGATCAACATGGCCACAATTAGTACATGACCGGGGTAGTTGGAGAAGTATGGGAGAGGCCTTTGCCCTGCAGTGGGCGTAATCAGGCTGATGATGATGATGATGATGATGATGTATGTATGTATGTATGTATGACTTGGGTCATGAGTAATCCGTGGTTAGTGCATCGGGCTGCCACGCTGGGATAACAGGGTACGAAATCAACCATTGGACAACTTGGAATACTGAGTATGTACACGGTCGTCCACTTCCAATTTGAACACGGCTCCAGGCGGCCGGCGAGGCCGGCGCTCCGCGGAGCGCCGCTCGTGGGCGCCGGGGTAACTAACGCGCCGGCGCACTGGCAGCCACAGGTGTGACCTCAGCCGCGTCGTCTAGTGTGTGCTGGCGCGCTGTAGCAGACGACGCGGCTAAGGCCACGTCTGTGGCTGCCAGTGCGCCGGCGTGTTAGTTACCCCGGCGCCCACGAGCGGCGCTCCGCGGAGCGCCGGCCTCGCCGGCCGCCCGGAGCCGTGTTCAAATTGGAAGTGGACGACCGTGTACCATTGCGTAAATACGTGCCACTCTTCAATGAACCTTCTTCACGCCGACATGGCTCACTGTAGATGCGGCACGGGTTAGGCACCGCTGTTCAAAAAATCTCTTTGATGCCGACTTGGTTTATAAGGTATGTGCCAGAAGGTGCGTGTCGCTCTTCACTGAACGTCTTTGATGCCAAATTGGTGAACTAGGTATGTACCCCTGGAAATGTGCCACACTGCAATGATGACAAAGATGCCCAAGGTTTCTCCTATCTGAACCAAATCGAATCCAAGTCAACAATGGTTACTCAAGGAAGGCAACACGAAACATTAGCAGGCTGTGAAACAAATGCACTGGGCATGGAACACTTTTCAAAAAAACGCCCTTCGCGCCAATGCTTTAGCGAGTTACGCCAGGAATGCACTGGGTATCTGCAGTTCATCAATGACCCTCTCGCCACTGTGGGTCACTGAACTTGTGGCACTAAGCGTGGGGCAAGGGCAGAAGCAATTATCAGCGTTCTCAGGCACTAGCTTCAAGAGCCTCTCGTTTCGGTGTTCACGCACGGAGTTTATGGCATTGCCGCTAGATGGCGCAGCGTGTGCAGATAGAACGCCTTTCTTGGCGTTTGCACCAGCCAACTATTCATTTCGGATGCCGTGAGCAGCCTTCGCAGCGGCCGCGATAGATCGCGCCGAGTGTCCTTGGGGAAGCGCGAAAGAGGAGTCTCGCTACAGCACACGCCTCATACGTAACTCGTTTCGACAGTGGCCATACGTTGTGTCGCTATATTGATCCAAAGCTCACGGATTATCGTAAACAGTCATCATGTGAGATGACTTCTGCCGCATTTTCCGAGAGAAAGGGGTCCTTGGGTTGGCACATTTATTTGTGCGGCAAGTTTTGTTGCGCTTTATGTACCTTCGCGATCAGAATGATGTGTTCCTTCTCACAGTCATGCAAGCGCTCTTGTGTCGTCACCTTCGAAGATTTGTTGTAGGCTCGTGTGAAGCATGCATGATGCCGTTAAAGGTTATCTACGAGAAGTCGTGCTTGCGTACAATATGTTGCTTGCGCGGTTTTCAGTGTAGTATCTCGCCAATATTACTAGGCATGAAAACTGTATAAGGACGTAAAAGACATTATGATCTCTGTACAAATTTATCGTATTTCATACCGTAGAGGGCCAGAAGATGTCCTCAAAAGGGTTAATAGAATGTCAGTACGCCCTTTGGTAGAAGCTTTTTTTCCTTTAAAGTCACACTAATACACTATCAGTTAAAACATGGATGAAAAACAAAGGCATCTTTTGCCGCGTGGTCCATTAACCGCTTGTTATGCAAGAAACTTGAAACGATAGAGCATGCGTTTCTAGATTGCTGGGATCCCTTCTTTTTCTGGGATGTGCTACAAAGAACGTTAAAGATAGAGTTGCTTTTAGATCCAGATGGAATAAGCGTCTTACCGGTAGAAACAAAGTGTAAAGATATAATGCTCCTGGGCCCTCGCAGTGTGTGCAAAGCCAGAAGGCAGTTCTACAAAGGTGATGTCAAATTGCGAATTACACGCGATCACTTCATTCAATGTGTAGTACGGTTCATGGATATCCATCGGGCGCTCCCTGAACAACCAACACGAATTGACATGCTAGATAAATAGGCAGCATTGAAAAATATTTAATATGTCGTGAAAGCAAATTCCTTCCTATCAAGTTTTGTTCTTTGTGTATTGTACGTGTATATAATGTCAAAGTCGCCAATAAAGAAAAAAAAACGACACTGGCCTCGCAACCCGGAAGTGGCAGTTCGAATCCACAGCCCGACAAGCAATCTTTATTTTCGCGTGGCGGGAGTTTTGTCGTACGGCAACACCGACGCCGACTCGAGTGAGGCAATACAAGCTTCGCCTGAAAAAATCAACTGGAAGGAGAGATGTGAACTCTCTATTGGCGAACGTCAAGCCATATTGCGCCATATCATGCCCTCACCAGCAAGCGATAACTAACGTGGCATCAACCCCCTTTCACTATAAGAGACGTGTATATGTTAGGATAAACATCGTACTCTCCTGCATATCTCATACGTGTTAATTCCACCTTTATACACATTGTGACAAAAACGAGCACCTTCTTCCACGGAAGCTATGTGATTGGGAAAATAGCGTTTACTATGCCCACTTACATTCAAAAACATTTATCTGCTATTTGCTTAGTCTCTATCTTGTATATCAGGATATGTGTGAAAGAGACATGTCTAGCATCGCCGTGCCTCAAACGCTGACAGCTCGGGAGCATTAGCTTCACCTACAGTTATATTATGAAACGAACACGGCAAATTAACGAAAGCAAAAGATAACAGCAAACTTTACTGTCCGGGCATGGGCGTTTGACCAGCTGCTTTTTCCTCTGCAGTTTGGTTTATGCCTTGCGATTACATTCACTTGCTAGGAGCACCACAGGGCGCTGCCAAATGTTGTGGAAATTTGCTCACCCATGTTTTTGCCTTCCAACGGCTTAGAGCGTCCCCAGGCGTTTGAAGAATGTTCACGGCGAACTGCCACCGAACTATGGGTACCAGTGACGGTCTTCTTCTTCTACTCCTACAAGGAAGCAGCGCAAGTACAAGGCACGTATAAAGTCTGGCAAACTAAAATAGTCAACATAGCCTCGGCCTGTATTATCCGCGCAGTGGCTTTCTATTATCTTCTAGTGTTTGCCTAATGATTGCGACGTCATTAGAAACATTGCTGCTAAATGCCCAGTATCCCACAATCTCAGCTAAAAACGAAGAAATGCTAATTGAAAAAAATAATTTAGGTACGAAAACGGAAATCACCAAAAAGTTTAACAATTACTTATTGTAAAAAAAATCAGGCTGCATACTAACAACTAATCAAGTTCCACATATTAAGGCTAGCAACAGAAGAAAACGAATTGAAGGACCCGAGCAGCGACCATTCTCCTTTTGAAAGAAGACGAAGTCGGCGCGTCGGCTCTTGCGGTCTTTGAATACAGAGCTGGTTTTTGTTTCCATCATCCAGATCCTGCGACCTGTCTTTCTTTTTTTTTTTACATCGTGGCTATATATTGATATCAAGCGCAATATAGAGGCAATGCAAAACGAGAGACAATAATTTTTTTTTGTAGAAAGGACCTATATAGTGCCTAGCAAAACGTACCAGCTTAAGTGGTTCCTATACCTGCAGGCTATTGTGAATTGCATTGTTTTTATCATCCTCTAATGTTAGCGGGCTATTGTATTAAGCAAAAACGGAAGATTTGCTGAAATGAGTAAATTAACATAACTTGCTCATTTTTCTGCTGAAGGAGTTTACCAAGGATCTCGTACAATGATTAGTGAGCTACCTCAGGGTCCACCAGAGCTCGCTGATCGGCTTTGTGCACGACTAGCAGCTGATGAGGTGAAGGCAGCATTACCTACCATGAAACGTGGCTCGGCACCCAGGCCGAATAGCTTACCCGTTGAGTTTTATCCAACCTTCTGGGAAGACATTGGTGCCGCGTTAGTGTTCGTTATCAGCCACTGCTTGGAGAACTTTGAATTCCCGGCTAGCTTTCGTGACGTTGGCATTGTGCTGATACCTATGCACGCTACATCATCATTTCGTCCAGAGGAATGGAGGTCAGTCATGCTTCTCAACGTTGACTACAAAACCTTTACAGCTGTTACCACTGGAGGCTTCCGAAGCCTGATGTCTTCCTTAATAGGATACCATCAAGCATGTTTGGTCCCTTGCAGAGAGATAGATTGACTCTGATTCGTTATGGGCGACATAATAACGTATATGCTTACCATGTCAAAACGTGGTCTTTTGGTTTCACTAGACCAGGAAAAGGCATTCAATCGCCTTGAACAACGCTATACTTAGTGTACTGACCTCGTTTGGTTTTTGTCGTATTTTGTTAAACTTGGGCTCTATAACGTAAAACTATTTCAATATGTTTTTATTCCAATCTCCTGAAGTCAAATTTGCGCAACCGTCGACGCAAGCATCTGGCGGTTACCCGCAGGGTTGTCTGAACAGACCAATCAAACGCTCTCCTCGTTTATAGCAGTTCACTTTTGTTTGCTTGAAAAACGAATAACATTGCTCACACTGAGCGACTTGTCTTATCTAATTGGCTGACAGGAGGCGAGGAGCACGCTCAAATGGAGAGGGAGTCGATGGGGCCGAGCCACTGCACTGAAAATCGATAACCGGATGAAGAGGGTGCTGCCGGCGGCTGCGATTGGTCCGCTTTCCCTTACTTAGCTTGAGCTGGCTGGTCGAAAATCGCGGCGGCATGATGCAACGGAAGCCTAACAATGACGCTAAATGGATCCTCAGCTGAAAATAGTTGGCATAACGAGATCGTAAACGTGCCGGAAGTGCTCCAAAACGTTACACGGCCACAAAAATGTTTTATTATACGCAAATAAACCCATGCTCTTCGGCAGGATCGAGTAGCCAGTGCTTGAGCGACCGGCGGCAGCCATCTTTTATTCCTTTTGGAATGGGGCAACCTGCGGCTATTCAGAATGGAATGGAATGGAAGGGAAAACTTTATTGAGTCTTTTAAGGTTTTAGCGGGTCGAGGCCGAAGTCTTCATTCTTGAAGCTTGGGTCCTCTTCAGCCATGGATGGGCCCCTAGTCCAGGGCTCCACTGAGCCGGGCCGCCTCGCACGCGTGCGCTATTAGAGCTCTTTGAGCCTCTAGCTCGCGGCTGGTGAGCCAGCTCTCCCATTGCTCCGCACTTGGTGTTTTGTGTTTGTGGAATGCCTGGTTTCTTGTACACTCCCATGTAATGTGGTATAATGTTGGTTTAGCTCCACACCACGGACAGGTTGCGCTATACTGCGTGGGGAACATCCTACTTAGTATGTGTAAGTTTGGGAAGGTGCCCGTTTGCAGTCTCCGCCATCCTGCGGCCTCCTCCTTTGTTAATGCTTTATGTGGTGGGGGATATTGATATCTTAGCCCCTTATAGAGGTTTAATAGCTCTGAATAGCTGTTCCCGCAGTTGATCCGTGGCCCCTCTGGGGCGGTTGACGTTCCTGCTCGGCTGGTCATCCCTCGAGCTAGGCTGTCCGCCCCTTCGTTGCCCCTGATCCCTGCGTGGCTTGGTATCCAGATAATGTTATGTGTGGGTTGTCCCTCAGCGATTGGAACTCTGCTGAGGATCTTGTGCGCCGTGCTACTAATTCTGCCTCTTATATAGCTCCGGCACGCCTCTTGCGAATCTGTTAGAATATTGAGGGATATTCCTGTTCTATAACCTTCTTCCGCTGCCAGTGCGACAGCAATTTCCTCTGCCTCGGTTATGTTAGCCACCTCGGCCGTGAGTCCTGTGATTAATTCTCCTTGATTATTTACTACTACCGCTGCCGCGTTGTTTTTGTGTGCTTGTGAGTATAGGGACGCATCGGTATAGACCGTATTGTCCCGATGTGCCATCGTCTTTTCGTAAAACTCTGCCCTAGCCTGTCTCCTACTCGCATGGAGGTTTGGGTCCATGTTGCGAGGGATAGGCTGTATTCGTAGTTTCTTTCTTAGTGGGTCTGGTATTGTGGCCCTGCTACTCTGTGGTTTTTCTACTTCCCGACCTAGCTTTGTCAGGAGCGCCCTTCCTGTTGTTGTATTGCTGAGTCTTCGTACTTGTGCGTTGAGCTGGCATTCCCTTAGTTCTTCAAAAGTGTTGCTGATTCCAAGTTGCATGAGTTTGTCGTTGGATGTGTTCCTTGGGAGGTGGAGAGCTGTTTTATACGCTTTCCGGAGGATGATCTCCACTTGCTCTTTTTCGGTTTTGGTGATTGCATGGTACGGCAGTGAGTATGTGACCCGGCTGACTATCAGGCTGTTGACCAACCCGAGTGTGTCCTCCTCTTTCATGCCATATCGCTTGTGTGCCACTCTGCTAATCATTCGGCCCACCTGTCCTGCTGCTTTGTTTAGCAGGCAGATTGTGTGGCTGCATTTCCGGCTTCCTTGCAGCCACATGCCGAGGATTCTAATCATCTTTTGTTCCGGGATGTTCTGTCCTTCTAGCCTTACTTCGAGCGGGGCATCAGTGGGGTGTCTGCCCACCCTGAGGAGTTCAGATTTCTCCGTGGAGCATCTGAGGCCTCTTTGCTTTGTGTATTCTTCGATGCAGGTGGCAGCTTCTTGTAGTGCCTCTTGTTTATTCCCTAGTGAGCCTTGAGTAGTCCAGATCGTAATGTCGTCCGCATACATTGCGTGACTGATTCCTTGGATTTTGCTAAGTTTCTTGGTAAGGTTGACCATCGCTATGTTGAAGAGTACTGGCGAGATTACTGAGCCCTGCGAGTGCCCTTGCATGGCGTTTGAAAGGCGTCACTCCGTAGGTCTCCCAGGCCTACTGTCGCTGTTCTGTCGGTTAGGAAGCTTCTGATACAGTCATGGACTTTCTTCCCGCAATTAGTGGTGTTGATCCCCTCCATAATGGCGGCGTGGGACACGTTGTCAAAGGCTCCCTTGATGTCGATGGCCATGACCACGTTTTCCCCGTGTTTCGGCATTGTCTCGAGTACCTCTTCCTTTAGCTGTAGCAAGATATCTTGGGTAGACAAGTTTGCCCTGAAGCCGAACATGCTGTTGGGGTACCATCCTCCGTCTTCAAGGTGCGTTTGGATTCTTCGGGTTACTATTCTTTCGTACAGCTTGCCTAGGCATGATGTAAGCGAGATTGGTCTGAGATTTTCAATTTGGAGTTTTTTGCCGGGTTTGGGCATCATCACCACTACGGCGTGTTTCCACTCCGCTGGTACTTTGCCTTCCTCCCATAGTTTGTTGAGGTAGAGGGTGAGCTGATCAATTGCTTCGTCGCTGAGGTTTCGAATTAGCGAGTTTCGAATTTTGTCCGCCCCTGCTGCTATGTTCTTCGTTGTAGCCCTTACAGCCTCGACGACCTCTTCTCTTGTGATAGGTCGGTCTGTAGTTGAATTTTCTTCATCCTGGTAGTCACCTCGGTAGCCTTCTACCGAGATCTTTCCGTAGCATTTTTCCCGTACTGCTTGGAGCAGTTGTTCTTCTGTTCCTTCATACTGGTGGACTAATCTCTGAATGGATTTGCTGCTTTCCGCCTTGCTCTTGCTCGGATCCATGAGTGTTCTGAGGATATGCCATGTTCTGGCTGTGCTTAGGGTGCCATTCAGTGAGGTACTAAACTGCTGCCACCCCTGCCTTGCCAGCTGCGTTGCATACTCCTCTGCTTGCTGAGTTATTTCGGCAATTTTCTTCTTAAGCTTTCTATTTAGCTTCTGACGCTTCCACCGCTTGGTTAGGCCTCGTCGTGCATCCCATGGCCTGAGGAGTCGTTTGTCCACTTCTGGTGCTTGTTCTGTTGGTGTTGTTGGTATTGGTGTTGTTATTTGCTCCCTGGGATTCTGATCCGAACCTGCGCTCGTTGTAGAGGCGGTCACTGGCGTCGTTTACTGTTCTCTGTGTAGTTTGATTCTTTACGTAGTTGCGGAAGCTCTGGTCTTGCAGGGCTATCTTTTGATTTAGCTGCTGCATTTGCTGCTGCAGAAGAAAATTCACTTTTGTTCGGCATAGTCACGCATCTTTAACGCGTGCACGTCACTCTCACGCGGTGAGTTCTTGCGGTTTTGTGACGTCGCGTGACAGGCAGGAGAAGTGGGTGCAGTCCAAAAGCTCTTGACCAATAGCCGAGGGCTAATGGCGAAAAGGCGTCGAATCAGAAATAACAATTTTTCTTTTGTTCGCTGAAATCATGCATAATCAGTGGGTACACGTCGTATCAGACGGGGAGCTATCGTGGTAATCGTGGCGCCGCGTGACAGACAGATGAAGTGGGGGTGGTCCAAAAATGTTTTTCACTAATCGCGGAGGGCTGATTGCAGAATTGCAATAGAAAAGTTTGGAATAGTTTTATGTTATAGCGCCCCTCACTAGGAATGCTATTCGAATATCGGAAGTACAATGTTTCTTGACGGTCATGAAAGTACACCATTTCCCGTTAATCGTGGTGTTCGTCAAGGGCGTCTTCTATCCCGAGTAGCCTGTGCTCAGCCTTGCGCCATTCCTGCGTTCGGTACCGAGAGACCCTTTCGTGCGCGGTCTTCCTGTGTCTGGCAGTGGTGTTATGAAGGTGACAGTCATCGCCGTGACATCACATTGTATCTCAGGAATAAAGATATCTTATCCCGTATATTTCAAATTTTTGCTCAATATGAAAATATTTCAGGTACTCTGCTTAATTTCTCAAAATGTCGTTATCTGTTCATTGGTTTCCTACAGACATGCCTAACTCCCCTTTTCCGTCTTCAAAAGAGTGATTCTATTTGTATATTGAGCCTTGATTACACCTTTAATGGCATGTAGGGGTGTCTGTGGCTCTCAATTTTTGAAGATGTAAGGTGAAATACTCGGGATGTTAAAGGGTACGTTTACCCCTATTAGAAAGGAGTTACTCAGCACACAGTCTATATTTAGCGACCGCGTGTGATGTGCTTGTCACGTTGGACAGCCATCATTACAGGTTTCTAGGCAATTTCTACCCCTTCTTGGTTCCTTCTTCTGGTAGGGAGCACAGAACTGGTCCGTAGCAAAGCGCTTGGGCAACCACGCTCTCGCAGTGGGTTCGCGTTATCATCCCTGTAGGCTGTTTCACATGACGCGATTGGGGCGAAACAAAATCGTTCTGCCGCGCACATGGCAAAGTGGTTTTCGCTGATAGCTTTTACATGCGTTTGCGGCAGCACGATTTCCGTCGCAGCGCTGCATAAAGTTGCTGCCTGCATCGTTAAATATAAACATGAAAACTAGTCGAATATTCACATTTTCCCATTAGTATTTCATAATGGAATAAGTACACCGTTCTTTAATGTTTAAAGGCGTGGAGACTTTACGACAGCTTGCAGGTGCGGTGAGTGAGACGCTGCACAACACAGCAAGTATGAGCGCACGGCTTGTCTGGCGTCGGTGGGGTGGCTCCGTTTAGTACAGTCTAGTTTCGTTGTTACTGTGGAAGCCACAACTTTCTTCCTGGATGAGTATTTGCTTTTGCAGAAGAACAAGCTACTGTTACGTGTGCATGTATAAGCAGCTGGCACCATTTGTAGTGATGAAGAGGTTGACAATGGTGGCGATCGAGTGGGTACGTGCCTTATGTCGAAGTGGCTTCCTTTTCTCGACCTGGATAGCGTGCAGCTTCTCTTTTTAAAGGAATTGTGTAAGCGGAAGAAAAACAAAATGGTTATGAAGCTCCTAAACCACACGCGTTGGTAGGTACGCCCTAATAAAACATAACTAGAACAGGCGCGCGACCTTGCTCGACGGAAGTACCAACGTGCGGTAAAACAGGAAGGCGCCTATTTCGACGGCGCTTTGTTTCGTCACACATTGGCGCTCCCACATCGCGCCGATCGCTGTGACTCAGCGACGGCGCGACCAATTTGCTGGAATCTAGTCGCGGAGAGCCCACGACGTCACTGCGGCCGCTGAGCGACGGAATTCGCTGTGTCGCTGAACGAGAATCGCGCCATGTGAAACAGCCTTGTCTCTCCGCTGCCGGCTGCTTGCTCTGCGATTTCGCCTCCGCCTGTTTCAGAGTGATGAGCGTGCCGCGCGTGAACTAGTCTGCTGCTTCCTTGGCACGAAAATTCGTTACATGTTACTGGGCGTAGACTTAATTCGTGGACCACAAGTGTTAAGCGCAGCTGCACTTTCCTCTACGGCCCCAGAACTTTATCGCCACGTATAACAGGTACATCCTCGAAATCCGTGTTGCGGATACAATGTCAGCTTTACTGCATCCTGTGGTTCCCCCAGCGTGCCACGTGCGTTCCGATAATGCGTCATCGGGTGCTATAGAGAGAGAGAGAGAGAAAAAACGTTTATTCGAACCATCGAGGTGGTTGCTATGAGGTCGAGTGGGTGGTGTCCTCATTCCAGGACTCCACTGGCCATGGCTGCTCGACGTACTTGCTGGACGAGAGCTTCTTGTCCCGCCAGGGTATCGCCGGTCAGCTGTACCTCCCACCGCTCAAATGACGTGCTAGGCGTCTTTAAGTGTTGAGGTTTGCCCCCGCACCCCCACGAGATGTGGAAGAGTGTAGGGCGTGTGTCGCCGCACCAGGGGCAGATGCCGCGATATGTATGTGGGAACATTTTACTGTATTTGTGTAGGTTAGGAAATGTGTTTGTCTGAATAAGTCGGAGAGCTACGGCATCTTCAGTGCTGAGCTTTCTGTGAGGCTGAGGATAAATCCTGCGGTTGAGTCGCTGGATCTCGAGTCGGTCGCAGTAATTGGACGGCAGGGGCATGAAGGTAAATGGTAGGGATTGATGAGACGATTCGTCTTGCCCCGCATAACGACGTCCTTTCTGCGTGGCCACCTACACGACTTCATGTGGTGCGTAGGGTGGCAAGTGCTCCCATCGCGGGACAGACTCGAGTGGAGTGGCCCAGTCCCATCTTGGCTGTGTCTCAGTTGCCTTCTTTTAGAGTCGAAGGAAACAAAAAGCATGTGCTGATGCAATGCCTCGTTTCTAGCTAGGTTATTTTGGAAGGCTGTGCCTGCTGGCTTCCGTAGTCGTGGAGTTAACCGCTTTATTAATTCTGGTCGCGGCTCACGCGGTGGCTTCGCGTGACTTTTAATTGCTGCAGGGCCCTTTCGTATGTGGCGTAACCAGTTCGAATCAGTGGCTATGCGACAGTGTCTGGATTCTCAGGAAATTGGAATGACTTCTATAGATAGCGCGAGTTCCAATATATGCGTTGTTAAACTGGCAGTAGAAATGCACTATTGCGCTTACTTTTTGATGCGAAAGCGTCAAATGGCTCACTGAGCGAGAAAGCCGGCTCTACCGCTTGTAGCAGCGAAACGCCACCTAAATTCCCATTGGCTTCGACACCACGGCACGAGCGCGCCTGTACGTAGCAGATCGAGCGAAAGAGAACGGGCATTTGCTGCGGCCTTAGAGCGCCTGGTGTCGTGTGAGAGGAGAGGACATCGCCGCATCGGTGGCATGTTGGCACCGCAGGACGCTGCTGCTTAGTGGCTCGGGCAGCACATACCGCAATGGCGCATTACGCGCAGCGCAATACTAAAAAAAACAGCCCAGTGGCGTTCAATTGGACGATAAAGCTTTCGCACGCTCATCATTGCTCAGGTGTTCTGGGGAAAAGAGGTGTACTCGGGTATTTAAGAAAATGGCGTTTTATGCGTTCATGCACAGAAGTAATTAGAATGCCCTTGTTATTATCGTACAATGCGGGGATGAATATCTGCAAACTGATGTGACGCCCAAGATGGATTACAAGCGGATATAACTAGAGGTTGAAAGGCTTTCGAACTATTCTCACTCGAATAACTCACCCCGTGCATACCCTATGAAAAGAAAGAATTTCAGTGGCGAGTTTAAGTAAATGTTAGGAAACAGTACCATTACGTCGCACCTCTTGAAGGTCCTGGACATTACAAATTGTTGTCGTCACCCGGGCCCGGAGGGCGATCCAAGCCCGAGGGTTCCTAGAATATGGGACCCTCCCAACTCGACTGACAAGTCACTGCTTCAAACAAAGGTCTCATTCTTCTTCTTCAGTAGCTCACGCGACACACCGTTCTGCCTCTTATATTCTATATTCTGTTATATATATATCTATATATATATATATATATATACCTACAGTCATATCATAAAAAGCCAACAAACACTGACACCAAGGACATCATAGGGGAAAACTTGTGCTTCATAAATGAAATAAAGAAACGATAAATTAATGTAAATGACACTACATGAAAAAACAACTTGCCGAAAGGAGGTGAACGATCCCACAACCTTCGCATTTCGGGTGCGATGCCCTACCAATAGAGCTACCGCGGCACAGCTTCCCAAGCCACTTTCATGGGTATTTATGTTTCCTAGTAGAACCCTGGGAGTGTTAGCCAACGCCACCACTCACAAGCCTTCGCGGCGGATCTGAAAGGATGTTCCACATCCGTATTATTAGGGCACAAAATTCGTCAGCCCATGCTCCTAACGTCGAGGTTGTCCGTAATGCTATCACCTGGAAAATGGATGATTGGAGATTTTAGAGAGCGTATTCACAGCAAAGCTTTTGACACCAATGAAAAATGACTTAGACTGTTCGACGAATTTCAGAAAAAGTTGGGGCACTGTGTATGTCACGCTTTCATATTAATTGTCCTATAATAAAAAGAACTTATTGACATAATATATTCGTCATAATATAGACGGCTAATCGCATTAACTTCGCCAATCAGAGCCAATGAATGTCCGCGCTGCCAATTTTTGATCCAGTCGATGGTCGTATAGTATTTCTTTCACACCTCCATATTTTCTTAAATATATGCCCTTTACGATCTCTGGCTGTGAAACTCGATAGAAAAATACAGTGAACTCTCACTCGAGTGAATTTCAAGGGACCCGGAGAAATGGTTAGTTGAAAGTTCACTAAGCTCAATATTCACACAATATGGAACAGCATGGGGCCCAGAAGATATCGAGTAAGAAGTGTGAAATGGAATCCATGGAGATATGTACATCACTATTGACACGTGTACTTGTCTTTATCGAACGACACGTTTCGCCGCCTAACAAATGTTATTGCACAGCGCGGGACGCGCATGCATGTACCCGAAGTTTCTGGAAAGTTATCGATGCTTCTATCCGCTGTCTGTTGTCGCCGAACCTTGTATTATCTGATTTCATCGCTTGACATGAATGGTGTAGATCTTTGTAGAAGGCATGCGGGTCCCAACGTTTAGTCTGGAACATTCGATGACTGCTCTATAAAAGCTGACGCGCTTGACCCGCTGATCAGATTTCGACGATCGTCGACCGTGTTCGCCGCTATCATTGTGCTATAAGTGTAGCTTCTTTTGTGGGCACAGGTTCGCCCAATAAAAGTTAGTTTTGTGTTCAACAGTATTGCTACTGTATTCTTTGACGTCACGACCACGTGACATCTGGTGGAGGTGCTTTACCTTCATGTACCGGACGCCCTCGACAAGCCGTAACTCAAGCCCGGACCGCAAAGACAGCACCAGCGCCGTGCCGGAACATCGAGCAAGCCGCCGTCTTCAACAGCTGCCCCCGGAGCACAGACTGTTACCTGAGACCAAGAAGATTGTGCCCAAGGCAACTCCAATGGCAGCCCCAGCGTTCCCCATCATGCTGCAGCAGCCCAGGGAACCACCGACGTTCCGCGGTTCCACATTTGAGGACCCGGAAAGCTGGCTGGAAACGTATGAGAGGGTCGCTAAATTTAACAGCTGGGCAAATGAGGACAAGCTGCGACATGTTTATTTCGCATTGGAGGACGCCGCCAGGACGTGGTTCGAGAATCGAGAAGCCACCTTGACGACGTGGGACCTGTTCCGAAGCGGCTTTCTGCAAACATTTACAAGCGTCGTGCGAAAAGAGCGAGCCCAAGCTCTACTGGAGACCAGAGCGCAGCTGCCGAATGAGACGATCGTGATCTTCACTGAGGAAATGAACCGTCTGTTCCGCCACGCCGACCCGGAAATGTCCGAGGAGAAGAAAGTCCGCCTGCTGATGCGTGGTGTAAAGGAGGAACTTTTCGGCGCAATGATACGAAGCCCACCGACGACCGTAGAAGAGTGCCTTCGCGAGGCCACGAACATTGAGAAGACACTCGAAATGCGGAACCGTCAATTCAACCGCCGCACGAGCTCGACAAACTACGCCGGTGTTCAGTCACTGGCCACCGACGACCTGCGCGAGACCACCAGGGCAGTCGTACGAGAGGAGCTTCAAAGGATCTTCCCTTCATCGCAACCTCAAGTGGCCACAGTCGCCGAAATTGTCAAAGAAGTTCAGCGATCGCTCGGAGTTCCCGAGTTACAACCACAATCATCGCAGCCCCAGCCAGAAGCGATGACCTACGCCGCCGTCGCCCGCCGTCAAGGTCCCCCTCCACGACCGCGGCAGGGCCCTGCAACGCCGCAATTCCGTCGACCACCGCCGCCGCCGCCAGCGCGCCCACCCGTCGCCCAGCGCAGCTACCCGAGAAAGACAGACATTTGGCGAGCCCCCGACCACCGCCCGCTCTGCTATCACTGCGGAGAAGCCGGCCATGTGTATCGCCGATGCCCATACCGCGACTTGGGACTGAGAGGGTTCGCCGTCAACGCGCCGCGTCCACAGCTTGGAGAGCGCCCACGTGACATCGCCGACTACCTCGCCGCTACTCAATGGAGCCCTCGACGACCGTCCCGTTCGCCGTCACCAGGCCGCTACCTGTCGCCGCAGCGCCGACCATACACCGGCCCAGCCCGGGGCCGCTCTGCGAGCCCATATCCGGAAAACTAAAAGCAGCAACCGATGGAGGTGCGGTTGCTGTTCGTCGAACTGACGAAGATCCTCCGCCGCCGACGAAGACGACGAAGAAACCATCTCGACGACCTAATGACGACACGCCGCCGTCCCGAAGAAGTCGGGAAGCCAAGACTACACCGACGAAAGACGACTTGACGACGCGACGTTCCAGCTTCAGTTCAACACGACGCAGCCGTGATCCGACGCCAAGACCCAACTGCAACGCCAGACAAAGAACCACCGACCTCGACGTGCTTCTCGACGGCCACGCAGTCACTGCCTTAGTCGACACAGGGGCCGATTACTCCGTAATGAGTGGACACATCGCCACCCAGTTGAAGAAGGTTAAGACGGCATGGGAGGGTCCCCAAATTCGGACCGCTGGAGGACACCTCATTACGCCAACTGGAATCTGCACGGCAAGAATTACCGTTCATGACCGGACTTACCCGGCCACCTTCGTTATCCTCCAACAGTGTTCGCGAGACGTCATTCTCGGCATGGACTTCCTGAACCAACACGGCGCAATCATTGACCTGAAGTCGAAGACCATAACGCTGTCGGAAGATCGAGCGATGTCGTCGGAGAGCTCTAGTAGTCACCGTGCCTTAAGTGTGCTCAAAAGTCAAGTCAGCATCCCGCCTCGCTTCAGCATTGTCATTTCTGTAGGCACCAAAACGCCTGCCGACATAGAAGGCGCCATCGGGGGTGACCAACGTCTACTGCTAGACCGTGAAATTTGCGTCGCAAGAGGGATCGCTCGACTGCATGGATGAAAAACTGAAGTGTTGCTGACAAACTTCAGCCAGGAGCTCAAGCACATCAACAAGAGCACGACGATCGTGTACATCGAGGAAATTCTGGAAACCAGTAATGCGTTTGTCCTCTCGGATTCCGCCGCATCTACCCCGACGACCATGGTTCCCGAACCAGACTACGACTTTAATCCAAGTCTCTCCGTGATTAAGCAACAGCAGCTCAAAAGTCTGCTCCAACGATACAAAGGCTGCTTTTCGACGTCATCGAGGATTCGACAAACACCAGTCGCCAAGCATCGCATAATAACCGAGGAGAGCACTCGACCACCCCGCCAGAGCCCTTACCGAGTTTCGCCGCGAGAACGTGAAGCTATAAGACAACAAGTCGACGAAATGCTGCGCGACGACATCATCCAGCCGTCGAAAAGCCCATGGGCATCCCCTGTTGTCTTGGTGAAGAAAAAGGACGGCACCTTACGTTTCTGCGTCGATTATCGTCGACTGAACAAAATCACAAAGAAAGATGTATACCCCCTACCACGGATAGACGACGCATTAGATCGGCTCTGCAACGCAAAATACTTCTCGTCGATGGATCTCAAGTCTGGCTACTGGCAAATAGAAGTCGACGAGAGAGATCGCGAAAAGACCGCCTTCATCACGCCAGACGGCCTCTACGAGTTCAAGGTCATGCCATTCGGACTCTGCTCGGCGCCTGCAACATTCCAGCGCGTCATGGACACGGTGTTAGCAGGATTGAAGTGGCAAACCTGTCTTGTTTGCTTGGATGACGTATTCGTCTTCGCCGAAAATTTCGACGATCACCTTAGGCGGCTTGCCACAGTACTAGAGGCCATCAAGTCATCAGGGCTCACTCTGAAGCCAGAAAAGTGCCGCTTCGCTTACGATGAGCTTCTGTTCCTAGGCCACGTCATCAGCAAGTCTGGAGTTCGCCCCGACCCGCAGAAGACAGCTGCCATTGCAAAGTTCCCGCAGCCCATCGACAAGAAGGTAGTGCGTAGATTTCTTAGCATGTGTGCCTACTGCAGGCGATTTGTCAAGGACTTTTCACGTATCGCTGAGCCGCTGACACAGCTAACTAAATGTGACGTCGAGTTCAAGTGGGAAACGCCGCAGGCCGACGCACTTCAAGAACTCAAACGACGCATGCAGTCGCCGCCCGTACTTGCGCACTTCGACGAGCACGCCGATACCGAAATCCACACTGACGCCAGTAGCCTAGGCCTCGGTGCCGTGCTAGTCCAGAGAAAAGATGGTCATGAACACGCGATAGCTTACGCTAGCCGGTCGTTGTCAAAAGCGGAAGGCAATCATTCTACAACCGAAAAGGAATCCCTCGCCATCGTTTGGGCTACAGCGAAATTTCGCTTGTACCTATATGGCAGGCCACTCAAAGTCGTCAGCGACCATCACGTTTTGTGTTGGCTAGCGAACTTATAGGATCCTTCAGGACGGCTGGTGCGGTGGAGCCTAAGACTGCAAGAATATGATATTACTGTAACCTATAAGTCCGGACGAAAACACTCTGATGCCGATTGCCTATCACGCGCCCCCATTGACTCGCCGCCGCAAGATGACGAAGATGACGACGCCTTCCTCGGCATTTTAAGCGCAGAAGACTTCGCTGAACAGCAGCGAGCAGACCCGGAGTTGAAAAACCTCATCGAGTATTTGGAAGGGCACACCGACGTTGTCCCTAGGGCATTTAAGCGAGGATTATCTTCGTTCTCGCTTCAAAACAACCTACTCGTAAAGAATAACTTCTCACCAGTGCGCGCCAACTACCTTCTTGTTGTCCCGCCAGGACTGCGTCCAGAAGTATTGCACGCCCTACACGACGATCCAACCGCTGGGCACCTTGGATTCTCCCGGACGCTGTCGAGGATACAGGAAAGGTATTATTGGCCGCGCCTGACCGCCGACGTCGCCCGTTATTTCAGAACATGCCGAGACTGTCAGCGACGCAAGACACCACCGACAAGACCAGCCGGATTACTACAGCCAATCGAGCCTCCTTGCCGACCATTCCAGCAGATCGGGATGGACCTGTTGGGACCCTTTCCGACGTCAACAACCGGAAATAAGTGGATCGTCGTGGCGACGGACTACCTCACCCGCTTCACTGAAACTAAAGCACTACCGAAAGGTAGCGCCGCCGAAGTCGCGAAATTCTTTGTCGAAAATATCCTGCTGCGACATGGCGCCCCAGAAGTCCTCATCACCGACAGAGGAACGGCCTTTACAGCGGAGCTCACCCAGGCCATTCTTAAATACAGTCAGACAAGGCACAGGAGGACAACTGCCTACCACCAACAGACGAATGGTCTTACGGAGCGGCTGAATACGACCCTCGCCGTCATGCTAGCAATGTACGTCGACGTCGAACACAAGAGCTGGGATGCCGTCCTGCCGTATGTAACATTCGCTTACAACACGGCGGTGCAAGAAACAACACAGATCACGCCGTTCAAGTTGGTTTACGGCAGGAACCCGACGACGACGCTCGACGCCATGCTGCCGCACGTAACTGACGAAAAGAATCTTGACGTCGCTACCTATCTCCAGCGCGCCGAAGAAGCCCGACAGCTCGCCCACCTGCGAATCAAGAACCAGCAGAGGACCGACAGGCGACACTACAACCTCCGACGACGCTTCGTCGAGTACCAGCCCGGCGACCGTGTTTGGGTATGGACCCCGATACGCCGGCGAGGACTCAGTGAGAAACTACTGCGACGCTATTTCGGACCCTACAAGGTCATCCGACGTATTGGCGCACTGGACTATGAGGTCGTGCCAGACGGCATTTCGCATTCACAGCGACGTCGCGCACGACCTGAAGTGGTCCACGTGGTGCGTCTTAAACCGTTTTACGGACGCTAACAAACTTTCCTTTTGTTTTTTTTCCTTTGCTACGAGTGCTTATTTATTACTTTCGATTGTTTGCAGCATCGGGTCGATGCTTTTTAAGAGGGGGGTATTGACACGTGTACTTGTCTTTATCGGGCGACACGTTTTGCCACCTAACAAATGTTATCGCACAGCGCGGGACGCGCATGCATGTACTCGAAGTTTCTGGAAAGTTATCGATGCTTCTATCCGCTGTCTGTTGTCGCCGAACCTTGTATTATCTGATTTCATCGCTTGACATGAATGGTGTAGATCTTTGTAGAAGGCATGCGGGTCCCAACGTTTAGTCTGGAACATTCGATGACTGCTCTATAAAAGCCGACGCGCTTGACCCGCTGATCAGATTTCGACGATCGCCGACCGTGTTCGCCGCTATCATTGTGCTATAAGTGTAGCCTCTTTTGTGGGCACAGGTTCGCCCAATAAAAGTTAGTTTTGTGTTCCACAGTATTGCTACTGTGTTCTTTGACGTCACGACCACGTGACAATATACACGAGACGCACAACTATTGCGCTGCTGACTATCTCATTTTCAGAAGATGTGTAATTATAATTTGGGCTGGTGCTTTTAAACCTCAAGAAGTAACAAAACTTTCCAGAGAGTCCATGTTTTTGTGCAGTTTATCTGGCACTGCTTGTTGCTGAAACATGATGTCTCGCAACTTTCCAAGGCATCCTACAGCCTCGGCTAGAGTTAAAGGATATAAATGTACCGCTGCCATTGCATCTTTCTCGGCTCACTTTCTCGGCTGACCAGTAACAAGCTCACTGTCACACTGCACATATTCCTCTAATGAAGTGTTGCCAGGGTCCACTGATCAAGATCGTTCAACTGAAATATTCAGTACACAAAAGTTTGTTTAATTGAAAGATTTTTGCATAGAATGCACAGAAGAAACGCCGGGAATTTTCTGAAATTTTATTATTCCTAAATATTTGGTAAACCGTTGTTCACACAACAGAGAATGTACTGCACAGAGACATTCTGTGGGTATTATTTCCAGCTTCATTTTATCAAAGTTTCCACGCAGTAAGAGCAACCGCACTATCTTGCCGCAGAGTTTTAAATCCAAGTTTCCATACAGCCAATAAGCTTGCTGCAAATGCGATGCATCCATGTCTTTTAACAAATAGGTCACGTGTAGTCGTTGTAAAGTGTAAGACAAATTGTTAGGTTAAATAGGAGGTCATTTTTTACTGTCGCGAAACGAAGCACCATGTTCCCGTAAAAATAAAAGTGAAGTGATAAGATCGCCATGAATTACCCTTCCCTCACCTGTATATCGTTTCTAGCGGAATGACTGAATGTTCTATTATATAGCAAGAACGCCTATTGCGAACAACATTTGCGCTATCAACGTTTTATTGTGGTGCGAAATATGCTTCTCCCTTTTGTGCTACATCATACATCAGTGACGGAAACGCACATAAAAAAAAAGATCGCAATGCTAGTTACCCCAGCTTTTCCCTCAAACATTAATTCATATAGGATGTACCTAAGCACGCCTTATAACGTAATATACAGATGAGGTATGTGTAGGGCGTTATCCTTTAATAATGTCAAGGCAGTCTGCTTTGTGTGTGCCATTGAAGTGTGCGAGAAATTGGTTGACCTTCTTGTAGCTCTTCGTTCTGTTGAATAGGCCTGGAACCTCCAGCGGGCACAACGAGGGAGCATAATCGTAGTTAACGTCGTACGCTGCAATGGTGTAGGCAACCTTCTTGTCTTTGTACCTGGCGTCACAGATCTGTATGGGAGCAATTACAAATAGTGCGCTGTTAGTGGATTCCCTGTTTCTTTTGAAGAAAACGTTATGTGTATTGATAAGTTCAGTGCGACGAGGAGGCGATAAAGTCGCGAGGAGGTATGGGAACTCTGCGAAGGACTTCCGCACCTGAGGTAAGCGCAGTCACGCATGCAGGGACACACACGTATATACGGACTTAGAAGGAACAAATGGGGAGGGAAGAACCAGTACTTTCAGCTTCGTACTCATGTATATCGTCATACGATAGACAGAACTGAGACGTTGAGAAAAAGCGCGCAGAAGTTGCTTGCATAACCTGTCTACACTTAACCTCTCTACACATTCGGTTTAAACCTAGTTGCATTAATAAATTCCGATTTCTTACTTTAACCTCACATGCTTGTAATGAAAGAATTCCCGACGAATACGAACTTCCTAATGCTAAATTTGAGCGCCGTTCTTTATGTGTTTTAATTTCGCGATATATTGGCTGGTGCGGACAATCTGTCTCCTGGGGAACGGCGCATACGGAGTAAAGTCTGGTGCGACTGCCTCGTTAATGGGGCGATCGCGAGAAGCAGCGCGTCGGCGACGCGTTGGCACGATTTACAGCCGCCGCTACAGACATTCCTCCCAGACGGCGCACGCTACTCTGGCGCCATCTCTTAGCCATCGTCGCCCCACTACGCTTTCAACGGGGCAGCGTTAGAGGCCCCGTGTGGCAGAAAATCTGGCGTAGGCGTAAGCGGCCGGCGCCTGCGTGCCCGCGAGTAAAAAATCCCGAATATATTAGGTATGTCGATATGCGACGCCTTGCCAAGGACGTTCGCTATACGCGGGTTATATTGCCACGCCATCCTATCACTAAAATTATTCGCACTTTGTCCTACATTCTTCACAAATTTATTCCACAGAATTCTGAGAACGACAGCCCACAAACAAATAAATGTCGTGATACAAAACACCGACAGTGCACGTCTTTTACGGTAAATATTCTCAGACTTAAATATTAAAAGTGCGAAACACTAACAGAAACACGAAAATGATGTTGTTGTTTTTTTTCGCGGCGGTGCACGGCCTCCGGGATTGGCCCACGCAAGACGCCGCGTTTCTACCTGAAAGCTCGGCTTCGTGAATAACGCTCGCATCCATTGTTTCTCGGTAAGCATTACAATTACATAATCTGCAGTTGCCGGGTTGCGTGAGAAGCAGTAAGGGACATTTTAATGCTATCGCGTTCCATTCTTAAAGGCGAAGAATAAATGTCTTCCACTTATTGTTCTCACGCGTTCGCTTTGCTCTCCTCCTCCGCTTTCCTCCTGCTCCGTCCTTTATTACCCATTGCGCTCCGCATTCGCTCTGTCATCCTTCGCTGTGCTCGTTCGCTTCGTTACGCCGATGCTCGAGGCCGGAACGGGCGCCTTAGAACCGCACTCTAGAAGTTCAAGGTAACGGACAAAAAAGGCTACTTTCGCGTTTTTACATTTGAAATGTGCATGTAGACCGAAAACTGCCGTTGAATAGTTCCATCCATTTACCCGACTACACACTCACCGCCACCAGCACGTGTCTCTTTCCTCAACCGCTGTGTAACGTAAAAGCGTAGCGCAAAATCAAGCTTTCTTCGCGCTTCCCTCAACCTACGATCTTAGTCCGACTGTCTGAGTGGATGCATAGCCACTTATGCAGCAAGGACGGCACGGAACGCATTATAGCGGGCTATGGTCAAGCTCCATTTTGCGCTGCCTAACGACGTCCAAGAGTAATAGCCCCAAGAGTGGCGTTTCTCTGTGCTCCTACTCTTAGTTATTATTTCAATATGCATTCTGTGGAGACTATAGGTGCACTTCCGTGGTGGTCATCATCGTCGGCTCCGCCGAGATGTTCCCTGTAAAGTCCAAGTGCGATAGTAGCGTGGCCACGCGCTGTATGATGTAGGTGCGAGAGAAAACGTGCGTGCTTGCGCCGACCATGGGGGCTCTATCACTCGCGCGCACGGAAGGTAGGCGGGGAGGAAGCGTGCTGTCTCCCATCACCAGGCAGCTGGGGGCATTCTACTCCGGCGGGGCTACGCATGACTCGGCCGAGCGCTGCGGCACGGGCCCTGTCTTGAACGCGATCTGCGATGGGTACAGAGTGTTAGAGTACCGAGGGCTGATAGCTTCGTGTGCGCTTGTTCTGCGGCTAACATATTTGTTCCCGTTGAAGTGAAAGGCAGCATGAAGGTCAATTCACTCGCTTGTGCTACCGCTTTGCTCACGCCCGCGTTTTGACAGTGAGCGTCCGCGGTCTTCAAGTGAGATGTGTACACGTTTGCCTGAGCACACATGACAGGATACTTGGTAGTTTAGTTCGTAAGCCAATGTTTACAGGTTCATACGGTGGATTAAACTGCTGCCCTTACTTCGTATAGCTCTTTACTAATTTTCTATCGTGATGGATGCTTCATCTTTCGGGCGAATCTGAGAGTTTTTACATAGCCATTTAGGATGTAGGGACACAGGCTCAAACATTTTTGCAATTGCCTTCAACTTTCCAATATTATTATGTGCGACATATTTCCAATAACCATGTACCGTAAACTTCGTAACTTAGAGGATCAACATTATAAGTTGTTTAACTAATGAACGGATATGTTTCGTTATTCTTCAACTATCACCGTAGCCGTAGCCTACTTGTAGAACACCCGTTTCAACTTCGGCAGGTTGTGGGTTGGATTCCCACCACCGTCGGGCACCCACTTGTTCAAATGGACGCAAGTATACCCCGGCCTGGCGTTCTCCTTCGTTCAGTGGTGATACGCTTGGGAAAGGCGGCTTCGCCATCAATTCCTGTCGAAACCCTCGCGAGCAAAAAATGAAAATGTCATGTTTGGGCTGCTCCCATGGTTGCAATTTACCATGTGGCGCTACAAATGCGCCTACTGAGATGGGGACGACTTCAGGTTGAAGAGTAATGCGGCCGAGGAAGATAATAAATTTCTAGATGAACATAACTTGAACAGCTTTTGTATGCTTCTTTTAAAGAAAAGTGTTCGTAGAAAGAAAAGAAAGCTTACGTTAGAAGCAGGCACTTCCACAACTGCGTTGGCGAAATGCCAGCAAAACGAAGTCTATAATGTTTTGGCAATGAATTCGTCGTGAAAATTCACTATATGTCGCGTACGGAGAAATGAACATGGCATATCCATTCCTTGGAAATCTGCGTGCACCCGGAGTAATTTTTGTTTCACAGAGATATTCTCGGTATGACACAACTGTATAGATTTCCTTTGTAGATTCGTGTTATAGTCGGGTGGCGCAAGGTTTTTCTCGTTAAAGAAACGGTAATGTCAGTGACGCACTCCACTCCCTTCGTTAGTGTGCGATGTCTTTCCAGTGCGCGTGAACTCCTTTGAGCGGCGTGCGGTCTCGTAGTTACGTACATTTACTTCTTCAAGAATGTGCCAACTGGGCACTGCGGAAATATTTATGAGATCTTTACCCTAACGAGCTGTGGACGTCGCGTAACGAAGTACGAACGAGAACGGACTAATGTTGTGAGCTGAAGAAGGGTAGCGATAAAATTAAGGAACTGACGTTGGCACTTGTCCGTTAGCGTGAAATGACGTTGGCGCTTGTCTTATGTCGGTCTCCTGCTTGTGATTGTCTTAGCGCTCTTCTTTCCTAGTTGAAGCATGCACCATCTAACCCAAATGAATGTTGTTGTGAAATTAAAGAAGCTCACAGGAGGGCGATTTCGGCTGCTTCGGGAAGTTTGCACATGTCTTTCTCCGACGAAACTGGTTTGCGATAATAGTAGGCAAATATTTACTCGTGGAAGATTGGGGCCATGCAATGCATTCGCAAAGAGCAAGGTTCCGACGTACTTAGATGCTTGAGTGCTTATGGCACCGCATACCATGGTCCGTGTGTGAGGAAAGGACTAAGTTTGAGGATACCATATTTTCTTGCGGTTCTTCTTTTTCAACATTATTTCAATTATTTTTAGAAAATAACAGCACCAATACGTGGACGTAAATTGACGCATGCGAAAATGCTTGTTCATACTTATACCGCTGTTGTGCACTACAGTTATCAATACTGAACCTTCAGTTTTGGGCACCTGCAGCACGTAATTTACTCCCAATTTAACTTCACAAGATAGCTAGATAAGAGCTAATGACGTTGAAATTCATGACGGCATGCCGGCCTGGAATGGAAACTTCAAGGTGGCATCACCACCTTCAACGTTAAATTCTTTTTGACATATCAGTGGTCCTCTCAACGCAGGAACGGCTTTTTGTTGCATCGCAGAAGCGCCATCGAATATTTCAGCTCAACGTGATTTGTTTTTCAGGGCACCTTCGGCGTGTTCCGATTGACAGCTCGGATTTGAACCAAGTGAGCGCTTATAAGACGCTGTATATACGTTTTGTAATTTTGCTCACCTTTCTCAGTTGGGTAACCGAACTGTCAAAGACGAGGGTCCGCTTATTCCGAGGTAGCTTATCGTAAGTCTGCATAAATAGACCTGTATCGTTGAACTCTAGGTTTCTCCGATATTGCGATTGTACTTTATTGCAGATCTGTCAGAAAACGAAGAGAAACGTCGCTGTTTTAGCCGAAAGCCGAAACACTGATTGCGGTAGAAAATAATTACACAACTTTACCAATGAAGGTTCGCAGTTTTATGGAAAGTATAAATTGCTGTGAGCATGCGTATACTAATAACATTATCATGCATGTTTGTCGAGCGCGCAGAGGCAAATATGAGCGCATCTCGCTCGATGACCACGGACACTCGCCGTCAAAACGCTGACATGACGACGCGCACAAGCAGCGGCGAGCGAACGCGTCCAGCTGCCTCGAGCCGAAACGCGTGCGCGAAGTTTCGGATTACGGGACCTTCCACGCTAGGGGCGCCAGAACACAGCACACACGACGCCATCATACATTTCGGCTCGCCTTGTCTCAGCAATCGTCACAGTTTGCATCCAACATTGGGCGAGCGCCGCGAATGGTTCGAATTGATTCCCGCATAGTGAGTGAACAAACTTCATTCGATAGACCAAGTTTTGGTGCCTAGAGGTGGGAGGCATCCTTATTTCATGTAGCCGTGGCCCTGTGCAGAAGGTTAGCCCCGATCACGGTAAATGAGTTGTTATCATATTATTGTATCATCAGCAGATGCTCATTAGACGAGTGTAAATAGTCTCTTTTGTCTGTGTCTTTCCACACGTAATATATTGATGGAGGTTCTCGATCCCCGTCTTCGTGACGGAGCTGCGCAGCTGTAGGTACATCGAGTTTGTAACCATGGGTCCCCGCGAAGAGACGGCATAAGCAGCGGCTGCGTCTCGTGAGACTGCTGCAGTCCAGAGACTGCTCCACCAGCGCGTCTCTGGTGTATTCGCTGTCCTGGAGGAACACAACGTTGATGAATAGGTCGAGCTCTATGAATAAGTCAGTCCTAAAACAGGTGGGACCCAACGATTACGCTCGCCAATTTAATATTGTGCCTCAGCGGCGTAATTATTCCTAATTTTTATATACGCATAAATATTTGTGAGTCTTAGGATTATGAAGCCATTCTTAAGACATTTAATTCATTAGCAAAGCGCGAATAATTGAACCTCATTTTTAATTATGATTTTCCTATAGTGTGTTTAATCTTAAATTACCAGTAAACTAAATAAAAAACAATATGTCAGGTGTCCATAACGTGTTTGCACATTGAGGTATCCACTTCGACGAACTCGACTTTATAGAAAAATGATGGCCTCAAAACGCAGATTTACCTAAAATTTGTTATATTTTATTATACTTTCATGATTGCAGTATTAGGCGTGATTGCTACTGCTAGAAAAATTGGTGCTGCAATCGGTGTGAGAGACCCCGTAGGCAAAGCTACAACGTACGCTGCTTTGAAAGTAGAAAAGCAGGCTTAAAATGAAAGTTTTTTTTTTAAGCCAGGAGGGGGAGCGAGAGTGGGGCTGTCACTCACGGATCACATATGATAAATAACAAGACACCGAGAACAATCCAGAAAAAAAAATGTAATCGTTGCGATGGGCAATGGCGCGTTCCCCATGGGCAAGCAAGTCTAGCTTCATAATGGTTGGGCTGTACTTGTCGGCGATAAGGTAGCCTCGCTGCCTACGGGATTTTCTGAGCTAACTCGCATGCTCGGTTGCCATAGTCAGAAGTTCGAATCCTTCTATAAGGTTTTCTTTTTTTTATTTGTCAATGGTGAGCTTGAAATTCACCTCCTCCAGTGCAACACATTTGCAGGCTTGGAGTGACGCCTGACACGGGCAAAAGATGCCGAGAGCGTATGGGGCCATAGTAATCCAGGTACAACCAAATTAGCAAGGCCGACTAAGCGTCAACAAAGACACTGCCTCACCGGAACAGGAATTGGCCTCCCTGGTGTAGCATTTTGCCACTACCTCTCGAATGATTCCCACAATTAACCCACGGCCCTCAGTCCCCAGCAGTTGCGGAGCATCTGGCGAACGCGGTGGTCAGACCTGTAACGCAGCAGAGGGTGCTAAGAATCTCTGGTTCCGGACAGGACGACTATGGAAACTGACCCTGTCAACTTTTAATTGCCGAACTCTGTCGAGTGAGGCTAGCTTAGCAGGACTCTTTGGGGAACTATCAGGCATTGTTTGGGATATCATCGGCCTTAGCGAGATTACGAGAACTTGTGAGGCTTATACATTGCTGAATAGCGGCCAATACGGGGTGAGATTCCTAATACATATGGACACAGCAGGCAACATTGACGAATTCTACAGCATTATTGAGAGGTTAGCTGTAGCCGTAATCAAACTTAATAAGAGGTATATATTAAAGGTAGTACAAGCCTGCGCTCCAACATCCAGTCACGGTGATGATGAAGTAGATAAGTTTTATGAAGATGTTGAATTAGCGATGAGAAAACTGCAAACTCAGTATACTGTAGTAATGGGCGACTTCAATGCAAAAGTGGGGAAAAAGCAGGATGGCGAACAAGCAATTGACAACTACGGTGTTTATTCTAGGAACACCCGTGGAGAGGTGCTGGTAGAATTCGCAGAAAACAATAAGCTTCGAATAATGAACCCCTCTTTCAGGAAGCGTAGCAACAGAAAATGGACGTGGAAAAGCTCTAAAGGTGAAACTAGAAATTAAATTTATTTCATACTTTCGGCTGATCCCACAATAGTGCAGTATGTAGAACTGAGTGAGTGAGTAAAAGCTTTATTGAATATAAATAAAATGAGGCGCGATGGTTGGAGCCCCTATTCCAGGGCCCCACTGGCACAAGCGGCTCGCTGGGCCTGGTCCAGGAGAGCCAACTGGCTCTCCCGACCCTCGTCCACAAGCCATGCCTCCCACTGCCTATTCCTCATTGGTGGATGTTGGCGTTATATGGGGCTGTCTATGTGCGGACGCCTCCTGGGGCACTCCCATGTGATGTGTTTTAGTGTGGGTGTGGCTGTGCACCACGGGCACTCGTCAGTGGACCTCGTGGGGTGTATTCTGTGTAGGTGGTGCAGGTTGGGGTATGTATTAGTCTGAATACGACGCCAGTCCCTCTCCTTTTGGCTGTTGAAATCGGAGTGAGGATGTCCAAAACGTCGCCGCTTCTGCCTTTGCTGTAGGAGGATGTCACGAGAATTCGGTGGAAGGTCGTCGCTTGGCCATGCCGTTGCTCGGACGTTTAATCCTCCAGCAATACGGTCTGCCCTCGCGTTTTCTTCCAGTCGTTCGTGTGCCGGACACCATATGATAGTGTGTAGAAGTGATGGGTATGGTAAAGTGCAGTGATCATAAGATAGTGAGGGCTAGGATTCACCTCAATTTTAAGAGAGAAAGATTAAAATTCATCAAGAAGAAAGAGGTCCACCTAGAGGGAGCAAGGGTAAAAGCAGACAAATTCGAGCTGTTACTTGCAAACAAATATGCACCCTTAGAACAGAGAGATGAAGATGACAGAAATAATGAATGAAACCGTAAGTAGGCTCGCTTCAGAGGCGGTAATTGAAGTGGGAAACAAGGCACCAAGACAATGAATAGGCAAGCTCTCCCGAGTAACTAAGTACTTAGTAAAGAAACAATTAAGAATGAAAGTGTCGAACTCTAGAGATAAGATAGATCTCGTGGAACTGTCAAAACTGATCAACGCGGTGAAAATAAGTGATATTCGAAACAACGACGTGAGAAAGGCGGCCGTAAAGAATGCACGAAGCCTGAATTCAGTGAGCAGGAAACTTATCATAGAACAAACCAAGATGTATGCACTGAAAGATGAGCTGGGTAATATCATCAGCCATCTCGAAGATATTGTAAAAGCAGCGGAAGAATTCTGTACTGACCTGTAGAGTACCCAGAGGAATCAGGATACGTCAATTAGAAACAGTAATGAACAGGATACAGAAACTCCTCCTATAACTTGCGATGAGGTTAGAAGGGCCTTGCAAAACACGAAACGAGGAAGAGCGGAAGGAGAAGATGAAATAACAGTCAATTTAATCATAGATGGAGGATACATAATGCTTGAAAAACTGGCGGCTCTTTATGCAAAGTGTCTATCGACTGCAATGGTCCCAGAAAAGTGGAAGAATGGAAAGGTTATACTAATCCACAGAAAGAAAGACGTTGAAGAATTGAAGGATTAAAGGCCCATTACATTACTCCCAGTTTTGTATAAAATATTGTTACGTGTAAAAAGGCACAGACGAAAGAGGCTATTTACAGACTATTTACACTAGACTGGAGCCAGAGCGTCAGGCCGAGATTCACTCGACAGACCCACTTCGCCGTCGTTCTCACGGCGGCTCGTCTCTCGGGTATCTACCGATATTATCGCAATACTACCCCCCGGCGGCAAAAGCGCCGTCACGGTGCTGTTAAATATCCAAGCCACGTGGAGAGTTGTAGGGCTTGAGTCGGGCGACGTGGACAATCTCACTGGTTGTCACAGCAGAGGAAGTAGGGGGCGTGGGTAGAACGATTTCGTAGGTGACATCTGTCACTTGGCGAAGAACGGCATATGGGCCCGTGTAGCAGGAAAGCAGTTTTTCACAAACGCCAACTTTACGCGATGGTGACCAAAGCAACATGAGGGTGCCGGGCACGAAATTGACATCACGGTGACGGAGGTCGTAGCACTGCTTTTGCTTGTCTTGAGAGACTTGTAGACGAGCGCGCGCAAGTTGGCGAGCATGGTCAGCATGGGAGATAGCATCACGGGCATAAGCGCTAGATGATGCTGTGGTGGACGGAAGCACAGTGTCCAGTGGTAGCGTCGGTTCACGGTCATACAAGAGGTAAAAAGGAGAAAAGCCAGCAGTGTCGAGACGGGAACAGTTATGCGCAAAGGTGATGTAAGGTAGAGCCTCGTCCCAGTCACGGTGGTCGTCTGAAATGTATCTGGATAGCATTTCTGTGAGGGTGCGGTTCAAACTCTCAGTGAGGCCATTCGTTTGAGGGTGGTAGGAGGTGGTAAATTTATGCTGTATTGAGCAGGCACGCATGATGTCGTCAATGACATTGGCTAAGAACGTACGGCCACGGTCTGTTAGCAATTGACGTGGAGCACCATGAATTAAAATGATGTCATGCAGGAGGAAGTCCGCAACATCAGTTGCGCAACTGGTCGGAATAGCGCGGGTTACGGCATAGCGGGTCGCGTAGTCCGCCGCGACTGCAACCCACTTGTTTCCTGATGTAGATTCCGGAAATCGGCCGAGAAGGGCTCGGCAGGGATCTCGAGCGGCTGCAGGTAACCAGCGGGGGTCGGGGAAGGCTTCTTGCGTCATTGGCAAAGTTCACAAGCGGCGACGTAACGTCGTACGGAACGGGCAAGGCCCGGCCAGAAAAAACGGCGACGTACACGGCCATAGGTTCGAGATACGCCGAGGGGTCCTGCCTTTGGTGCGTCGTGCAGTTCTTTTAAAACAGTTGAGCGGAGGTGTTTAGGTATGACAAGTGGGAACTCGGAGCCGTCCGGATGAAGGTTACGACGGTACAGACTACTGTCGCGGAGGACGAAGAGGCGTAGTGTGGCGTCGGCCGGAGAGTGTTCGAAACGGTCGATGAGTGCTCTGATGTAGGTGTCACGACGTTGCTCGTCGGCGAAATGAAGCAGCTGCGACACAGAGAATACGCAAGCAGCACTCGTAATGTTGGAGGAGTCAGGGTCGTCAACAGGGTAACGCGACAAGCTGTCAGTGTCTTGGTGCAGGCGGCCAGACTTGTACATCACGGAATATGAAAATTCTTGTAGCCTCAAAGCCCATCGACCAAGCCGCCCTGTAGGATCTCTTAGCGATGAGAGCCAGCAGAGAGCATGATGGTTAGTGACTACGGAAAAGGGGCGATCGTAAAGATTAGGACGGAACATCGCTACCGCCCAGACTACATCAAGGCATTCTCGTTCCGTAATGGAATAGTTGCGCTCCGATGGTGTGAGGAGGCGGCTCGCATAAGCAATAACGCGGTCCTCGCCACGCTGACGCTGGGCTAAGACGGCACCTACGCAATGACCGCTGGCATCTGTACGCAATTCTGTAGGGGCATCAGGGTCGAAGTGGACGAGAATGGGTGGTGAGGAGCTTCTGCAGTACCCCACGAGAATTGTACGCCTTTCTTCAAAAGATTAGTGAGGGGTCTAGCAATTGCCGCAAAATCTTGAATAAAAGGACGAAAGTACGAGCATAGCCCTACAAAACTTCGAACGTCTGCGGCTGTCTTCGGAACCGGAAAGTCTCGGACAGTGAGAGTTTTGTCGGGATCAGGCTGTACTCCGGAAGCGTCAAGGAGGTGGCCCAGAACAGTAATTTGGCGGCGGCCGAAACGACATTTGGACGAGTTAAGTTGCAGCTTCGCCTTTCGAAATACATCAAGTATAGCTGTTACACGCTCAAGGTGAGTGTCGAACGTGGGCGAGAAGACGATGACGTCGTCGAGGTAGCAGAGACATCTGGACCATTTGAAACCTCAGAGCAAGCAGTCCATCATACGCTCAAAGGTGGCTGGGGCGTTGCATAATCCAAACCGCATTACTTTAAATTGGTATAGGCCATCAGGTGTGATGAACGCGGTTTTTTCTCTGTCCATATCGTCAACAGCAATCTGCCAGTATCCAGAACGAAGATCAATAGAAGAGAAATAGCTGGAACCGTGGAGGCAGTCAAGTGCGTCGTCCATACGTGGGAGCGGGTAGACGTCCTTCTTAGTAATGTTGTTCAGATGACGGTAGTCTACACAGAAGTGCCACATGCCATCCTTCTTCTTAACCAACACTACAAGTGACGCCCAGGGACTCGAAGAAGGCTCAATGATGTTTTTGTCTAGCATTTTGTTCACTTCGCTTTGAATTATTTGGCGTTCCGACGCAGAAACTCGGTACGATCGTCGGTGAATAGGAGTAGCATTGCCAGTAAGAATCCGAAGCTTGACCGCGAGCGTCTGGCCTAAAGGGCGATCGTCGAAGTCAAAAATATCTCTGTAGGACGATAATACTTGATAAAGGTCTTCAGCCTGCGCAGAAGACAGGTCAGACGCAACCACTTTCTGTATGTTGGGACCGGCGGCCGAGGCTGGCACGAGGGGCCTGCTAAGCTCGCAAGAAGGATCGGTCGATAAAGTTGCCACGTGATGGTCGCCGAGACAATCAACGTTGGCAAGGCAAATACCTCGCGGTAGAATTTGCTTTGCCAATCCAAAGTTAAAGATAAGCATGAAAGTGCGGTTTGCAGTAATAGTAAGTATACTGTGAGGCACGGTAACGTCATACTGTAGTGGAATGTCGGGCAGAGGAGTGACGAGGTACTCGCCATCAGGCGCTGGTGGGGAAGACTATGGAAGGCTATTGATTTTCGCGGCAGGCGAATAAAGCCGGTGGGGCGTAGGCGGCACTGGGGTGCGTCAGACGGTTCTGCGAGAATCGGCATCTCAAGGCGAAGGGTACTGGCAGAGCAGTCAATAAGAGCAGAATGCGCGGAGAGAAAATCGAGGCCGAGAATGAGGTCGTGGGGGCAATGAGCAATCACGGTGAAGAGGACAGGAGTGTGGCGGCCGGCTATGCTAACACGGGCCGTACACATGCCGATGATAGGCACAGTACCGCCATCCGCAACACGGACAACGCGTGCCGACGCTGGGGTGACGAGCTTGTTCTGTCGTCGTCGGAAGGCAGCACTCATAATAGAAAGATGTGCCCCTGTATCGATGAGTGCCGTGACAGGATATACATCAACGTCAACGTCAAGAAGGTTTTGGTTCGTGTTTAACGTGAGCAGAGGATTTGAGGGCAGTGTCGACAACGCAGCTTCACCTCCAGAAACTGCAGTGTCTAGTTTTCCGGCAGGGCCCGGGAGGTGATAGGCGGCGAAGAGAAGCGGCGGTCCTGTCCCTCCAGGCCAGAGAACACACCAGGATCGAGATGTTGGGCAACTGTGACGACTGGAGCAGTCGGACCATCCGAAGCCGTTGCAGAGGTGGGCTCGTCACCGGGAGGCATGGTGACAAGCTCGATGTACCGACCACTCCGGAGTTGCGTGGCGAGGACGGAGATCGCTGACCTCCACCAGAATGTTACGTGTAGAAAGACACAGACGAAAGAGGCTATTTACAGACTATTTACACTAGACTGGAGCCAGAGCGCCAGGCCGACATTCACTCGCGCAAAGGGCACAGACCCACTTCGCCGTCGTTCTCGCGGCGGCTCGTCTCTCGGGTATCTACCTATAATATCGTAATAATATTTACCAAAATAATCTCTAATAGAATAAGGGCAACACTGGACTTTAGTCAACCAAGGAAACAGGCTGGTTTCAGGAAGGGATACTCTACAATGGATCGCATCCATGTCATCACATCCATATCGAGAAATCCGTAGAGCGCATCAGGCCTCTCTATATTGACACGTGTACTTGTCTTCATCAGGCGACACGTTTCACCGCCTAACAAATGTTATCGCACAGCGCAGGACGCGCTTGCCATGTGTCGCAAGTTTCTGGAATGTTATCGATAGTTCCATCCACTGTCTGTGACCGAACCTCGTGTAATCTGATTGCATGTGTGCGCGACGCGAATAATGTAGAACTTTGTGGAAGGCGCGCGGGTCCGAGCAATTAGTCTAGAAGATTCGAAGATTGATGCATAAAAGCCGACGTGCTTGACCCGTTGATCAGTTTTCGACGATCGCCAACTGTGTTCGCCGCTGTCGCTGTTCTTGGAGTGTAGCCTGTTTTTGGGGGCACAAGTTCGCGCAATAAAACGCTGGTTACGTCTTTCTCAGTTTGGCTGCTTTCTGCACCGTCACTACCACGTGACAATGTGGCTTGCATAGATTACGAAAAGGCATTTGATTCAGTAGAGATACCAGAAGTCATAGAAGCGTTGCCTAATCAAGGTGTACAGACCACTTACGTCAATACTTCGGAAACTATGTATAGAAGTTTCATATATACCTTAATTCTACACAAGAAAAGCAGGAAGGTGCCTATAAAGAAAGGGGTGAGACAGGGAGACACAATCTCTCCATTGCTATTCACTGCGTGCTTGGAAGAAGTATTCAAGCTATTATACTGGGAAGGCTTAGGAGTAAGGATCGACGGCAAATATCTCCGTAACCTTCGGTTTGCCGATGAAATCGTTCTATTCAACAACAATGCAGACAAATTACAACAAATGATTGATGACCTTAATAGACAGAGTGTGAGAGTGGGGTTGAAGATTAATATGCAGAAGAAAAAGATAATGATGAAGAGCCGGGCAAGAAAACAACAGTCCTAGGTCACCAGTCAGCCGCTAGCGTTAGTGAAGGAGTACGTTTACAGGTAAATTAATCACAGGGAACTCAGATCATGAGAAGGAAATTTATAGAAGAATAAAAATGGGTTGGATCCCATACGGCAGAGATTGTCAGCTCCTGACTGGAATCTTATCATTATCATTGAAAAGGAAGCTGTACAATCAGTGCATTTTACCAGTGCAGACATAAGGGGCAGAGGCTTGGAGACTGACAAAGAAGCTTGAGAACAAGTTAAGGACCGCACAAAGAGCGATGGAACAGAGATTGCTAGGTATAACGTTAAGAGACAGAAAGAGAGCGGTTTGGGATGAGAGAGCAAACGGGTAAACCCGATATTATAATTCACATTAACAGAAAGAAATGGAGCTGGGCAGGTGATGTAATGCGCCGGTTAGATAACCGTTGGACCATTAGGGCTACAGAATGGGTACCAAGAGAAGGGAAACGCAGTCGAGGACGGCAGAAGACAAGGTGGAGCGATAAAATAAGGAAATTCGCGGGCGCTAGTTGGAATCGGTTGGCGCAGGACAAGGGTAATTGGAGATCACAGGGAGACGCCTTCGTACTGCAGTGGACATAAAACGATGATTATGATGATGATGATGATGATGATGATGATGATGATGACGACGACGACGACGACGACGACGACGACGAAAACGGCGATGTATTTTGGAACAGATCCAAAAGCGCTCGCATAGTTATGTTTCTTTTGTCACGTCAAATGCACATATTCTGCTAACAGAAATCCACGGAACAGTACAAGTATGCGCGTTATTACACGTATGCCGGTCTCACTACAAAACTGGTCAAGGGCCAGCAACATCGATTTGTCCGGCCTGCTTTTATATCATCGCCTTCCTCATTTTCGCGCACGAAGTCGGATACCAATCCTGATTTCAGGAGCATTCGCAATTTACCGCTATAACTTAATAAATAATTTCTTAGTTACAGTGAAGAATTTCGTTGTCAATAACCTCGGGCTAGCTTTGTATTCTTTTAAACGGTATGATGAGGCGCATATTATTTCAGCGGTAAGTCAAAATGTCCAGATCATTAGGTTTCAAAAGAATCCCTCTTTTACATTTCATTTGATCGCTTTGTTGGACGTTGAAATGCTGACATTGAGTAGTATTAAATTCACGCCTGTTTAGCGGAAATCCCACGATTAGCATCCATATTGACATTGGAGTCGTAGATGGCAAATCTGACGCTAACCTATGGTTTGGAGTCGCAATATACTGCAGATACAATCGACAGCGGGTCTACGCTAATCTTGTCTATTAAATTTGGTCAAATTGTAATGATAGTAAGTCTCGTAATGGTCTCCCGCTAAAGTTTGCAATAATAATAAGGGCAACGTCTATTACTAATTAAGAAATTTTCGGACGCATATGTGGAAAGCGATGCTTATCTCAGAAATTTTGCTTGTGAAAAAGGACTTCAGTAGGACTGGGTTCCAATTTGGCAATTCGAATTGGTGACAAACAAACATTAGAATGCCCTTCAACCTACAGTTGAATTTTTCGTGCGTGAGTTGGGGTTGAGATAGGGACGGAGTTATTGCGCACCGTATTTAATGGCGTCACTTCTCGCGGGAGGTTGAAATCTATCGGAATTGGCCGAATATTTAACGTATTTAACGTAACACTATTTTTACAATGCCGCCTCGCAAAAACGACTTACCTTTCATTTCAGGCAATTTGACGTTAATTCTCTGCAGGTTTATTGGGCGGTGAGTTCAATAAAAGGGAGTTTTAAAAGTGCGACGAAATGACGTTAGTAGAGTTATTTCTTTTATATAAGGTTGAGGGAAAAGCACTGTCGTCGTCGTGCGGGTTAAACGTGCCTGTTCACTGTTCGCTAGGCTATAAGTAAGCCGCAGGCTTATGTGCTGAATCTTGCTCAGGCATCGAATAATAAATATTTGTTTCGGTAGCTCGCAAATTAATTTTTCTCTTCATATCGCCAAGACAGACAACACACTGTGGTATCTTAGTGGCCGTTCGCTGTATTACTAAGCTCGAGGTCGCGGGTGCGATTCTGACAGCGGCTGCCACACTTCGAGCAAGGCGAAATACAAAACTCTCGTGTACGGCACCTTTCCTTCAGGTTAAATAACCTGCGGGTGGTCCGAAATAATCGTGAGTATCTCACAAGCATATCGGGGATTTCGCATGTAAAACTATATAACTTATTTTTTTAATATCTTATTGAAGACTAAGCTTTGCATATTAGCGCAACGGCGAAAGAAGGAGTTAAGTGATATAAAGGAAGTAAAACACGGGCACTAATCCTCAAGTGTCTATGTTAGCAATCCACGTGCACGGGCCCCCGTTGGGATTTATTCTTTCAAGCTGTTAACCTTTCACAGCATGCGCACATGCAATAGAGTTTGCAATTATTCTACACTGTGCAAAGCGCTGGTAAACTTGCATTAAAATTTATTTTGTGACCTCCTGGTTTTAACAAAGTGCTCTTTAAGAGTTCAAAACATTTAAATTAAGCACTGGTGGATAGGGTGCTACAATTCTTTGATATACATCTTGAAGCTTCTGACAGCGTCAGAATTCTTTCCAAATAATATGCCTTCTGAACACATGAAAAGCAACTCAATTCCTGAATTGCAAAACGTGAAGTGAACATTAGGCAAGAAGGTAACGATCAAACATTTACATTTACGCATTTAGGCAATTCTATTTGCTGCACATGTAATGAGGGTCACTTCGAGTAACGATACGGAAAATATGATACTAATTCTGCTTAATATTATATAATGGTATGAAGGAGAAATTTGCTGTGTGTCACGCAAGTTCTCTTTCTTTATGCACTTTGCATTTAGGGAGGCGATTTCTAGACAGAGCGAATATCGCGTCGACCGCACTCTCGCAAAAGTACTTGGAGATTGTTCTAAAAAATTTGACTTTTACGTGGGTCACGTGGTCCTCTCGGCGGCTTCATTTGCTAAGCAACTCGATTCTGGCTTAGCACATTCTCACTAGTATTTCCGGGCAGGCTTTTCTTATGACTGTACATACTTTCCTTTGTTTTCTTACGCCGTTTACCTTTTATGCCGTTTAATGGCTCAGATGGTATCTCTTCCTGATTACCCCGCATTTCAGTTCGTCGTAACGCAATTGACCCAGCACCTGATCAATTACATTTTTCGGCATGTGAAGACCTAGTTTAAGTTTGCCAGACTCCTAATTTTTGGTGTACGGTACATCACCTAGTCCTGCATCATGGTACTCACAATATGAGGAACCGCGTATCCGCTGAACCTGTCGCACGGCTCGAACACACCGTAGGCGCCGATATTCCGTTCGTTCACATCGTCCACCTTGGGCGTGTACCAGCGGCCTTTCATGGTGACTGAAACGGCGTAGACGGGCTGAGGATCGATTCCTTTTTTGTTGATGCACGTCGCCATACTTGCGGCCGCCACCTGCAGCAACAGTGCAAGCACACGATACTTTTCACATCTGTAAGTAGTCTTTCCTGAGAATAATCAAACATTAGATCTAAGAATTGCTACTTTTGTTACTCACCCACCATCATTAACCAATGGCACAAGAATGCACGACCATGAAAAGAATTGCGCATTAGTTTCACGGAGCTCGATTACAGGCAGCTCATCGAGACCGTTAAACGTGCATATGAGAAGTTATAGGGTATCGTGGAGCATTGTTTTCTTTCGAAAAACTTTCCACGTGTGCCTTCACCTATAAGACAAAATTTGACTGCTTCTATTCGCGGATTTCTTGATACGCCGTCCAATTAGCACACTCGTAGCTCAAGGCACGTTGCCGCAAAAAGCGGAAACGTCTGGTTTCAGCGAACTAATGATCGCCACAATTACTGTCCTCTCCAGTGGGCTCTTGTTACTTATAATACACTACCGGAAGCACAATAAATTGTCTGGCACTCATTTTCTACATGACCACTCGACTTCAGTTCAGTAGCGCACATGATTCGGCTGTTCACACATTTCGTGCAAAAGTCAAAATTATTGCGCTTGATCGAACAAAATAAACGTGCGTCGCGGTAACAAGTGGAAATGGTGCCATGCAACGAAGCACAGCCCTTGAGAAATGTAAGGCATTGAGGTGGGGTCTCAATGCAATAAATGTATTTACGAGCTCAGCTGAATAAGTGTTGCGTTACACTGGACTTAATGATAGTCAGGTAGTGGTGACGGTGAAGACAGCAGCAACTCTGTGAATGACGAAACTAACGTTTTATTGGGGCGCACATGTGCCCTCAAATACAGACTGCACTCAAACAACGACGATGGTGGCGCGCAACGTCGGGGATCGTCGAAAATCTGCTCAGAGGGTCAAGCGCGTCGGCTTTTATACATGAGCCGTACATCAGCCAGAGCACTTCAGCCAGAGTATTCGCTGGTGCCCGCATTTCTTCCAGAAAGTACAACACAATGCGCGTCACGCGTACTTGTAATCAGGTTAAACAATGTTCGGTGACAACAGACAACGGATACACCCATCGATAACATTCGAGAAATCACCGATACATACAGGTGCATCCTGCGCTGAGCGATAGCATTTATCAGACGGTGAGACGTGGTCCGCCGATAAAGATGAACAAATAGACGTGTCAGTACCCTCCACTTAGAAAACGAGATTCCGGTGCTACAAACAGGAAAGCGTAAAAGAAAACTACAGTTAGTAAAAAATGTCATGAAGAAAGGAAGAAACAAAGTCCCGAAGTTCGAAGCGCTAGTAGAACGGCTTAAGGCGCACAACATGGAATATTCCACGTCGCCTGCGGCGCCACTGTGATTACGAAATACTGTCTGGCACAACATCATAGTCCAGTGCGCCAATGCGTCAGATAATCTCGTAAGCTTGTGAAAAAGCGTCGCAATCGCTCCTCACTTAGTCGTCGTCAGTGTATCCATCTCTAAACCCGAACGCGGTCGCCGGGCTGGTATTCCACGTAGCATCGTCGATGATTGTAGTGTGGGCTCTCGGTCCTCTGCTGGTTCTTGATGGACAGGCGGGTGAGCTGTCGGGCTTCTTCGGAGCATTGGATGTAGGCGGCGGCTTCCACATTTTCTTCGTCGGTGATGTGTGGCAGCATGGCGTCGAGAGTCGCCGTCGGGTTGCTTCCGTAAACTAGATTGAGCGGCGTGAACTGTGTTGTTTCTTGCACAGCCGTGACACATGCAAAAGTGACAAACGGGAGAACGGCCACCCACATCTTGTGCTCGACGTCGACGTACATCGCTAACAAGTCGGTGGACGGCTTTTTCAGTCATTCCGTTACTTCGTTCATCTGAGGGTTCTAGGCAGTGGTCCGCCGGTGACTTGCTTGGCTTTACTGCAGGATTGCTTGAGTAAGCAAAGCTGTGAGAGCTGTTTCTCCGTCAGTAATGAGAAACCTTCAAATCAAACCTACTCAAATGAGTTTAGTTCAACACCACAGGAGGCAATATAACAATCACAACAGTGATGCTGTAGGGTGAAAGCAAAAAGCCATCAATGCTTGACGAAGTTTTTCACACCATTTAACACATAGCAAACAGGAACATGAAAGCATCAGTATTTGTAGAGTGGCAAACATGTCTTTGAATATTATATCGATTGAATTCTACACGATCATAAAAATGGATGTTTCTTAGAAAAAGAACGGCATCATTCGTTTGTTTGTCGAAACCTGTTTGGTGTTACTGGCAGTAAATAGTTCATTTAGGGATCATAGTTGGTACTTGTGTAAAGCATTTTCTAAGCGTCAGTGGCTCGCATGCTATACGAGCTCGCGTATGGTGTTGAATGTGCTTAGTCTATTAGAGAAGAATTAGGTATTTTTGGGCAAGTAGGATATCACTTAAGTAAAATTGAATTATACATTTTCGGCATTCGTTGTAAATTTAGGGCTTCGAAAATGGGTTTAGAGTGCGCATCGCGTGGAGCACGTGCAATTACACGTACAGCTTTCATTTGCAGTCTGCATATTCTAAGTTCTTTTCCGTTTTCGTGAATCATACCATAGCAATTCTATAGTGCAAATAAAAATAGAGAATTTTATATTAGGAGTTTAATTGGTTGCGGCAAACGAAAACGCAGACGCGATAGGACACCAACGATACGAGAAAGTTTTAGAGCGAACAAGCTCACCCTGACTGTTCCGTAGCATGTGTTCATAAAATATCACTTCCATGGTCCTGCCTATATGAGTTAAATTTTAATTGCTTCTGGGCCAATCGTTATGGTCACATCGAAGTTTACGGGCTTATCTTTGGGACGAAAGTGTGCTTTTGTTTTGGAGGTGTGTATAATTAACGAATTGCTTATGATCCAGGTGTTCAGTACTTCCAAGACACTGTTTGCTTTGTACAGAAGTTTATGCAAATAGCAGTCCTTAAAAAATAAACTTGTATCACCTGCATAAATTATAAAGCTTGTACTTTAATCGATGTTTACCAAGTCATTTACGTAGACATTGATGAGTAGCGGACCCAGAATACCACCTTGGGAAGCGCCCTTCGATAATTCTCTAAAATTAGACGCATAGCCAATAATTTCACATTTTAGCTGTTGGTATCCCATATATGATTTTATTACATTTAGAAAGTTACCCTTGAAAGCATAGTGGTCGAGTTTTCTTAATTATCGTAATGTGGCTAATTCTATCGAAGGCTTTTTTGAAGTCAGCGAAAATTCCGAGTGTATATGTTTTCTTTTCGTATGCGTACGGTATGATTTCTTTTTGCGTTAGTAGCGCCGTTTCAGTTGAACACTGCTCTGTGAAACCAAACTGAAAAGCATGGTAATGTGGTGCTTGGTTATGAATGAAACTATTAGTTTATGTATTAGTTTTTCAGTTACTTTAGAAAAAAATGGCAGAATGGAAATGGGTCTTAAATTTGACGTTTGTTTTGTTACCACCCTTGCAAATAATATAAATTTTTGCTATCTTTAAACGCTTAGGAAACGTTCCTATTGAAAACATAAAATTCATGATATATTCTAAGACAGAGGACAGAATATCTATAACATGATAAATTAGACGAATTTCCAGGCGGTCAGCGTCACAACACCTACTGTTCTTTAGGGCCAAGAAATGAGCGGTAACCTCCTGTGTAGTTACTGGAAACAGAAATGCACACTTGATTACTTGTGTGGTCATGAACCACGTGAAATGGGTCTCATGTGAACTCTCTCCAATGGAGGTAAAGAATTTATCAAAGGCTATGGCAAGGTCATCACTAGTGAGGATCTGATTGCCCGCGGTAACATTATTCGGGTATGTGCTGCCGTTTGAGCATGGCAACATGTTCAACATTGTCCAGACGGCTTCAGATATTTCGGGGTTTTTTTTTCGGGATCAAAGAGGCTACTGAACTATTCAGGTTTGTTTCTTCTTGAAAGAATATTTGTAGTAGTATTGAGTTTTCTAAATGTCTCAACTCCTTCTTCGTTCCCAGATTTTAAACAGCGCTCGTAAAGTACATTTTTTTTATTTTGTAGCTTTAAGGTACTCTAAAGTAATCCAAGGCTTCCTTGCCTTTCGTAGCCGCTTTATTGTTTTGAATGGAAAACACTTGGTATAGGGTTCTATAAAAGTTTCAATAAAGAGAATATACCCTGTGTCTGTGTCGGTTTCACAGAAAACGCCATCCCATTTTATCTTAGAGATACATGAAGTAAGTATGCCGTGCTTGAAGCATATGTAACGGAATTATGGCTTCGCTTCCATAAATTAAAATTTCTTATCGCTTAAAACTACGGATGCACGTGTATGGTCACTAAGATCTGTTTTAACGACACCAGACCAATTAGGATGCATTTGTGCTAATTGTTATAATGATGTCAATAACTGTGCACGAATGAGAATGGAATCGAGTAGGTTCTTTTATAACATTTGTAAATCAGTTAGATTCCCAGATATCGCAAAGTTGAAGATGTTGGCGGCTGGAAGTCAGCATGTCAATATTTAGATCACCGCCTATAGTAAGGTTGTTCTCATTTTCATGGGCCCACGACAGGAAAGTGTTCGAAAACATAACAAAGGTGGCCACGTTGCATTTCGGTGGGTGGTATATCAGAGAAAAAAATCACAAACAAAATTTCACAGTCATCATCTGATAATCACCAGTAATCATATAAACCGCTTCAACTATTCACACTCGTCATCACCAGCCTATTTTCTATCCACTGCAGGACGAAGGCCTCTCCCTGTGATCTCCAATTACCCCTGTCCTGCACCTACCGATTCCAACTAGCGACCGCGAATCTCCTAATGTCATCGCTCCAGCTTGTCTTCTGCCGTCCTCGGCTGCATTTCCCTTCTCTTGGTACCCATTCTGTAACCCTGATGGTCCAACGGTTATCTAACCGGTGCGTTACATGACCGGCCCAGCTCCATTTTTTTCTCTTGATGTCAATTAGAATGTCGTCTGTACCCGTTTGCTGTCTGAGCCAAACCGTTCTCTTTCTGTCTCTTAACGTTACGCCTAGCAGTCTTCGTTCCATCGCTCTTTGCGCTGTCCTTAATTTGTTCTCGCGCTTCTTTGTCAGTCTCCAAGTCTCTGCCCCATATGTCCGCACTGGTAAAATTCACCGATTGTACACCTTCCTTTTCAAAATTAATGGTAAGTTTCCAGTCAGGAGCTGACAATGTCTGCCGTATGCGATCCAACCCCTATTTTATTCACACTCAAACACATTCTTTACTAAAAGCCTAACCACGCCACCCATCTTATCACTCCGGTTCAAGAAATAAGTAGCATACCTAGGAATACGAAGAACTTGAGACTGGTGGCTATACCAGGTTTCGGAAACCATCGTGACGTTGAAAGAGAATTCAAACAATTGAAGCCGTATCGCTGTCTGGTCTGCCTTATTGCTGGCTGACTGTACTTTTACACGAGGAAAAAAAATGTGGCGTTTTATTCCCGATAGCCATAGACTTAACGGGTGTGGCATTCGGAAATGTGCCGCCGTCCTTATGCTTTCTTTTTAAGTTGGAGCTTTACGAGTTCAGGCGACCTTTTCTAGAACGCTTTGATTTGTTATCTGAAGCACCCGCAACATCTCGTCCTTTCGCTCAAAAATTTTGCCGCCCATTGACCAGGCAAATCTCCGTTCGGCTTCCTTCTTGCGCGCAACAGTTTGCCCAAGCAGCTTTTTTAACTGCGGTCATAGTTGTTTATTTACGAAGATAAAGGTCTTTCCTGGGCAACCAATATCGGCTGTCGTTAAACGTATGTTCTTCGCCTTCTCTAATACTTAGTCGCGCTTTGACCGACGGTTGAACTGCACAACAATATGGGGGCAAGGGTCATCTTTAGTAGTCACGCGTTGGCCAATTTCAATGTCATCTTCCCTCACGGATTCGCCGACAGCTTCATCAATTTTGCGAATGACCTTAGTCAACTGTTCACTTTCAACGACAAGGACGTTTTTCACATCAATATTTTCATTTCGCGAATACTGCTCTAGGGCGGTCGTTCTACGCTCATTGTTGAGAACGAGCTTTCTTCAATTGATAGCATTCAGTTTGGCAACGCCATGTTCAGACTTTAGCTCACTATTTTCTTTTTCAAGCCGCGAGCACTGCACCGACATTTCTTCAAACTTCTTATTAACAAAGCCACGACTTGGTTTCACGTCACGTATTTCTTTGCGAAGCTCTCATGAGGACAGTCCTCTGATCACCTCGCGAAAATTATTTTAACTCTTTGATATCTTTTTTCCATTTCGGCTGGTGACATAACCAAACAGCTCGGCAGCAGCAGCAGAAAAGAAAAAAAAAAGGCCGAGGAAAAAACAAACAGTAACGTCACTGACCTAAAAAACAGTAAACAATGGTTCAGTAGGCTATTCACAGATCCGCTGCTGCTGCCAAAGGGCGGATCAGTGTACCCGGCGTTGGTCGCAACAAAAACACGACGGCGATGATCCCCGTCCTGCCCTGATATGATATGGAGCGATGCGGGGACATCATACAAGCAGGTCACCAGTGACTCCCACGTTCACCACAGTCCTCCCTTGACACTAGGCAATGCATCGACGAGATGTGCTGCGGGTTGAAATAAAGTTTCGCCTCCGCCGCGGGTCGGCACGGCACTGCGCTAACTTCAAGAGCGGCCCACGTATCCCGAGTGCTTAACGCCTGATTTACCTCCGTAATTCACCTAAAAATCGATCACGTGACACGATACGCATAAACAGCCATTCTGCCTGCTGCCACGGCCAGTGATATAGCATCCTTCCTCCTGCAAAACTTCATTCTCCGTTACGGTGCAGCTCATCAACTTCTGAGCCATAGAGGACTTGTGCTCCTCTCCGAACTATTAAACGCGCTCCTTGCTGTCGCATCGTTCATGACACCACCACCGCCAACCATGCTCAAACCAATAGTTTGACGCAAAGATTTAACCGCATTTTCGGCGACAGGCTCTCCCAAAATGTCGCCCCTGATCACATTATTCGCGACTTCATTTTGCCATGTATTACATACGCCTAGAACAATGCAGCTCGGGCGACCACAGGCTTTGCCCCATTCTTCCTGTTGTATGGTGGCAAACCTTCGACCACACTCGACACCGTTCTTTCGTGCAAAGCCGACTCATCCGAATGTACGCCCACCTCTGAAGCTGCCTTATGCGCCGAGGAATGCCGTCAGCTCACCGGCTTCGCCACAACCGTCGACCAATGGTAACAAAAATCTTAACGTGGTGATGCCCAAACCCATTGTCCCCTTCTTCAAGACTCCCTCGTGCCTGGCCTGCTGTGGTTCAGACGCTGACAACGCTTCCTGCTTCTCTCGTGTACCGTCCTTTGTTTGCATCACAAAATATATATATTATAATACCGAGACCGATCAAGTTGTCCAGCGCTGTTTATTCCATGAAAGGCAACGCCCCAGCTCATGCGCGAAGAAGTAGAAGAACAGGGAAGATGATGATGGCTATGTACAAATGAAAACGACAAAGTACGTTAGTAGTGCTTACACTAACTTCCCCCCGTCATGGAAGCGGCCAGCCTGGCCGCAGATTAGAGGTTATCTAAACGGGGAGGGAAGGGCTTCATCCACGAGACGTGAACGATTTCGGCATTCCCGCGGTGCCGGTCAGTGACGGAGTGTACGGGGCGGACGAGAGAATCCACTGCAGATGTTTGCTGTACAACGGTGTATGGGCCAATGTGGCGTTCAAGGAACTTCTCACAGAGGCCTTGGGTGCGGACTGGAGTCCAAAGTGGGACTTGGTCTCCAAGGTGAAAACGTAGGTCACGGCGTTTGTTGTCGCAGTGACGCTTGCGCTCAGCTTGGGTAGCTTCTGTGCTTTGCCGGGCGATTTGACGGCAATGTGCAACTCGGGCAGCAAAATCTACTGGAAGCGACGCGTTAGGCAAAGAAGGTGCTAAAAAGAATTCTCTGTCGACTATTGTGGAAGGAGATCGTCCATACACAAGGAAGAAAGGGCTGTAGCCGGTAGACCGGTGAATAGCAGTATTATATGCGAATGTCACAAAAGGACGAATTTTATCCCAGTCATTGTGGTCAGGACCGATATACATGGAAATCATGTGGGACATCGTACGGTGGAAGCGCTCAGGAAGGGCAGTGGTTTGCGGATGATACGTAGTAGATTTGTGGACGGTATTAGCGGCACTAACTTCCTTGAGAACTTGTGAAATGAACGCCTTGCCATGGTCACTGAGTAGAACGCGAGGAGCCCCGTGGCGCAAGACGATGGAGCGCAAGAAAAAGTCGGCGACCTCAGAAGCGGTACAGGATCGCAGAGGGGCAGTCTCGGCATATCTTGTTAAATGGTCGACCGAAGTGACAATGCAACGGGGACCAGAGGGTGTCAACGGCAAAGGACCATATAAATCAACACTATCAAATTCAAAAGGAGCGTCCGGGCAAGGGAGAGGTAGTAAACCGGCAGGACGGGATGTCGAGTGCTTGCGGTGCTGACATGACGCGCAAGAGGCAATGTATTTGGCCACCGTTGTGGATAGGCCAGGTCAGAAGCAGCGGGTCTTTATGCGGTCGTCTTTTGGAAGCCTAAGTGGCCAGCCGATGCGTCGTCGTGAAGTGCCTCTAATACTCCCAGGCGAAGGCATCGAGGTAGAACTGGGACCCACCGGTGACCTGTTGGGTGGTAAACGTAGCGGTGTAGCACGCCACCTTGAGGGCGGAATTGTCAAAGTTGGCGTCGCAAGCGGCTCTTGGCTGGTTCGGCGAACCCACTAAGGCGATCCATGAGAGCTCGACAGTAGGAGCCGTCCCGCTAAAGCGACACGAAATCAGAGCGTGATGAAAGCGTAACTTGGTCCAGGGGCGTTATCGAGAGTTGGTGTGAGGCAGGCGTAGCATCGGAACGACGTGGTGGGGAAGACGACGGCGCGTTACCGGGAGAGAGTGAGAGTGGGCAGCGAGACAATGGGTCTGTATCATGATGGCTTTTTCCAGACTTGTACGTAATAGTAAAGTCATATTCCTGGAAGCGGAGTATCCAGCGTCCTAAGCGTCCTGACATGTTTTTCATTGATGACAACCAACACAGAGCATGACGGTCGGTGACGGTGGGGAAGTGGCGGCCGTAAAGGTAGGGGCGAAATTTCTTAATCGACCAAATGATAGCCATGCAGGCTTGCTCTGTAATGGCAGTGTTGCACTCAGCTGGAGAAAGTGTTCGGCTGGCATATGCTATGACTTGCTCTTTAGAAGCTGCATTACGTTGCAGAAGTACTGCGCCAATACCTTGTGCGCTGGCGTCAGTATAGAGTATGGTGGGGGCTCGATTATCGAAGTGGCGAAGCACTGGTCCGGAAGTAAGATGCCGCGTAAGAGCTTGAAAAGCCGACTCGCAGTCGCTAGTCCATGTGAAAGAGGCGCCGGTTACCAGTAGCTTGTGTAGAAGAGCTGCTATTGCAGCGAAGTTGCGTATAAATCGACGAAAATATTGCTACGGAAGAATATGTGCGATCACGAAAAGGCGAGCAGTGCGAAGACGACGACGACGACGATGAGAAGCTAGCGCGGGCTGTTGCCTCTTGGACAAGTGCGGCGTATTTCCTTGTAAATATACTTGTATATAGCTTTTCGTCTGCGTCTTCCTACGTAACATATCTGGTGGAGGTGGACGTTCCCTGTACCTCGTCACGGAGCTTCGCAGCGGACGGTACGTCGAGCCTTCCTTCATGGCTCCCGGCGACGACAACCGGACTCCCCCGGCTCCGACACCTGCTACCACTTCGACGACCTACATCACTCTCCCCGCTCCCCGTGATCCTGGCGTATTCTCGGGCAAAGATTGGGAAGACGTCGATGACTGGATCAGCCTGTATGAACAGGTCAGCCGCAATAACCGGTGGGACCCTACTATTATGCTCGCCAACGTAGTCTTTTACCTCGGTGGCACACCTAGAGTTTGGTATCGCACGCACGAAGATGAGCTCACCAGTTGGGATTCACTTAAGACACAGCTTCGGGATTTGTTCGGCAACCCCTACGGTCACCAACTTGCCGCGCAGAAGGCGCTTTCCGGCCGTGTGCAGACGTCAACAGAGCCCTATGTCACGTACATTCAGGACGTCTCGGCTCTGTGCCGCAAAGTTGACACCCACATGACATCATCCTCGGTTTAGACTTCCTCTCCACATATTCTGCTCTCATCGATTGTTCCGCCAGTACTCTCCGCCTTGACCTGCCTGTTCTGGATCCTGCTGAACCACACCCCAGTCGCCTCAGTTCCGACGACTTCGTTCGCTTGCCGCCTTCGGCACTGACCTACGTTGACCTTGTGTCTTCCCCACCAGTCCCCGACGGACACTACATCGCGGCTCCTATGCAAGACGTCCTCCCTACACACGGGATCACAGTACCTCATACAGTTTTATCTATTACGACGGATTGCGTCTGCCTGCCATTGGTCAACTTTGGCTTGACGACGCAAGTGCTGCCACGCGGGATGTCTCTGGCCCAGCTTTGCTCATTCGTGGATCACTCAGTAGCATCCATTGCAGTAGACGACACTTCATGCGATGCTCCTCTACCATCGCAGTCGGCAAATTGTACCATCGCTGACTTACAGAAAATGATTACGCCCGACTTGCCGTCCGAGCACGCTCGTGAACTCTACCGCGTTCTGTTTTCCTACCACGATATTTTTGACTTTAACGATCGTCCTTTGGCCCAAACTACAGCAGTCAAACATCGCATTAATACCGGCGATGTCACTCCTATTCATCGCCGCCTGCATCGAGTGTCACCAGCTGAGCGTCAGGTTATTCACGCAGAAGTTCGCAAAATGCTTGCCAAGAACATTATTGAACCATCATATAGTCCATGGGCGTCACCTGTTGTACTGGTCAAAAAGAAGGATGGCTCCTGGCGCTTTTCCGTGGACTATCGGCACCTTAACAGGGTTACCAAAAAGGGCGTGTATCCCCTACCTCGGATTGATGACGCGCTTGACTGCCTCCACGGTGCTCGCTATTTCTCCTCTATTGACCTTCGCTCCGGCTACTGGCAGATTGCCGCGGACGATCTCGATCACGAGAAGACGGCTTTTGTAACACCCGACGGTCTTTATCAATTCAAAGTGATGCCGTTCGGTCTATGCAACGCCCCTGCTACTTTTGAACGCATGATAGACTCCCTTCACGGTTTCAAATGGTGCACGTGCCTGTGCTACTTGGATGACGCTATCATATTCTCCCCAACGTTCGCTACGCACCTCGAGCGCCTCCCAGCAGTCCTGGACGTTTTTCGTCGAGCCGGTCTGCAACTCAACGCATCGAAGTGTCAATTCGGCCGTCGCCAGATTACCGTCCTTGGACATCTCGTTGACGCGAACGGAGTGCAACCGGACCCAGACAAGATCCATGCTGTTGCGCACTCCCCTGTTCCGAAGTGTGTCAAGGATGTGCGCAGCTTCATCGGCCTTTGTTCGTACTTCCGCCGTTTCGGGATAAATTTCGCCGCCATAGCACGACCACTAACCGAGCTTTTGAAAAAAGACGCCCTTTTCCAGTGGGGCGATAACGAGGCCTCTGCATTCTCACATCTAATCGACATTCGCACAACGCCTCCCGTTCTCGCCCATTTCGATCCTTCTGCGCCTACCGAAGTCCGTACTGATGCCAGCGGTCACGGAATTGGCGCAGTACTGGCACAACGCCAGCATGGCCACGACCGTGTTATCGCTTACGCCAGCAGGCTCCTCTCACCCGCGGAGCGCAACTATTCCATCACTGAGCGTGAGTGTCTGGCCCTAGTTTGGGCGGTTGCGAAATTCCGCCCATACTTATATGGCCGACCCTTTTCCGTTGTCACAGAACATTACGCACTTTGCTGGTTATGCTCACTGAAACATCCAACAGGAAGACTTGGTCGCTGGGCCTTATGCCTCCAAGAATATTCGTATACTCTCACCTATAAATCTGGCCGTCTACACAAGGACGCTGACTGCCTGTCTCGCTATCCGGTCGACGAGCCTGACGACACCGACAGTAGTAGCGCCATCGGCATTTTCTCTGTGTCTGCCTTCGCTAACATCGCCGATGAGCAGTACCGAGCGAGACCTATCGCTGCGAACACTTATCGAGCGTCTGCGCTCATCACCTACCGACGCATCCGTTCACCAATATGTCCTCCAGGGCGGCATTCTGTATCGAAGAAACTTCCTCCCCGACGGCTCTGATCGTCTTCTTGTCGTGCCAAAACAGCTACGACAGACTGTGCTCTTTGAGATGCATGACGCACCCACTGCAGGACATCTTGGGGTAACCCGCACGTACGACCGCGTCCGCCGCCGCTACTATTGGCCTGGTCTCGCTCGCTGCGTTCGACGCTATGTTGCTGCCTGTGATCCCTGCCAGCGTCGGAAAACACCTCAGGTGCTACCTGCCGGTCATCTTCAGCCGATCACCCTCCCTGTAGAACCGTTATTTTGTGTTGGATTAGACCTGCCCGGTCCCTTTCCCACGTCATCCTCTGGGAACAAATGTATAGCCGTCGCGACTTATTACGCCACCCGATACGCTATCACTCGGGCTCTCCCTACCAGTTGCGCCACTGACGTCGCGGACTTTCTCTTGCGTGACATTATCTTGCTTCATGGCGCCCCGCGACAGCTGCTTACTGACCGTGGTCGAAACATCCTCTCGAAAGTTATCGCTGACATTGTGCGTTCCTGCTCCATTCAACACAAACTGACTACCTCAGACCATCCTCAAACCAATGGCCTGACTGAGCGGTTAAACCGTACTCTTACCGATATGCTGTCCAAGTACGTTTCCAAAGACCACCACGACTAGGACATTGCCCTTCCTTACGTAACATTTGCGTAGAATTCTTCCCGGCACGACACCGCCGGATTTTCTCCATTTTATCTACTGTACGGTCGCGAACCTACCTTGCCCCTAGACACGGCACTTCCTTCTGCTGCGATCTCAACAAGCGAGTATGCGCGCGACGCCATCGCCCTCGCCGACCATGCATGCCAGCTTTCCCGTGCTCGACTGACGGCCTCACAAGCCACTCAGCAGTGTTATTACAACGCCCGCCATCGTGCCGTACAGTTTTCGCCTGGTGCGCTCGTGCTCATGTGGTCGCCCTCCCGTCACGTCGGACTTTCAGAGAAGCTCCTTTCGCGATACACAGGGCCCGACCGCGTGCTGCGCCAGGTGACGCCTGTGACTTACGAAATTGCTCCTGTGGGTTCAACCTCGTCCTCTCTTCTGGCATCAAGTGATGTCGTGCATGTCAGTAGGCTCAAATCCTACTACACTACTTCCGAGTCCGATCTTTAGTCGCTCCGGGACGGCGCTTTTGCAGCCGGGGGTAGTGCTACGGAACAGTATGTGCGATCACGAAAAGGCGAGCAGTGCGAAGACGACGACGACGATGAGAAGCTAGCGCGGGCTGTTGCCTCTTGGTCAAGCGCAGCGTATTTTCTTGTAAACATACTTGTACATAGCTTTTCGTCTGCGTCTTCCTACGTAACAATATGACGCCAAGCCGAGGAAACTAGGTAAATCTTTCTGTTGCTGGGGGCGAGGAAACTGGAGAACAGCAGTAATCTTTTCGGGGTCTGGCTGGATGCCTTCCTTTGAGACGACGTGACCCAATACTTTTACAGTCTTGCTTGCAAATTTGCATTTTTGCTATTGATCTGGGGTGCTATAACGTAAAACTATTCCAAACTTTTCTATTCCAATTCTGCAATCAGTCCACCGCGATTGGTCAAAATCTATTTTTGGACCACCCCTACTTTACCTGTCCGTCACCCGACGTCACGAAAACCATGATAGCTCCCCATCTGATATGACGCATACGCACTGAATATGCATGATTTGACCGAACAAAAGAAAAAAATTATTTCTGATTGGACCCCTTTTCGCCATTAGCACTCGGCTATTGGTCACATGTTTTCTGGCTGCACCCACTTCACCTGCCTGTCACTCGACGTTCACAAAACCGCAAAAACTCAATGCGTCAAAGTGACGTGTACACGCTAAAGATGCATTAATATGCCGAACAAAAGCGTATTTTTTTCTGAATAGCCGCAGGCTGCCCCGTTCCAAAAGGAATAAAAGATGGCTGCCGCCAATCGCTAAGGCACTGGGTACTCGCACCTGCAGGAGAGCATGGGTTTATTTGCGTATAATAAAACTTCTTGCGTGGCCGTGTAACGTTTTCAAGCACTTTCGGCACGTTTACGACCCCGTTTTGCCAACTCTTCTTTGCTGAGGATCCGTTTCAGCGTCATTCTTAAGCATCCATTGCATGCCGCAGCGATTTTTGACCAGCCACCCCAAGATAAGTAAGGGAAAGCGGACCAATCACAGACGCCGGCACCACCCTCTTGATCTGGTAATCGATTTCGAGTGCAGTTGCTTGGCCCCATCGAATCCCTTTCCACTTCAGCGTGCTCTTCGCCTCTTGTCAGGCAATTGGATAAGACAAGCCACTCAGTGTAGGCGATGTTATTCGTTTTTTATGCAAACAAAAGTGACCTCCTATGAACAAGGAGAGCGTTTCATTGGTCTGTTCAGACAACCCTGAGGGTGACTGCCCGATGCTTGCGTCGGCGATTACGCAAATTTGACGTCAGGAGAATCGAATAAAAACACATTGGAATAGTTTTACGTTATAGGGCCCCTGGAGACCAGCATTTGCAAGGCACTTGAGAACTTCGTCTAATCGATGATGATGTTGGTTGAAGTCAGACGAAAAGATGACAGTATCGTCCAGATAACAGAGGCAGGTCCTCCATTTTAGACCACGAAGTACGTTGTCTATCATGCGCTCAAATGTGCCAGGAGCGTTACAAAGGCCAAAGGGCATCACCTTAAATTCATAAAGTCCGTCTGGTGTACCGAATGCGGTCTTTTCTTTGTCAGTCTCGTTCATCGGAATATGCGAATATCCTGATCGAAGATTCAGGCTGGAGAAATACTCCGCCCCTTGTAGCGTGTCCAAAGCGTCGTCAATTCGAGGTATTGGATATACGTCCTTGCGCGTGATCTTATTGAGCGCTCGATAATCGACGCAAAAGCGAACGGAGCCATCTTTTTTCTTTACGAGGACCACGGGAGAAGCCGATGGGCTAGATGAAGGTCGTATTATCTTCCGCGCAAGCATGTCAGCAATCTGTTCTTCAATGACCTTTCGTTCGCACGGCGATACACGATAGGGGCGTCGTCGTATTATAGCGGAACCATCGGTTTGGATGCGGTGTGTAGCCGCAGGAGTTTGGCTCAACACAGGGGAAAAGCTATCGAAACACGATTTGTGCTCCGCCAAGACCACCATTAAGGCTTCGGACTGCGCGGCTGTTAGGTCAGAACCAAGAACGGCTGGAGGAGGGAAAGAATCATCCAAGCCTGAAGTTGGTGCTGGCGATGAAAGAGGGCAATGCGTGACTAAAAAGATAGGTTGAGTGTCGGCGAGGGTTGCCACAGTCATCCCTTTGGGCAGCATCACAGGATCTGGAGTCGTGTTGCAAGCAGACAGGAGGGTGCGGCCACGTAAAAACCGGACGAGACAAGTGGCAATGAGAATTCCGCGAGAAGTACAGCGGGAAGAAGGGGCGACTAGGGCGCCTCCGTCGGCGATCTGACTGGACGTTACGGCTACAACGTCTTCGTGACCAGGACGCAGGACGTACTCTGCAGCGATGGCCAAGTTCACGCATGAAAGTGAAGAGTCCGTAACAGGTGAAATCGCTGTATCCATGATATGGACAACTTCCTCTCTACATGAAATGATGGCTGACGCAGAATGTAGAAATTCCCAACCCAGTATAAGTTCGTGGATACACGTTGGAAGGATGATAAATTCAATGCAGGTGGACGCCTTAGGTCTTGTAGTTGAACCTCGTCGCGGATGATGGTGCGGATAAGAGCACGTAGATCTGGAGAATGGGGAAGCTGAGGATCGCTGCTGTCATGTGAAAGACGAATGGACTGCAGCTCGTCAAGGCGTTGACACGTGGAAGTGATGTCTTGGACAGAAGCCAGATTTTGCACGATTAAGGCATTGAACGCGACAGGCCCAATGCATTTTATGATGTGGCGAACGCGTTCGGCTTGCGTCATGCTAGGATTCGCACGGCGGCACAGAGCCAAGACATCCTCTATGTATCAGGTGTAAGACTCTTGTGGAAGTTGGAGGCGCGTTCCCAGCTTCTGTTTGGTGACTTCTGCACGGCCAGACGAGGAACCGAAGATTTGCCGCAGCTTTGACGCAAACGTGGACCAATCCGTGATGTCGGATTCGTGTTTGAAATACCACGTCTTGGTTACACCGGTCAAGTAGAATGCGACGTGCCTCAATTTCTGGGTGTCGTTCCACTTGTTGCAAGAACTCACGCGGTCGTAGTGGTCGATCCAATCATCGACGTCATCACCGCGGAGTCCCGCAATGACAGGAGGATCGCACTGAGGGCTCGTCACAGTCAAAGAGGATGCCGCAGGCGGGATTGTCCGTGTGGTAGGGTTAGAGGCACTGGAAGGGCCAGGGTAGGAAGTGTCCATCGTTGTAGGGGTAGCTGGGCGCTGGCGGCGACCGCAACGGAGCTCCAGGGAGGACGGGAACGCGAGAGGACGTTGGGGTCTTGACGTTCCTCCACCACTTTATAATACCTAGACCGATCAAGTTGTCCAGCGCTGTTTATTCCAAGAAAGGCAACGCCCCAGCTCATGCGCGAAGAAGTAGAAGAACAGGGAAGATGATGATGGCTATGTACAAATGAAAATGAGGAAGTACGTTATAGTGCTTACTGTATCGATATATAGTATATAGTGCTTATTTATTACTATATATATATATATATATATATATATATATATATATATATATATATATATATATATATATATATATATATATTGAAGCGAACTCGCGCGTTCATAGCATGCATGCTATTGGCAGTAGGCTATAGTAATTAAGGCAATTTGTCGTTTACCCCATAAATAACTCATTAAGTAGGCTTAACCATCCAACTTTTTTAATTATTGACAAGGGACACCGAGTGTGATACGCAGATTTCTAGAGCACTAGCTTCAGAAACCAGCTATCGATTTGTTTCGTGTACGATACATCTCACGTAGTCCTTGTTTCCGGATTTGGAAGAAAGCCCGCAAAATATGAAAAAAAAACGACGTGACGGAGATCTCGAAAATGGTGCTATTCGTTACAAATGTAGCCCTCCTCTGGAACTCCACGGCTAGAATTTCTAAATTAAAGCATGCGTAATAAGCTAGGTAGTGTAAAAGTTCATTAGTTAATTTTTGTTATTAGTCGATTGTGCATTTCAATTTTTTGTGCAACTAGTTTCCTCCGCTTCGAGTAGATCACCTGACGAAAACCCTGTACATAAGTGCACGTGGCAATTATATTGTTATTTAGAGCCTATGCAGATTGCAAAATAGAAGTGTATTGTGATCTTCTGTTCTTTATGTCGCATATTTCTACGTTTAAAATTCATTAAAGTACTACGCACGGGGCCACACATGGAAAATCAGTGAACTTCGAACTCACATAAGTGTGCGCATGGCCCAACTTATCCTTGACACTTCGTGGAATTTTGAAGATACTCGGCGGCAGTATTATGCATTCGAAATTGGGCACTGCTCTTTTGATCTCTTTTTCTTTAAAAGATATATGCCCCAGCAACACCACAGCATGAGGTGTGTAGATTTTTCTGAAAGAGGAAAAGCGTTTTCAACTTGTTAGTAATGTTCCATAGCAAAGGGATGCTTGTTATTAAGTGCAATAAACTCAAATTATTGTGCGTGCCCCCTTCTCAACTACCCTATCTGTCAACGCCCTGTACATATGTAAGGTATAGGTATTTTCCTTTTCAGTGCAGCACACCAAAGAAAACGTGGCACGAATCCATCCGCCTAGTTTTTACGTGCTTGATCCCGGTATTTAGAAATACATCTGAAATTGAAGGCCATGATGGACTTGATCTAAATGACGCCTCGCGCAAACACGCCCAGGGCGCTCATGGTGTTTTCTTCGGTGTGCTAGCGACATGCCTTATTTATAGCACGTCAAGCATGGGCTTGAAATTAACACGTACTTCTGAATGCTGAAATAACTTTTGACACGCGGTGCTTCCCAAATTCGAAGCATGGCACGTTTTTGCCGCTTCGGCATTTCAACGACGCCTACGTATACCTCTTCCTGAAACCCGATGTTTATTTTCCGAGGCGTCTAAGCTGTTTTAATTACATATGCATGGTTTGCAGCACCCATTTGAACACCTTCACACATGCATGCCGGTCGGGCCGTATAGAGATACCGTTGTCTATTCGCAACTTGTATTGGCGACGAGGATTTACGGAGTCGCCATCTATCCGAAGCGCCTCGCTGGCGTAGTATGAAGGATCAAGGGGCGCGCTCCTCATAGGTTTTGCTCTGAGCGCTCACTGAAAACACCACGCACGAGCTCTTCCAGACATTTCTGTACGTACTTTGGAAACGAGAGAAGTTTTTCACTGTCTAAATAATAATCTTGGGCAAACTGAAAGCACAGAATCGTTTACAGCCGCTATCGCTTTACCGAATACGTACAGTGAACGCCACTGCGCGGTCGCCGCGATAGAGTCTCCCCAACTTCCTCCTTGCGTGAAAGGTAGGTAAACGCTGAGAGCAAACTATGTGAAATACGTTTTATAGTGTTTGTATAACTAAGGGGAGCGTAATAGAATGAAGCCTCAATGCAGCGGTCGCACAGATTCGCAGCGACCGACTGCGCGTCTGCATGCTTGTCCGCGCACTGTTTCGCTTTGGCCGCGTGCGCGTTTTCGCACAGGGCCCTGAGCTTTATGGCGCAGAATATGAGCATTTGACAGTATACAAGCAACCATTCTTGCGTGGGCGCTATTATAGCTGTTCAAAAATAATTTCATTGTAGAGACTTAGACGCCTACGGCGACTGTGATGTACCGTCGCGACGATTCCATATTTTTTTTTCTAAATTCTTGGACGTTTAAATAATATTTCTCGAGTTGCCTCGCACTCTATGTTTATCTGTGTTCTCAGCGTGCGATTTCGCGCTGCTGCTTTCTTGTAATCCAGTGCATTAGTTCGTAACACAAACATGACCATATCCCATGCTTTTCTTTAAATGTGCTTCTTACCGCTCCCTTTCCACTCCAGTGAACTTGTCAGTATCTATAGCATCGACAAGTTCATAGACCAAACCGTCATGACATTAGTCGGGTAGTGGACTCGAGCGAGCGTCTCAATGCGCGTTTTCCGAACATCGCAGACCAGGCGCCGTAGCAGAAATCTTCCTAGCGTCGTGCTTGCTGCATATCCGAGTTGTAGCCGACGACTGTTTGTCGGTTTTATGTTTCGCGAGTCAAGCTTCACGCAGGTTGTGCTGCGGCTACGTGTGAATAAGGCTGACGCCGGGCTCCGTTGCGTACGTCCGGCACTGCGGCACCGAGCAGCAGTCTACCATGTTGCGCGCTTTCAAAGGCAGCCACTACCTATTGTAGTGCTTTCAAGCGTTGTAAAGGAGACACTCGAAGCGGGAAAATCTCGCCACTAAATGAGGACCGCAGCGTACGAGGGAACTTATACTCTCGTTTTCAGCTCGCTTCGGCGCTCCCGAAGCAGCCGACGCGGCCGCTATGTCCACGCGATCCCTAATAGGACGTCACGCCGACGGTGGCGCCAGCTTTTCCAGTGGTGGAGCTCGAGGCCAATAGCGTAGTCTGGACTACGGGATCCGTCACCGCTAACTGGGGCACGGAAACTGCGCTCTCCCTATACCTGTAGCGCTACCTAGCGCAGTAGGCTGCAAACACATTGTTGGTCCTGTATATGCACTGCCAGTCGGCGAGGGCTTTTACTCGCATGTCATTATTATTATTATTATTATTATTATTATTATTATTATTATTATTATTAATATTTTGATGAGGGTACTGTCCGATCACAGGTGGAGCTGGACTACGAGAGGACCGGCTTTTATCGGCGCGTTCAGGTGCAACAGTACGGCCTACCGCCGTTACGAGGCGCATGACGTTCGTCAGCGCCCCGTCGAGCCCTCTTCGCCAGTTTCTCTGCCGGCGACAATGGCACTAATGGTCGGGAAAGGCATGCAGTGCTTCCTCATGCACATGATCTGGCACATGCTTCAATAAATGTGGCGAACTAGTGCGGGGCTAAGTCTGCTTTTTTTTTTCCGCAAACGAAGGAAGTGGGCAGTCTTTCTAAGTGGTGCATTCACGCGCTCAGGCATTAAGATGTCTTGCGCACAGGACGGGCAAGACTAAACGTGTGTGAAGGTTCGGGGCGTATCGTAACAACGCTATCTGCAAAATTCTGCTGCCATGTTAACCCTCCTACATGAGCCAAAGGGGCCTATGCATCGATGGAAAATTCCAAGGACACTCTTCCCTATTGAAGGACGCCTGTCACGCACATTTCTTAACGCAATACTAAGCCTGTAGCTGAAGAGCGTGGTATGGAGGAACGAAGATGAAAATGCCTGCCTCATATCGAAACCATACACGTGGCAACACGTAAAGTTACAAGTTCCTTAGAAATAAATTTTGGGGTTGCATGTGTTGGTTTATTCTTGCAAATCTGTCACTGGAGGGCTTTTATCTTATTTTTGTAAGGAGAGGGATGGGGGTTAGCGCTATAGTTATCCGATTTTGCGAACTCGTCAAGTCTTTCGTTTTTATGAGGGCTAATAATAATAATCTTTCAAACGTGAATTAGCGATTATATTCTGACGTCCTTGCTTAGCCTCTAACTTTGTCGTCCGCGCGGCACGTGAAGATGGAATTGCACCAAGTCACCCAACTGGCTAAGGTGGTCCTAGTACGGTCAACGCAGCCACACTTCCCACCGCAAAGGCTATGCTCGCGTCCATTCTTTCATCGGACAAAGTCAACAGAAAGGTAGAGCTTTGCACGGGGCAATGCTACAACCATGAGTAGAGCAGCCCTATGCACCTGGCAGTGCGTTCTCTGAAGCAACTATGCCATTCCTACGTGCCACGGCAGACTGCGTCAAGTGAATTCAAAATTCAATGAGCACCGCACCGTTTCCGCGCTCTGGACGGCCGTGACAGGGGCTGTAGACCTCCAAGCACGCGGCGCGCTCTTCTCACTGGCGCCATTTTTTAGGCACTGAGACGCAGCATTCCCGCTGAGCACGCGCAATGAAGACAGTAGAGAGCTTTGCCCTTTCTGTATACGTTTAACCGTTTCCACATTGACCTGTTCCCTCAGCAGCCAGATGCGCTACACATTCCACCTTGGGCTATGAAGGGACCCACGTAGACAGGAAAGCTGTTATAGACAAAATTACATAAACTGTCTACGCCGCAAAGTACCTGCCGTACCTTAAAAATTATAGTCGCATTAAATGGAGCATCGAGCGACCGAAACTGGACGGTCACTTTTATACCAAAGTGTCAATGTTTGACTATTTGCGAGAAGCAGATTAGTCGCGCGGTTTGCGAGTCGCCAATGTGAATGAGCCGTGATTTTAGATTTTACTTTTAATAGGTATTAGGGCGTTTCGCTATTTTTATCCTGCCTTTGTCGTTCTCGCTACGACAATCGGAAAAAAATGCGGCTTGTGTTACCATGACGACGACTTCTACAGCGCTATTGTATGCTGCGCAAGCATTTTCATTTTCTGAATACAACTTTCTTGCAGACCCTGTACGATTCAATGTTGCTTACTTGAAGTGCTGTGCCGCCTCCTCGCAGGCAACTTGCTTTTTACCGTATAAGCCGAGGAAGGTGTATGACGCTACTTCCTTCGTAGCAGACGGCTTTGATATGTCAGCTGCTCGCTGTGGAAAGGAGGCAGGAGGTCATTACGTAAACATTACTTCAATCACAAACCACCCGCCGTGGTTGCTCAGTGGCTATGATGTTGGGCTGCTGAGCACGAGGTCACGGGATCGAATCCCGGCCACGGCGGCTGCATTTAATGGGGGCGAAATGCGAAAACACCCGTGTACTTAGATTTAGGTGCACGTTAAAGAACCCCAGGTGGTCAAAATTTCCGGAGTCCTCCACTACGGCGTGCCTCATAATCAGAAAGTGGTTTTGGCACGTAAAACCCCATAATTTAAAAATCACAAACCGTTTTAAACAGCGCTGCTGCACATGCAGCAACACCTGCTTTTAAACATGGCTACCTTGTTTTCAGACACGTGCTCATTACCAACGTAACACCCTCGAGAACTTGTGAAAAAAATCAATCGTGTCACATAGCTTCTATCCAACTATCTTGCTTAGCATTCAGTCTATGCAAAAGAAAGGGTGACGATCATTTAAATGGAGAAATCGTTGCAGGTAAAAAGAAATTTATTGTGACTGACCGCTCAAGGACTGCCGCGTGAACTTCTAATATTTGTCACTGAAATTAAAAAAAAATTTTTTCAGAACTTGTGACTTGAATAAAAAACGAATTGTATCATTTTTACGTGCATACTTATTGCTATCTAGTGAAATTTTACGCTCTGCCACCCCCCATCAAGATGCACGCAATGAGAGGCATCGTAGTATGGGAGGCTCCGAAATATTTTCGCCGAGCTGGAGTTCATAAGTGTGGCCCTATTCTTAGTATAAGAGTGAAGTTTTAGATTTCAGGACAATGTTTAGGCTGTAGCTGCGACCAAGAATCGATCGCGCGACGTTATGCGCCATAGCAGTATCTGAGAGCAAGCGAACCACGGTTACAACATTTAATTATAGTTGGCATGACAGCATTGCAACCCTTCCAATCTGTGGTTTCACTACAATTTTTTTGAAACACCATTCCTCCAACAGCAGTATCTGCTAGTGCAGGTGTTCTCTCGGTGTTTTTTCTTTTGCCTTCGCAACGCTGTCTAGAAACGATCGCCATTGTGTCCGGTCAGGGTCCACACAGCTCAACTGCTGTCACTTTTGTAAGCGCAGTTTTAGTAATGAAAGTGAATATATTAACCACACTGAATATTGTTCAAACATTTACTATTGTCATAGTATATGCGCATTTTTTCTCAAGATCCTTGACTTGTACTATTATGAGATCACACCTTTCATTTTGTAGAGTGCATCGCCCAGTCCTTTGTGTGTGCTGGCAGCTGAGGTGAAGTTCGTGTTAACTGTTCTGTAATCTTACAATGAACTGAATGACTTTCTGAAAACAGCCGGAGGTGGCGTAGGGAATACTTTGCATTTTTAATGAATTTAGTAGCTAGACAAGCCGAAATAATGCGTCGCTAGGTGGCTGACTACACGCCAAGATACTTAAATTATGTCCTCAAGAACTCTTAGTATCATTTGATGATATCCTAATTTCACACTGAAATATCAAAAAGTGCTACAAGATCTCAATATGAATAACGGGAGGAGTGGTGTATCGCAAGCTATCACAAACATTAAATCTGGCAATGTAACTATTACTTTTAGCTTATCATGATAAGCGATGCCATACAAAGAAACCTGATCTAAAATTACTCACGTCGTTCAGATTCTTTCAATCAGGACTTTGAGCATTAAGATTAGACATCCCCTATAAGACGCCCCTGCTACGCAAATTACATTCCCAGACGTTGCTAAATGACTAGCCTTAAGAAGCTGAAGGCGCTTATATTTCCATAGCTCCATATTTAATCAGATATGGCAATCGGATATTTTATGACTAGAAGATAAGCTTGGAGCGTAGCTTCGTCGTAAACATCAAACACCATCGACAAGGACCACAACAATTCATGCAGTAATTAGTTAGGGATGTAGGATTTATAGTGACTAACTTAGATCTCATACGAACTCAGCCTTTCGCATTCATGGTGCACTCTGCACATATATATACATAAGCAGCGAAACAACAAAATATGCAGGAACTGGCGTAAAATTTACCCCCACAATATCGATCAGGATACTCGTGTGCGAAATCTCTTTCTTTTGGATATTGTTTCGCATTCTAAAGAAGAACTTGTGTTATTTGCATCTTTGTTATTTGTATCTGTGCCATTTCAATTTGTATCGTGCTATTTGTGCCCGATTACCAATGAACAATAACGCCTCCCACAGATCTAAAATACTAAAGAAGACAACACTAATAAAAGTGTTACTGAATTTTATGAAAGAGTTTGAACATTGAGAAGGAAATATTCAATCTAGAAGAAGACCAGTTATGCAACTGGAAGGGCAAGTTGTTCTATTAGCCGAGAGTTTTCCATGGCAATATTCAGCTTTAGTACTTTTTGCGAAAGAACGCAGAGAAGCGATCCAAAATGATCACAGTCAGGGTCTTTGCAGCCGGAGTCATTTACTGCCCTTACCGTTTTAATTATCCCAGTGTCACCGCATCTGCCTCAACTTGTCGGTCACATTGCCTTCTGCGGAAATATGACTGAGTTGTTGAATAAAACTCCAGTACAAGATTTCGCTTGGCTAAGAATTGAGTTATTTTTATAGCAGCCAATTGATGCATTTTTTTTCTATTTCTGACAATTGCCACGTCCTACGGCGCGCTACTAATCATAGCAATGCCATTCCGTAGTGTTCGTACTCGCCGACTAATAGTCTTTAGTAACGTGATTGTCCCGTATGGTATGAAGAATATTAAGTTCCTGAGGGATCAGTGTTACCGCGCTTTATTTAACCCGCGTAAGCAGGATCCCTGTTTAAGATAAGTAGCCTATCGCCGTAAGAGCGAGGAAGAAAGAAGATGCTACAGACCTTCAAAGAAAGAAGGGCGTTTTCTAAAGTGCCTGGTACACCAATAATCATTTTGTGCAAATTCATTACGCCCCAGTGGTAGATATTGAAGTTCCATAGATTTTTCTTCGCCCAGGCTTTTGCGGTCGGCTTGTTAATGTAGTCCATAAATTCGCCAACGTTCCTGAAAGCAAACGAGAAATAAAAGTATTTGCATTGTTTTTCATACAAGTGAAGAATACAAGGTTATGAGATGAAGCAGTTGCAATTTAGTTCAAGCAATCTAGCCGTAGGCCTTCCTAAAATGACCGTTCTTTGCAAAAAATGAACAAAATAAAACTTAGTCAACACGCTGTCCTTTATAGCATCTCCCCGCCGCGTCCTATTCAATAAAATCTGGCGGCTCGAATTTCTGGAAATACGGACTGTGATTGTAGCTAGAGTATGATCCAGCTCTGAGGGGGAGGCAGCGACACTACATTGCTCAATATACAGATAGGTTTTGAACGACCGGAGAGTAAGATTTTCTGCAAGCACAATAAAGGATTCGTGAACGCAAGGCTAAGTGCCTATGGCTTATTTAAACCATTGATTCTAGTTTTCCCAATATTTTGACTACACAAGTCTTGAAGTGTGTGTATCGGCACACACATTAGCCTTTTAACTTGCCGATGACAATGACTGTTCTACTAGAACACGTGTCAATAGGCGCAGCCTCTGTGCAATGAACAAAGCCTACCCAGATCCATCTGACGAGCTGCATGTGATGCGAATATTTCGCATAGCGTTTAGATAAGTGCGATACATCAAAATGTAAAGCCTACAATTTTTTATACTTTCCTCTTGTGCAGCGTCTCACTGCCAGGAAAATTTATGCTTATGTGCCGCATCTATAACAGCACTGATTTCACTCAAGATTGATGGTAATGTACTACACTGTTCACAAGCCGTGGCGAAACGGAAAAAGCAGTTCAACAGGAGGCGCAGTGTGAGACGTCGACGCAGTGATGTCACGAGGACAAAGGCAATGTATCATACGTGTTAAGCGATGAATGGTGATTAGAGATGCATGGCTCCGATAAGTAATAGATGCGCATTAATAGATTTTAACTGCTGCTTACCCATTCTGCCGCAGTGGTACGTAGCTGTTGCGCAACATTGACCACGAATGGGCGCAGAAAGGGCTCATGCCTGGTGTACCCCATAACATAACAAAATAAACTCGAAGCCATAGTAAAGATCATGTTATTCCACTAAGTGTTCTCTGCGCTTTAGGAATACCCATGAACAGGGATGTTACGTAGAAGTCCTTTGTCTTGATTTACTGTTTCAACAAGCAGAACGTCGATGCACTCACGGGCAATTTTTGTGGGTCCCTCTAACAGAAATTGGGTAAAGTAGGCAGACAGGGCTTCGCTGAGCTGTGAGAAATTCCACATCAGGCAAACCTCGAGATATTTCAATGAAACCTTAATGAAGCAAAGCAGTGACGTCCACAAGCGGAAGAATGGGCTTCCTGCTTTTTATTAGCATGTGCGGATGTCAGTCACATTTTCAAGAAGCTGACGTACTATGCAAGAATAAAGAAAAACGAGTAGAAGAAGCAAATGGAAGGGGAATTAATTGACATGCTGGGCACCTATTACGTCAGCTCGCCATCTGTGACTAATGGGAAGAAAACTTGCCTTCACTCGCGAAAATTTCACACAGGTTTTAAAGGCACGCATTTGTGACTCGTGCGCTTAGCGCAAAATTCTGCGTTTATGAGTGTTCATCTTAGGTTGACAGAATGTTAAAAAATAATCCATGCATATAGAGATCTGATATAGAATATCCAATCATTTATCTAGAATACTCGAAGAGGCAGAATTGTGTTACACTGAAACATTAAAACGCATAATTCACCCACTATCGAGATAGCGCATATCAACTTCTGACTTATTAACTTTCGCGGACAGATATGGTCTATTATTTGAATTTTAGCGTTTTACATACCGAAACCACAATATGATTAAGTCACACGGCAAAGTTGTGGACTCCGAGTTAATTCAGACAACTCGGGCTTCATTGAGATGCGTCCAGTGCACATTACACGGGTGTTTTTTCACTTCGCTCCCATAGAAATGTGGCAGTCGCGGCTGGGTTTTGACATCAAGTCCTCAACCTTAGCCACGCAACGCCCAATCGACTACACCACTACTGTGCGTTTGAAGTAAACTAATTGAAGCCAGTCATTTGGCTAGGCAGATAATAATGGAACGAATTTTGAAGCAGCCCCATTGACTGATACTTGGCCTCAAACTTGCGAAAAAATGCGCTGTTATTCAACTTACTTTTTTTAACGAAATGCCCTTATTATACACCTGAGCTCACATACTACAGGAACACCAATACATTTGGTTGCAAAGTCCGGGAACACATATATCAATGCTGGTGTCATCCTTAGATTGCGCTCCAGGTATTCACAAGTTTTACAGTTTGCTTATAGAAAACCAGAAGGGTCAGGACTAAAGGATTAAAGGACTAATCCGCCTGACTGAGGCCCTGACCCCTGTACAATCTGCGCTCCAGCGAAGCAATCAGGACAGCGTAAGAATGAGTAGAAGTGGAAAAAAAGAAGAGGGGGGGGGGGACTTGAACAAGGGATTCATGAGGCAAGATCGAGGAAAAAATTATACACTGCAAGCTAAGGAAAGCAAGCACACGATGTGCAACGAAAAAACAGCATGAACAACACAGTTTGGGCGAACAATAAAAAAGCGTAAACAACCATATTTGTAATACTACTACATCAGTTCTTAACGTCAAGATTTGCAGCAGTGCGCATTCGCTACCAAATATAGGAAGAAGGAAACAAATACAGACATAGCACTTTACTGTGCCTTACATATAAAAACGCTACAGTATTCATTGGGCTCAAGCTGGCACGAATAAGCATTTAAAACTCGCTTCATAAAAACACACAGAGTTCAAACGAAAATCGCACATGACACCAACGAGCTATGTTCGGGTAGACATATTTCTTGTACAATTTTATCGATGGCGATTGCTTTATTAGGTTTACCATTTCCTTGCTTTAATTTAGGAGCTTTGGAATTTTATTCCTCAAGCTCTGCATCCCATAATTATTTCTAACCTTAGGTAGTTTATGGTTAATCACACGGAAGTTTTCTTATGTGTTCGTTTCAAGATAGGCTCAAAATTTGCCCAGTTTTTTTGCCATTTGCTCGAAGATATAAAGTGAGACCTTCTCTGTATAAAGAAAATTTGGTGGAACTAACTTATACCTCATTTCCTATGCACATGTTGTATCATTGAAGCGGACGCGTTCGAGAGCACGAACAGCTCTCTTTTGTAAAACCTCAAGTTTATTTAAATTTGTGGTCGTTGTAGAGCCCTATGAGCCCTAGTTAGTGCACGATATATAACCGGTTTTAATCTGTTTAAGAAGGGGACCTTATATCGAGCCTTGTGGTAGTCCCGTTGTGATTATGTTGTGATCTGAAGAACAGCTGTTTATTATCACGTACTGTTTGTGATTTTCTAGATAACTTTTGATTAACTGATAAGCCTGGCCCCTTAAGTCATAACAGGGTAGCTTACTTATTGATATAAACTGAGTAACTGAGTCAAACGCTTTCTTGATATCTAAAAATATTCCCAACGTAAACTGTTTGTTTTCGATATTCTCAACAAATTTTTTTAATGCCTAGTAGCGCTAGCTCAGTGGACTTTTTTTTTAATCCGACCAGCCGGGGTACTATCAATTTGTGTTTTCTTAGAACGTCAGTTCTTCTAAATATAACGTGTTCAATTACTTTCGAGAAAACGTTCAGAACGGAGACAGGACAATAGCTTCCTAAGTCATCTTTTTTTTCCACCTTCGTGTACAGGAGTTACGCGTGCTACGTTTAATTTGTTGAAAACCAGGAAGCAGAGCCGAAGTGGAAAATGCTTCTTTGTTCGACGCTCGTAAAAAAAAAAAACTAAAAAAATGCAGGCGCGCGTTCGTCTCCACGTTCGTTTCTAACCGGCTTCTTCACTTATTTTTCGTAGCATAATATTTAGCAGCTCCCGGCCGAACAATTTGCGTGTGCTTGTTTCTTTCAAAGACGGAGCTTGTCCGGCAGATTCTAGGTGGTACAGCATCTGTACCGGTCTCCGCAACGTGTTGCCATTGGAAGTGCGTACTTTGCATGAGCGAACTTTGCCGTCGCTGCCCGCAAATAATTCAGTCACTTGTCCCATCTTCCACAATTGTCTTGGCGAGTTTAATTCTTTTAGTACTATGTCTCCAAGCTTCACTGATTCTGAGTGTCTATTTTCATTAATGTGAGCTTAACGAAGTTCTCGGAGGTACTCTCTTCGCCACCGATTCCAGAGATTGTTTAACACGTGTTCTCTGTGTTTCCATCTTCGCTGAAGTAATTTGCGTGACGACGGTGTTTGTTTTGGTGCTGTGCTTGACAAGTCTGGAGGAAGCATAGTCAACCTTTGGCCTATGAGGACATGACTTCGCATAAGCGGCATTGGTTCAGAGGCTTCTGCATACACAAATGTTATCGGTCGTGAAAATTATCATCGCTTCTACTTGATAGAGCGTGGTCGAAAGTTCTTCATAGGTAAAAAAACTGCTTCCCAGTGTTTTCTTCAATGTAGACTTGACAGATCTAATAGGCCGTTCCCAAAATCCTCCCCACCAAGGAGCTTGTTCGGTGATAAATTTTCAAACAATCCTGCGACTTCCAACTTCCGAAATTGTACTTCCTGTGATTTCATTATATCATAAAGTCGCTAGATCTTCCTTGAGGCCTTTTTAGATGTCTTGGCGTTGTCGGAATATACAAACCTACAAATTCCTCGTCGTGCCACAAATCGTTTAAATGCTAGCAAGAATTTGTCGTAAGACTCGTGACAAGCTCCAGATGAACCACCCTGACGATGATAGCGAGCTACCTCATGAGGACGACCGACCGACGCGATCAACGCGACGACGCTGGGACAGAATCAAAGAACGATCCACGTCATCACGAAGCCACCGATTCCCGACGTGACGACATGGACAGACTACGACTGAAGCGTGCTACCGTTCGAGCAGTGGTCACCAGGATCATCAACGACAACTCTTATGCAGATGAAACCAACACCATCTAGTGAGCTGACCGACCATCTTAACCTATTGAAGATAAAGGAAACTATGCTTATGGACCTTGATAACCAAGTAGAAGAGCATGTTACCAATGACAATCTTGAGGATGAGCTTCGAAGCGTCGGACAGTATCAAGAATCTATAGTCCTCGCGAAATCCCACGATGAACGCATTTTATCCGCTTTGCAATCATCGACTACGCACGCATCTCACAATGACTTTCATCAAGCACGCGCACACGTTAAGCTACCTAAGGTCGATGTGCCAAAGTTTCATGGTGACCCTCTTAAAGGGCCAGAATTTTGGGATCAGTTTGAGTCTACCGTTCAACAGAAACGATATATCACAGACGTAGACAAATTGAAATATCCTCGGAGCTACCTGATGGGTAAAGCAGAAGGTGTCTTCAATTACCTGTCGACAACAAACAAAAGCAATAGCACAGCTGTAGCACAGCTATAGAACTTCTCAAAGAAAGATTCGGGCAGAAGTCACTGACTGTTAACGACCACATGCGTCGTCTTCAAAACCTACGTAAAGTTCGTTCTTGCGAAGATATCGAAGAGCTTCAAAGGTTGCATGAAGAAGTGCAGACGCACGTGAGATCCCTGCATAACCTTGGCGTCGAAGAAAAAGAATACGCAGTGCTTCTGAAAACTCCTATAATACAAAATCTTCCCCAAGAAATGGTACTCCGTTATACTCAACGCATCTTGTCTTCGACAAATACAGGCGTTACTACTTACAAGCTAAATAAAATGTCTGTTCTAGATTTCTTGAGCCTTGAAGAAGCCGGGAACAGACTATAATGATGACTTCTGACAAGAGAGAACAAGTTTCACCCGCAGAACGACAGTCCAATGAGCATTTCCAAGGTACTGCATCTATGTTAACCATGAAACTGACTTCAGAGAGTTGTATATTACGCGGAGACAAAGATCACTCGGTGGATGTCTGCCCAACGGAACTAACATTACACGAGAAGAAAGAGAAACTACGCAAATTAGAATGTTGTTTCCGCTGCGCTAGACAATTTCACAAAGCTAAGGAATGCCGAATCTGGAAGAGACTAAGCTGTGCGAAATGCAAGGGGCGACTATCACCACGAAGTGTGACCGAAAATGGAAGCCGAAGAATACGGAAACGCAGGCAACTGTTTCCAGCTCGTTAACAGACTCGCTAAAGTACAGAGTTCTTGTGCCAACCACCCACGCTTGGGCTCTTGGATCTGGAAGCAAATGTTTTGCAAGAATATTGATTGATGGTGGCAGTCAGCGCAGCTTCATCACGGAAGAATTGTCTAGGAAGCTGAAAGCCACTGTGTTAGCCGAAGAGCAGCTTACCATCTCGGGATTTAGAAACATTTCAGCACCGCGGAAATATTATCAGAGAGTACGAGTCACGCTGCATACCCAGTACGACTCAAACTCACTTAAAGTAGAGGCTATAGAAGTTCCCGAAATATGCAATGACTTGCCAGCATTAACAGAGACAAATGTACTTGCAAAGTTGAAAAACAAGAACTTACGTTTGGCTGAAGTCAACGCAGTTGAAGTCTCGCCTGAGCCTGGAATAACCGTCCTTATAGGTGCAGACTATTAGTGGCAGCTCTTCAGCGGTAGAATTCATCGACTGGACGACTCCTTGACCGCCATCGAAACTATCATAGGATGGACACTTCATGGAGATACGAGATGCCCACCTAAGTTCTACAAGCCGAAAACCATAAGGAAGTTCAATATATGCCGAATGGAAGCTAACGTTCCCCAGCAACTGAGGTCTTTCTGGGAAATAGAACATCTGGGACTGACTAACGAAGACAGACTTTCGAAAGATGACGAACACGTCCTGAAGAACTTCGTGGAAACAACTTTTAGAGACAGTGGTCGCTATCAAGTTGAACTGCCATGGCGCAGCAATTGTTCCCAGCTTAAAAATAACCGGGATGTCGTGTTAAAGAGGCTGGAGTCTTTGCAGAGAACGCTACATCGAGAACCAGAGTCTCAGAAGGAATATGACACTGCCATTAGGGGCTACTATAACAAAGACTTCGCTGAGAAGGTCACAATAGACAGTACGAGTGAAAATATCACGTACTATATGCCACACCGAGCAGTAGTGCGAGGGAACACAACTACGACTAAAGTACGGGTGGTATTCGACGCCTCTTCTCATGCTTCGGACTTCCCTTCACTTAACGACGTCTTGTGGACAGGGCCGAGTTTGAACCCCAACATCCTCGACTTACTGCTGAAGTTTCGCAGCTTCAAGATTGGAATTGCCGCCGACATCGAAAAAGCGTTTCTTCAAGACCGAGACGCGTTTCGTTACTTCTGGTTTAAGAAGGGTCTTCCAATATTGAAGAATTGCGCATGACAAGGGTTCATTTTGGCGCTTGCAGCAATCCCTTTCTCCTTGCGGCAACTCTGCGACACCACTTCCAACTGGTAGAAGACAAATACCCTTCTACTGCCAAACTATTAAAAGATCATTTCTACGTAGATGACTTGGTTATTGGGGCACAGGACAAAGAAGGAGCGCAGCAAGTCGTTAGCGATTGTTTCGGTATCTTGAAAGAGGTAGGAATGCATCTAAAAAAGTGGACGACAAATGATGGACACTTGCGAAACTTTTACAATAGTAGAGACCTAAAGGTACAGTTGGATGTAGAAAAAGAAGATTCTTGGTGTCGTTTGGGGTACCGACAAAGACATTAAGCCATCACTAACGAGGATGCTTGAGTCATTGAGCGAACAAAGGGTTACGAAGAGACAGATCTTAAGCTTCGCCTCACGCATGTACGATCCCTTTGGATTCTTAGCGCCGTTCGTGCTGGTAGTCAAGTTAGCTATACAAATACCGTGGCTAGAGAAATACACCTGGGATGCGCCACTTACTGAGTCGCTTCTTATAGAGTGGACAGCGTGGACTAAAGGCCTGAGAACTGTTAATCAGCGAGAAGAGAGATTTTGGTCAAACCCTCCTGGGAAAGAATGTGCAGGTTACAATGCACGCTTTTAGTGACGCTAGCCCAGTTGCGTACGGCGCCGTGCTTTACCTTCTGATACGAGACTTCAAGGGAGCCACAACAGTTCAGCTACTACTAGCCAAGTCGACAGTCGCACCTATACAAAAGATAACTGTGCCACAATTAGAACTGATCGGAGCCATAGTTGCAGCTCGACTAGCTGCAACAGTGAAACGTGCCCTAAATCTTGAGGGCATTGAAACAGCCATGTGGACACATCCTATGATGGTGATTCATTGGATACGAGGTTCAGCGAAACGTCGGGAACAGTTCGTAGCAAACCGAGTTACTGAGGTACTCTCCCTAACTGATTTGAACATGCGGAGACATTGTCCGAGTGATCAAAATACAACCGATTTGCTGTCAAGAGCATCCACTGCGGAGCAACTCTTGCAAAGTTCAACTTGGTGGAAAGGACCAAACTTCCTCTACACTGAGACGACAATCGACGAGCCCTGCTCCACCCGAGGATACAGTCAAAATAGAAGAAACTACGTGTACCGCAGCAGCAATTCAGGATACAGTCGGCCGGATACAGTGTTTGAAAGCAGCTGCTCGACCATTGTGCTAACAATTGTAAACATCAACGACTACAGCTCTTATAACAGACTGATGCGTATAACTGCGTGCACACAACGATTTCCTAGAAATTGCAGGTACACAAGCACCAGGAAGAAGGGACCTTTAGACGCAACTGAAGTACAAGAGGCTGAAATTTATTGGATGCGTCAAACACATGATAAAGTATTTGGACCGGATGTGAACAGAATGGACGTTGCACTCCAGCGGTTAAGACCATATCACGATGAATGAGGGCTTCTTCGCTTAGGAGGTCGTCTTCAGTTTAGCTAGCTCGCTTCATCGTCAGGGGTCGTCAACTATAGATCTGATATCCTGGTCAAGGCACCATATCTTGATAACCAGGAAGTGGAGCCGAAGTAGTGAACGTCTTTATTCGACGCTTGTAAAAAAAAAAACGAAAAAATGCAGACGCGCACACGGCTCCACGTTTGTTTCTAACTTCGGCTTCTTGACTTCTTTTTCGGAGCATAATATTTAACACAATTCATCGGGAAAGTATCCGTCCTTTAGAATGCAGTTGCAAATGTGTGCCAGTGTAACTGAAGTCGTTGACGCTACAGCGTTGATTGGATCAGTCTTAACCTCGTCGAGACCAGCTGCAGTTTTACTAATAATAGATTTATTATGCTAATTATTTCCAATTCGCTAGCAGGCATCAGGTATAAGTATCAAAACAATTTATGTTTATATAGCTGCTTGGGTCAACTTTCCTGCCGGAAGTTAGAAAATGCTGATCAAACTTGTTAAAAAGGTCTCGACCTGTAATGGCTTTGCCGGCAAATTTAATTTCATCACGGATTAAATGAATGAGCTTTGAATGGCATATTTCATTAAAGATATTCCATAGTTTACTGGAAACATCAACGCCATCAAATTTATTACCGCAAAATTGCCTTTTGCCTTTCTAATTTCCTTGTTTAGTTTATTGCGATACCTTTTATAATAATTGAATTTATCGCTATCTTCCAGTCTCAAAAACTCTTGAAACAGCTTGTTCCTCTCTTGTATTTGTTTATAAATTGAAGGTGTCATCCATGGTTTCCTAGCCTTCTTTTTTTTCCATGTAACTACTGGGAACTGGGAAAGCCTGCTGGTATAAGTCCAGTATCTTTTCGTAAAATCTTCAAAAACAGACCGAAGGCAGGTTTTTGTTCAGGACTTCGGACCAGCCTGCATCAAGCACGATCTTCTTGAAAATGTCTATTCTTCTGAATTTATCATAATTTATCCTCCTTTCTGTTTTTCATAAGATACAAAAGACAGGCAAATGATCAGAAACATCGATAGATAGTGTCCCAGAGGCTATATTATATTCTACACTATTTGTGTAAGAAATATCTAGCATTGGCTCGTTGGCAACAGTTATTCGCGTAGCAAATTTATGAGATTTTTGCAAAATTATCAAGACCTAAGATATGAAAACTTTTTTCTGCAGGGCTGTTTAACAATCTTTAATATTTGTGTCCCTAATAGCTATAATTTTTTTCGCGCAAGTTGACAGATGCGCAAGAACACGATGAAGTTATTCAAAGAAGCGCGTGGCATTCCCCGATGGAGGCCCGTATATAGCAATTAGGTAAGTGTTGCAAAAAAAATATTGTAACAATTTTGTAGTCATTTGAAATCACTGATTATTCTTTTTCCATAGAGCAATCAACGTCGTCCCTTGTGTAAACACTGACACCACCACCCTTCCTCGACCTACGAAATACACTACATTCCCGTGTTTCAATGAGGCATAGTACATCGAACTTCAATGAAATCTTTTCCAATTGGCACTTGGCACGCTTGCTTGGCACGCTTGTTTTTGTAACTACGTGCATTAAAATTTATCATAGAAAACGCATTGTATGTCCACGCATTCTGACTTACGTACTGGTTAAAGTAATCTGTACTATACATTGAACCCTTCATGGTATTTACGAGTTTATCGAAGAATGCAGCAAGGTATGTAGGCTAGAACACTTATACCATCTTCTCGAGATAGCTCTCAGTAGAAATTTTAATTGCAGAGTTCCATGGTTTCTTCCGTTCGAGCACTGTTCCGCGATGTCCTCAAACGAACTGGTAGCCTCTTTCCATAGCTTTTGAACGTGCAAGATAAAGACGATTCTTATTTAGCAGTGTCAAGTTCTTGAAAAAGAAAAACGACATCCGACTTTCTTTTTCTCATTAGCTTGGCATTTGCTTTCCATTGCTCATTCGTGTTGCGAGTGGCAAAACGAATGATGATGGGTGGCACACGATAGGGGAGTGAGGGAAACCTTGAATGCTATCAATGTCGGAGTCAGTGAATTCCTGTAGCCCCAGTGGCTCACCCACTGAGGTTACTACGGCCAACAAATCCTCAGGTGTTGTTACTTGAATGTCGTAAGCCTGTAGGTTCAGTGGCCTACTATATTGCTCTAGTTCATTTAGCTCTTTCTTCAACAGAGGAATTTCTGGCCTTGGATTTCCCGCTTCAATTTCAGTCACCTTTTTTTGAAGATTATTTATCTCCTGGTCTTGCTTGTTAGACCGAGTTGCAAACTCATCCTATTTATCAGAGATCATTTGCACAGAACTCTCAATGCTATCAATGGTTTGTTTTATTCCTAGTGCTAATTCCATTTTCTCGGAGAGGGGCAGCAGGGTGGTTAGCTTCTTCTGAATGTTGCTCAGTTTATCAACACTGCTCGGCTCTATTCTTGACGTATAGTCGCCATTTGACGACCTGCCATGGCCAGGATTTGCACAGGAACTGCATTGCCCATCATTTTGCATCTGCGCATTCATCTGCTTAAACGCCTTTGCTTTCACTCCCGAACACTTTCCTACATAGAAACATGCCTCACACTCGGTGCACGTCAATGATTGCTGATTCTCAAAAAATGTTTGATACAAGTGCCACCAACATCATTACGCATCACCGAAACTTGTGAGCCCGCCATTTGAACATGTATACAAACGTCACCCTTGCGACGGCAGAGGCAGTACCAATGCTGTCTGAATGGTGTTTTACGCAGTAGTAAAGAAGAATCTACCAACCTGCGAATACGGAAAGTAATACTTAAGGGCGGGTGAAGCGTTCGAGCTGCCTGCCGCTGCTGTCGCCGAGCTCAATAGATATGCATGTCAAAGTCCACGGTTACACTTTTACACTTCTTAAATCAAAATGTGGGCGGTAAATTCTTTGCCTGAAGTGTTCATTAACGGCACTTTTCTAAATAGTCAAATATTCATTTTAGTTTCTTGTGCAAATATATCCAGCCATTGAAAGCAGTCTAGCACAAGAATTAGAATTGTACTAAATATGGCTAATATTGAAAAAAAAAGTATGTTAGTGATAAGAATAGATACTGCGAATACTCTTCTCCTGTTCGAAATATTTGTTTAAAGTTAAGACATGTGCGTCTCGTCTTCGGCGTCCGCGTCTCGTGTTTCTTTTGCCCCATTGCTCTGTCGCACCTCAAGTCAGTGTACTTACAAGGCATGTATCGAGACGCCAAACTGCGTCTGATTTCCCGCGGCCGCAAACGTCTGAAAAATCCTGAACCCTCCCGGGGACGGTTGACCCGGTTCGTCGAAGGGAGCCCTCATCGATTCGTAGAATATGAATTGGCAGACCCCGTCCGGTGGCAGATCCATCGAGCCTTCGGCGTCCACGGTGCAGATCACAGATTCGAGTGTCGGTGGTCGCCGTATGACAGCTGCGCACAGCGGTGCATGGCTCATGAAAAATTATCAGTCGCCGAACGTATACGTCTGACCTCATATATTATATATATATATATATATATATATATATACACACACACACACACACAAAAGCGTCTGGACTACTGAATTTGTGTGTACAAACTGTAGGTGAGTGTAGGTGATCTTTTATTTATTGATGGACAAAGTCGCTAAGTACCGGCCCAAAGCATTTATATTAGCGAAGTCAAGAAGTAATAAAGAAAAGGCTAGTTCACTACTTCTTTTATTACAGGTACGGTCCTCTACCCCCTTATTTTTCAGACTGCAGCAGAACCTCAGTAAACTGAAATCACCTGACTGGTATTGTCGCCGAAATGAGGCAGGTTTATGGTTCCCTGATTTTGCATTCTGGCTATGGCAAAAAAAAAATGGTTTGTTGAACGTAATCACATTCTTTCCTAGTCCGCACAAACAAACCCTAAATATATTGCCGCAAATGAATTGCTCAGACAATGTCAGTGGCATCGCGAAAGATGTGTAAGATTGCGCTTTTCCTTTTCGGATTTTCTTGCGAATTGTCTACGTTTTTTATTGCCAAGGTGGGGGCTTTGACAGACTTTACATCGGTCGTGCCTTGGTGCGGTTTCTTCGTTATCATAGTGTGGAGGAGCTAAGAGTTTCCTTAGCGTTAGCAACGGTAGCAAATGAACGCCCATGCAATGAGATCACACTGGAGACGAAGACCAGCGTTATTGATGGCTTCGAGAGAGGTTTGTTGATTAAAAGGGCAACATTTTCTCACTACATAACGCCTTCCTTGGTTTTATAACTATGTTTTCTACTACTATAACTAGGCAGTGGCTTCGTGATAAAAATTTAGTACAGATCCCCTACACCTACTGTTTTTTGTTGACGATGATGTACCTGCCTCGTTCAAAAGAGCATTTTGTGTACCCTTGAGCTCCATCGCTCGGTAATTCTCAATCCAGATTTAAGGAACTCATTCAGCCGGTCCCTTGAGCTGTCGACTAATGAGAGTTCACTCTGAGCGCCTACGTCCTATAGTTGTTAGTGGTTGACCGAAATCCGAAAACAAAGGGCAAGTCCAATTTTCTAGAGCAATACCACAAGTAGGCATTTTGGTTTTCGTGCGTACATACGGCTAACAAATAAACTGGTCTTTATGCTTTGCAAGTAGCGGCAAATGAAACTAAATTTGGTTCCAAAAGCAGGTAGCAGGGCTACACTTGCACCTGGGTAATTTGCAGACCGTTCACGTCAATAGAACATTTGTATACATGTCACAAATGCCCCAAAAATGCGAAGCCCGTTAATGCGAACGAGAACTTAATAAAGTCAACAAATATTTTGCAGTTTCCAAAACTCACGCAGCTTATTTTACGTTATATTTCAGGCCTTTAGCCCCAGAGTGAAACTTGATGAAATTGCAAATAGTTAACAGGCTCTCCCTAAATGCGCGTAACTTGTTGCAACCTCATATGTGCTTTTTTCATTACAATAAGTAGGCCGTTATGTAATAAACCAAGAAAGACATCTAAATATGGAACACGCTTAAGCATCCTTTGTAACTGTGCAATGCGATGCCGTTAAAATATCCCTGACTGCTTTTAACACTTCCCGTCAGCTGCAGCTTGTGTAACCGTGATGTTTACCGGGAAACGCTTGTGGCGAACGCTTTGCACAAAGGAGAGCTTTTTGGTAGCAACACGGCCTCTTGCGTGGGCCGATCCCGGAGGTTGTGCACAGCCGCGCCAATTAACTACATACTTCGCAGCTTACTGTTGTAGTTTCGCACTTTCAATAAATACTTCTGAAAAGATTTATCACAAAAGGCATGCGCTGTCGGTGCTTTGATCCATTGCATTTATTTGTGACCCATCATTCCCACGATACTGAAAAATAACTTCGTCAAGAATGTAAGAAAAGATATAGGCAACTTTAGGGGTAGAGTGGTCCGGCAATATAAGCTGCACGCACTTCATGCCAATAAAACGTTATGGCATACACATATATTAAATATGGACGGCAGTTTAACTCACGCAAACCACCGACACCGACACCGGATTTTATGTGTCACTGGGCCTTTGGCGCTATCGCGCTAGAAGTGTACGCGACAAACACCACAAAGCCCCGTCCTGTCTTAATATCGCGGTTTGTTTCGTGCAGAACAACATATTTATCCACAGCACCGTATAGCAATTCACCGTCGTTTAATTTTCACCAGAAGTGCTTCTTTAATGTAAACAAAAAAAATGAAACTTGTTTGTGGTGTTGGAGTTGTAAACAATGCTTACGTTAAATTTATTGCAATTTTCAAGCGATTATATCATTCGAACTTTCCGCTGAAAGAGCGCAGATTAAACGCGGAAACCATGGATAACGCCTGAGATGCGTCATCAAATGAAATCAAGACATAAAGCTTAATAACATTCCTACATACTCGTTTACCGGAGGAGTGGCTGGCCTTCAAGTGTTATCGAAACAAACTTATAAAACGCTTGCGATCCGCAAGAACTCACTATCAATCCACATATCTTGAAGTTTCTGTTAATCATTCTGACGCACTGTGGTCGACGACATTATATCCACTCCTCAATCACGGCCACTTTACCGCCCTTGTTTCAAAACTTGAAGTAAACGGTATAGATAGGGATGGATCACATTTGGCTGACGCATTTAATAATTTTTTCACTGATATAATAACGACCGGGACCCCAGCTGATGCGTGCGAATACGTAAGTGTTCACAACGCTCAATCATTGTAGTTGCGTCCTCTCACGGCCCACGAAGTATTATCAACAATAAAAACTATAAATAATAGCGCCAGTTGTAATATAGACCGAATTCAAGTACGTCCTATCAGAGGTGTCCGATGTTATCGCGCCGCCTCTAGCAGATATCTTTAACATCTGTTTAACTAACTCAGTCTTTCCTTTATATATGCAAATAGCAAAAGTAACCGTGCTTTATAAAAAAGGTGACCGAAATAACTTTAGCAATTACGGACCGGTGTCTATCTTGCCTGTGTTCTCAAAGGCCTTCGAAAAAAATTCTGCACACTCGATTTTCAAGTTTCATTGATAAATATAATTTAATTACAACTAATCAATTTGGTTTTCAGAAAAATAAATCAGTGGAACTGGCGCTGCTGTTGCAAAAAGAGTATATTCTTAAACAATTTGTAAATAAGGCACTCGTTCTTGGTAATTTTGTTGATTTTTCAATCGCATTTGCTTTATAAACCATAAGATATTGTTAAAGAAATTTCATTGCTGTGGTATTCGTAGACAAGCCTTAACGATTATTGACTCTTATTCATCAAACAGGCAGCAGGTCGTTCCGATAAGCGACTTTATTTCAGGAGTGAAACCTCGTCTGTGTGCAGTGCCACAGGCAGTATTCTTGGCCCACTATAATTTAATGTCTATCTTAATGACATTGTAAATATTATTTAGGAGGCCAAATACACAATATATGCTGATGATACCAGAATACATTTAAGGGCATGATATTAACGAACTTATATATACTTGTCATCACAACATGAAAACGCTAGTGAGATGGCCAGGAGCAAATGCTATGCGTATTAACGAAAATAAAACAGAAGCTGGTATATTCCGATCAAAAAATAACATTATTCCACCTCCTGAAGACATAGTACTGAGTTCTCACACTATTGAAATAGTTGACCATTTTAAATGTCTGGACATATCTTTTTCCGCGAATATGAGCTGGGATTACTACGTAAGACATGTCCTGCAAAAATTAGCTCAGGTGACAGGTGTAATTGGTCGGCTTCGCTACTTACTTCCAAAAGGAATGAAGCTTCTGTTCTATCACTCGCTCATTCGCTCTCGTTCAAATTATTGTCAACTAGTGTGGGGTATAACGATGGTCACTAACGTAAGTGAAATATATTTGGTTCAGAAAAAAAATCTATTACGCATATTTCCAATGCGCTTTTGCGGCTTGCACTAATGATTTATTCTGAAGTTCAGGAATAGTTAAAGTACACCAGACATACAATTACATGTTAAGCAGAAAATTCAAATTAGAAACTGGTAAGAACTTAATTAATTTGCGCGTTCTGGCCAATTTAAGAATCCGACATTTAAATTATCTCACGCGTCATGGATAACTTTGGGAAGTATACACAGTACGAATAAACTACGGAAGAGAGCGCTTGTGTTACACCCTTCCCTCCCTTCTGAATCACTAAGATCTCAACAATTTTGACTCGCTTGATTGTTCATAACAGGATATCCGTAAGTAATATACAGTGATGTATAGCTCTGAGATTTCTACATCATAACACTTGTTTTACTGCAAACCATGTCTAATTTATCAAATACACAACCGTATCGAATTGTTTCATCTGGTTGCATGTAACTGTTTGTAACAAGTTGATTTCTGTATTGTTATTTTCTTTACATTCAGTGTACTTATTCTGGATATTTGTAATTTGATAGCATTTCATATATTCATTTTTTTCTAAGAAACAGTCTTGTATTTATTTTTTGACTACTGTGGAAGCTGTTTTAACTCTTCTGTATTAATTTTACATTTTCATTACTTAGTGTGTGCCCTGTAGTACTACCCTCTCTGTTGTTTCAATTTTTGAATTATTTTACTGTAGTGCTCTTACCGCTCCCAAATTTTTCTACGGGGCTGTGACCTAGTCAAGCTGCTCTGACAAACAGCTTGTTATCAGTCCTTCTTTCTGTATCATTGACAGAATGAGAAGAAAGATTGATTAATAGCACAAAAATTATCGTTGAGCTGGATTACTGGACATTCCACTGGAACTTGTACAGGAGGCAAACGTTCAGAATTACGTATCTACTTAGTGTTCCTATTCAAAATTTTGGCGTGTAACTTTAGGGCGCAAATTTAAGTCAATAAGTTCTCGGGACATATACATTTGGAAGAAATCTTGAAGCTAGCTCCGAAATTCTGATGACCGCTTTTTGTGATGATAAGCGGACGGATGAAAAATACTTTTAGATCCAGTTACTATAACAACAAATAGCCTTTTTACGCATTGGAGTGGATAAATAACCGAATAAGTGGAACTCGAACGTATTTTGTCGCACATTTATTGAATGAATACCGCGAAACTGGTTTTATCCTCAGTGTTCCTTCCAAGTGGATATGTTTTGTGAACTGAAAATTTCTATAAAGGCCTTAAATATATTGTCACATCGTAGTGACGGCCGACGACACAGCAACAAAGCTGAATGGCGAAACTAAATTTATTGGGCGAACCTGTGCCCACAAAAATCAGGTTACACTCAAAGCTCAACGAAAGCGGCGAACACAGTCAGCGATCGTCGAAAATCTAATCAGCGGGCCAAGTCCGTGGGCTTTTATAAATCAGTCGTTGAATATTCCAGAGCAATCGCTGGGACCCGCGTGTCTTCCACTAAGTTATGAACTATTTGCGTCGCGCATACATGCAATCAAATTACACAAGGTTCGGTGACTGCCAGTGGATGGCACCATCGTTAACATTCCAGAAACTTCCAATACCTGCAGGCGCGTCCTGCGCTATGTGATAACATTTGTTAGGCGGCGAAACATGGTCGCTCAATGAAGAAGTACACGTGTCAATGCCCCCTCTTAAAAAAGCATTGACCCGACGCTGCAAACAAACGAAAGTATAAACAAATACGCCGGCAGCAAAGAATCAAAATAAGAAAGTTTGTCAGTATGCGTGAAAGGGTCTAAGTGGCACCACGTGGGCCACTTCAGATCGTGCGCGGCGCCGCAGTCAATGCGAAATGCTGTCTGGCACGACCTCATAGTCCAGTTCGCCAATACGTCGGATGATTTTGTCGGAAGCTCAACGAAAGCGGCGAACGCAGTCGGAGATCGTCGAAAATGTGATCAGCGGGTCAAGCGTGTCGGCTTTTATACAGCAGTCGTTGAATGTTCTGGAGAAATTGCTAGGACCTGCCTGTCTTCTAGCGCATCTAGCGTATGGCGACGATGGCATGACGACAATGGTATCACGAAGTTGGTATGACGACGACGGCGTGATGATCTTGTCATTACGAAAACGATAAGGCGACGACTGTAGATGACAATGATGTGAAGACGAAGTCATACCAAGAGTCAGATGATGAAGTCAGGACGATGATGAAGGAACAACCATGACTGCATCACTGACACTACGAACATAAAGCACAGCGATGATGGCACGGCGACAGTATGATACATCGTGACGGCGATGGCATGGCGCACAACGAATGATGAAGGTGGAATGACGACAATGAATCGTGATTCCACTAAGAAGTCTAATAATTTAGGCGCTAGCTAATCACTAGTGGCCCACGCCATTAGGGAACTTGGTCCATTTGATCGGAGTAAAAGGCGTCCTGACGAGAGCATCACGGCACTTACACGACCAAGCTAAACTAACGATGACTTATTGACCACAATAAAATCACCATGATGGTTGACAAGGAATTCATGACCACTGTATGACGACAACGGTGTGACGACGGTACGTCAAAACGCTGGCATGATGGCAGCCAGAAGCTGGGATGGCGACGATGGAAGGACTACGACGGAATCGTGAACATGAGTATGAACACACCTGTCAGACTACTTGGGTTACTGAGTCGGCGTAAGAGGCTGGATAGATGGATTCATAGGCAAGCAGAAAATGCCGGAAGCAGACAAAGAACGCGAATTGCATCAACTATATACCCTGTGCATGTCTTGGTTTCTTTGTTGGTGTCAGTTTCCCACTCTCACCGCCCCCCCCCCCCCCCCACACACACATATATATATATATATATATATATATATATATATATATATATATAGAGAGAGAGAGAGAGAGAGAGAGAGAGAGAGAGAGAAGGGGAACCAAGGGGGGCCCCAATTTTATTACTCACATTTAAGAAACCAACAAAACAAACACACCAAGGACAACACAGGTGATAGTATGTGTACTAAATGAATAATAGAAATGATAAATTCATCGAAATGAAAGTGTATGAGAAAGGAACTGCCCATCGACGGGATACGAACTCGCGCCTTTGCATTCCGCGTGCCATGCTATTTCCCCTTGAACTACAGCGGCGACGTTCTCCAATCAACTTTCAGGGGTATTTATGTTTACTACTAGAATGTTAGCCAGCGCCATCACTCGCAAACCTTGGCAGCCGATGGGTAACGCCCTTTCTGCCGCAGGCGTCGCGAGTACATGATCTACTTGGGGGATAGCAACAGGTAAGTAAACCCACACATGCTACCTGAAGGCATCAATGTTGCCGGATTCGAGACCCTCAATTGCTATGCTCCATTGAGCGTTGATTAATGGGACGATACAATTGACGTATGAATAATAAACGTCAGGCCCCTCGGTTCTCTTTCATCCCGTTCAATATATTATGAGGTTCTCGAATAAGCAGTGAAGCAGCAGCTTTGCTGCTTTCTTCACCGTCAATACTACGTGACATCTAGTGGAGGTGCATTGCGTTCATGCACCGGACGCCCCCAACAAGCTGTCATCCACGCCTCCGAAGAGAATACCAACGTCGCCAAGGACCACCGAGGTAATCGCAGGCTGCAAAGGCTAACCCCGAAGCACGGACTTTTGCTTAATATGACTAGGAAGATGGTGGCCAAGTCAACAACCCCAAAATCAAACCCAGCGTCCACCATCGTTCTTCAACAATACAGAGAGCCACATACCTTTCGTCGAGCTTCGTCGTGCGACCCGCAAACCTGGCTCAAGGCTTTCAAAGAACCTCAGCCTTCAACTGGACCTCTGAGGATAAGCTACGCCACCTGTACTTCTTCTTGGAAGATGCCGCGAGGACATTGTTTTAGGAATGGGGTATACACCCTTACAACGTGGGACCTCCTTTGCGGTAGCTTCCCTAGGACATTCGGGGGCATCGTTCGGAAAGAAAGGACCGAAGCTCTATTGGAAGCGTAAGTGCAGCTACCTAACGGAATCATTGCAATCTTTACGGAAGAAATGAGTCGTCTATTACACCACGCCAATCCGGAAATATCCGAGCAGAAGAAAGTCCACCTACGCATGCGTGGTGTAGAGCAAGAACTTTTCGCCGTATTGATACGAAGCCGACCGAAGCCCATCGAGGAATTTCTTTGCCAGGCCACCAGCGTTAAGAAAACACTGGAAATGCAGAACCGACAGTTCGTCCGCCACACGAACTCAAGAAGCTACGTCGGAGTTCAATCACTGGGCACCGCGTGACTATCAGAGTGGCCGTGTGGGAAGAGCTTAAGAAGTTGTTCCCTTCATCGAAACCCCAAGTGGCTTCGAATGCCGTCGTGGCAGGCGAGGACATACAATGGTCACTCGGAGTCCCTCAATCGCCACAGCATCAGCTAGAAGTGATGACGTACGCTGCCGTAGACGGCCACCCCGCTTCCTCTCCGCGGCCGCGCCAGGGCCAGGTAACACCGCAGTTCTGCCGTCCGCCATTGCTGCCGCCTGCACGCTAACTTGTCGCCGCGCCACGCCGGCCAAGAAGACTTACATTTGGCGCGCCCCAGACCCCTGTTCGCTGTTACCACTGTGGAGAAGCGGCCCACGTATACCATCGATGCCCATACTGCGACAGGGGTCTACGAGGGTTCGGCGTCAGAGCGCCACTTCCACAGCTTGGCGAGCGGCCACGTGACATCGCCGACTACATTGCTGGAACGCAGTGGAAACCCCGATGACCTTCGCGTTCGCAATCTCCAGCACGGTACCTGTCGCCACAGCACCGACCATATACTTGTCCAGCCCGAGACCAGACCGTGAGCCACTATCCGAAAAAGAAAAAGCACCAACCGATGGAGCTGCGGTTGCTGTACGTCGAAATGAAGCAGATCCGCTGCCACCGACGATGAGGCTTCAAAATCTATTTCGACGACGCAGCAACGACACGCCTTCATCCAGAGAAAGCCTGAAATCCAAGGATACGGCGAGAAAAGACGACCTGACCAGCCCCGGGTCAACGCGACGCAGCCGTGATCTGACGCCAAGACCTAACTGCGAAGGAAGACAAAGAATCTCGACGTGCTTCTCGACGGCCATGAAGTCAGTGCGCTTGTAGACAATGGAGCCATATACTACGTCATCAGTGGATTATTCACCGCCAAAGTGGAAGTCAGTCCTGCATGGGATCGTCCTCAAATTCGGACAGCTGGACCATACCTCTTAACGCTGACTGGAATCGCACGGGAAGAATTACAGTCATGTACTTCCTCAACCAACACGGCGAAATCATCGACCTGAGGATGAAGTTGATAACGCTGTCCACAGGCCAAGCGATACCGACAGAGAGGGCTCCCACTGAGCGTACCTTAAGTACACTTGAGCACCAAGTCAGCAGCCCAACTCACTCCACCATCGTCTTTTCGGTCGGCAGCGAAACACCTGTAGATGTAGAAGGCGTCACCGAGGACGACCAGCCTCTACTGCTCAACCGTGAAATTTGCGTCGCAAGAGAGATCGCTCGACTGCACGGATTAAAAGCGAAAGTGATGCTGACAAATTTCAGCGACGATTTAAAGCACATCAACGAGAGCATGATGATATACATCGAGGAAATTTTGGAAACCAGCAATGCGTTCTTCCTCTCGGATTCTGCTACACCTACCCCGACGACCATAGTTCCTGAATCAGACTCCGATATACATCCAAGTCTCTCTCTGACTAAGCAGCAACTTCTCCGAAATCTTCCTCGACGATACTAAGACTGATTTTCGACGGCATCGAGGATTCTACAAACACCACTTGCAAAGCATCGCAAAATATCCGAAGAGTGCGCTCGACAACTTCGCAAGAGCCCTTACCAAGTTTAAACGTCGGAATGGGAAGCTGTAAGGCAACAAGTCGAAGAAATACTGCGCGACGACCTCATCCAGTCATGGAAAAGCCCGATCAGGCTGTTGAAACTCGTCAGCTGCTTTCACGCGTTGTGTTGGCTAGCGAAGTGAAAGGACTGGTCAGGATGCCTGGCGTGGTGGAGCATCACGCTACTAGAATATATCATTGTAATCTAGAAGTCCGGACGAAAGCACTCTTATGACGTCCGCGTGTCTCGCACTTGCGTGGACTCACCACCCCAAGATGACCAAGACGAGGACGCATGTTTAGATATAAAAGAGCCGGTGAGTTTGCCGAGCAGCAGAGCGGACTCTGAGCTCTGATACCTTGCTGAGTACTTGTGCAAGGCAAATCCAACTTTATCCCGAGGGTATTTATGTGCGGATTGTCATCATGTTTTTTTTTAAACAACGTCCTAGTAAAGAACAACTTTTCGCCAGCCCATGCAAACTGCCATCTCGGTCTTCCCGCAGCCCTACGGTTAGATGTCCTGCACGCTTTCCACACTAACACAGCGCGGGCACCTCGGGTTTTCCCGTAAGCTCGCAAGAACATAAGACAAGCACTTTTGGCCGCGCATGACTGCCGAGGTCGCTTGTTATGTGAAGTGATGTCGTGACTGCCAGCGACGTAAGACACAACCAACAAGGCCGATGAAATTTCTACAGCCGATCAAGCCTCCTTCAAATCATTTTAGCAGATAGGGATGGATTTGTTGGGGCCCTTTCCGACGTCAACATCTGGAAAGAAGTGGATCGTGGTGGCGGCCGACTACCTTACCCTCTAAGCGAAAACGATAGCTCTGCATAAAGGTAATGCAGCCGAAGTGGTGAAATTTTGCTGCAACATGGTACTCCAGAAACTCTCATCATCGACAGAGGAACGACCTGCACTGCAGAGCTGACCCAAACCATTTTTCAGTACAACAAAACAAGCCACAGGAGAACAACTGCCTACAACCCCTAGATGAATGATCTTATGGGGTGGATGAACAAGACCCTCACCGGCATGCTTGTGATGTATGTGTACGTCCAGCACAAGACGTGGGATGCAGTCCTGCCGTACGTAACTGTCCCTTACAACGCGGGGGTGCAATAAACAACACATATCATGCTGCGCAAGATCCTTTACGGCAGAAACCGCACGGCTCGACGCTATGCTGCTGGGCGTTACTGACAAACATAATATCGATTTTGCCGCGTGTGAGCGCGCCGAAGAAGCCCGGCAGCTCGCCCGCCTGCACATGGAAAACCAGAATACCGACAGCCCGCACTACAATCTTCGACGACGCGACGTGTAATACAAGCCCGGTGACCGTGCTTGGGTTTGGACTGCGATTCGATGACGAGGACGTAGCGAGAAGCTGTTACGAGGCTAGTCCGTGCCTTGCAAGATAATCCGACGTATCGGCGCGCTTTACTATGAGGTCGTGCTATACCGCATTTCGCAATCACAGCGGCGCCGAGCATGACCTGAAATCGTCAAAGTGGAGCGTCTTCAGCCTTCCTACGCCCGCTGATGAATTTGGAGAATTACTTTTTTTTCTTATTTTCTTGTTTTTTTATATTAGAAAGCATGCCCTTAGGCATAATACAAAATATGTTAAAAATACACGAACAGATTCGACTCGTGCAAACAATCTAGGAGTGAACGATGATGTGGTCCATAAATCCAACATTCAAGGTCGGGTGGGCGAACAGGCCGAAGGCCTGTTGCCCGGAGGTGGCGGAGATGGCTTGGATGAAGTCCTGGGCACGTCCATAATACGCGTGTCACTGTCAGATTTTGGATTTCTGTGTTGCAAAATGGGCACAATGAGCTGTAAGGACCATGGTACTGTTGTGGCCAGAGAGTGGTCACAGGCGGGGTGAGCACGACCCCGACACGTAGCCTCCTTAACGTAACCTCCTCTCGGCGGGTTAACCCACCAGGGAGGTCTAACCCACACGGAGGTATGAGAGCTCATGTGGTACGTCGGAGGTTTTCCTTTTCCCGGATCAGTCGTCCACAGGCGTCTTCAGGAAAATGTGGAAGTGGATATGTTGTAATCTGTGGGTGGGTTGCCATATCTGCTTCAAGGAGACCCGGCAGGGCTGCTCGAAGCACCAACTGGACGCGTATGAGGATATTCGTAGCGGCAGCAAAATGGTAAATGCTATCTGAAAATAGAGTGGACCAAGATACCCTATGTATGTCGTGGATGGCTTGAGTACGGTCTGTGCGAATGATGAGTTGAGAGTATCGAGCATCTTTAACAGTAGGTAGCAATGCGGCCAAGCCGTCTCGTATGGCAGCAAGCTCGGCAAGGTAGGCCGGTAGTGCCGGATCGGCAACATACGAGCACGTCTGGCCTGCCTCTGGTTTCAATGGACACACGAGAGCTGCGTGAATCATGGTACATTAACACTGGCATCAGTGTATGCTACAAGAGTGGCATCGTCTTGATTGTCATCGGCGCGATGAAGGCGGGAAACATGGGCATTCGCCTGACGAGGAACTGTGCTATACGGACGACCAAGAGCCTTATTGTCACTTAATTGTACCCTTTTCCACGCAGCTACATCGGGTCTCGTAGATGCAGGATTGTCTATATCGTGTCCCATGTACTGGGCCAGTGAACCAGCCGAGCAGAAATACGATGGCTTTAGGGCGCGCACGCATCGACGCGGGTGTACGAGTTCGTCAATAGTGTTGAGTTGCGACTCGGCCTGTAGGGTTGGCAATGGAGTGAGACGTGGTAGTCCCGTTATGGCCCGCATGGCTTCGTTATTAATGGCCTCAAGGCGAGCCCATTGTGCCTGTGTGAGATGGTGAAAATGGCCTCTGTAGAGGAGCCGTGGTTGCAATACAGAACGGACAAGAAGGCGAGCCATGTTGGTGCTCGCTCCGCCAGATTTATTAGCAATCCGACGTATCAACTGTATCGTTTCTGCGGCATGTTGCTTTGCATTCTTGACCCATGGTCCCGCAGATCCGGAGGAATCCATTTCAAGGCTGAGTACACGGAGAGTTGAAGCCTCGTGTAATAGTTGCTGATCCAGAGTTAACTGAAGAGGCCGGAGTGCCAGAAGACGGCGCCCATACTTGTTCGCTACTGACATGTACATCATCTTGTCCTTGGAAATATCAAGCCCTATCTGAGCACACCAGTTGTGCGTCATGTTTAGGGCGTCTTGGAGCAGTTGTTCTTCGTGGCAGATTTCAGGATCAACTGGCCAGACAGTGATGTCATCTGCGTACATTATGTACTGTGCGTTATGTATCGTGGCTAGCTTCCAAGCTAGTGGAAGGAGAGCAATATTGGAAAGGACTGGTGCGAGCACAGATGCTTGTGGGACACCCCGATGTACAATGAACTGACCTGCTGCTTGGCCAGCCAGGCGAATGAAGAAGGTGCGAGCGCACAGCAAGGCTTCGATGAATGTGCAGACATCGCTAGGGAACTGAAGCCAATCGAGAATTCTGACAATTGCTTCGTGACTCACATGGTTGTACGCTTTACGGATATCCATTGCCACAATCGTGCGAATTATTTGGGAGCGGCCTCCGATGAGCACCATAGAAGATAGGTACGCAAGGCCATCCTCTGCGCCTAGGTGAGCACGGAACCCAATTTGCCCAGGATGATACCATGAGTACCACTCGAGCCACCATGTAATGCGTGTCGCGAGCATACCCTCTATTAGCTTGCCTAACGTTGAGGTTAGTGCGATTGGGCGCATATGGGCGATATTATCTTGGGGCGTTCCGGGTCTGGCAATAGGGACCATATCTGCATGCCACCAAGAATTGGGAATGACTCCTGTAGCCCAAGCTTCGTTTATGGCCCCCAACAGCACTTCGAGAACCTTGCCGTCCGTGTTTTTATAAAGTTGTACGGTAGGCCATCAGGTCCGGGTGCCTTGCATGGCTTGGACAGGTCTATTGCCATTAAAAATTCTGCCATAGTGAAGACAGCTTGTACACTCTCGATGTCGCAGAACGTAGGCGGCGTGCGTGCGTCCGCGGGAAGGCAGTTTTGAACAACGAAGGGAGGCGGTGCTGTGTCCAAAGCCGGAAAAAAGGTGTGGGCGACAGTTTCTGCGAATATTGCTGGTGTCTGGCTCGATGCTAACAGGGCGCAGGCTGCGGGCTCTGGAGGGCGCCGACCACGTTCCATTACACGGAAGGTGCACCAAATGGAGGCATTGGACGACGAAGGTCCGAGAGAAGAGCACCAGTCCATCCAGCGCCCACGTTCTAAGCGGTGTTCATGGCGCCGAGCTTCTGCAGTAAAGCGTTGGGCCTCTAAGCGAAGGGTATTTGATGCAGGGTCACGTTCTGATGCAAGTTCTGCTTGGCGGCGCGACGCCCAGAGACGCAGAAGTTGCAAATCAGGAGCGGATCGCGATTCATCAACCCACGACGTACGTGTGGCCTCAATTAATGCCGCCTTAAGACAATGGGACGGGTCCAGTATGAAGTTGGATACATTGCTTTCTGATACCGCCCTGTATCGATCCCAGTCCACTACTCGACATAGTCGGCGGAGGTGGCCTGTTCCGCCGGAAGATAAGCCAAGGTGAATCGGATGATGGTCGCTACCCCAGCAGTTGGGTTCACATGACCACGAGACGGTCGTCCTTCCTAGCCACCAAGATAAGTCCGGTGAGAGTGGCGGCGCGCGAGGATGGTCACGCCGACGAGTAGGCACTGACACATTATTAAGCAGAGTGAATTGGGCGTCCATAAATGTGTCCAGCACACATGTACCACGCGCACTGGAAATAGTGTATCTACATGTGATGTGGGGCGCTTTAAAATCTCCCGCGACCATAATGGGGCAACCAGGATGTTTCTGTCGTAGGTGCGCCAGCCAGCCGAGACACAACCGAGCCGCACGACCGCTGTAGGGGCGAGCATAGTACGAAACGATGATATCGGCCGTGCGTTGGAGACGAACCAATACGGCCACGACTTCTTGCCATACAGTACACTACCGTGAAAGATCAATGCGAGTCTGATGAAGACTGCATCTTACATACGGTGCAGCCTCTCCTGGATGGACATCGGGCGTAGCACTCCTAAGATCCAACATTGAAGGCTATGAGTATGCCAGAAATCCCGGAATGGGTGGCAGGCTGTTGGATTCTTGAAGCAGTAGAGCCCAAACATGCAGCTTCCCATATCTGAGACGCTGGCGCAGCTCTCCAACCTTCCCCGTGAGCCGCGACAGTTCCACTGTAATATGCCTTCTCGCACACTTGAAGACGTAGCAGCCATCGTAGATTAAGATTGGCCAGTAGAACCGAGGTGAGATGCTGGAGCTGTTGCGCAACGAAGCGCAGGAGTTCTTGGGGTGAAAGTGGTTTCGACACAAATGCCGGGTTAGGTTAGCCATATGAGGACTAGACGTCGACGGCGAATGCGACGGCCGCGCTCCGTCATGACGAAGCCGGAGCACGGTACGGCGTTGCTTGAGATGTTAGATTTCCTTTTCAAGGTTGGCCAAGCGAGCGTGGATCTCGAACTCTTCGTCTGCCAAAGAAAGTGGCGTGTCATCTATCAATTGTGATGCCCGTTGCGTTCGTGAAGTGGACGACCTAACAGCTGCGCTATAGGTACAAGGGGCAGCACCACTTGTCGCTGTACTTGCTATTGTCGCCTGGCTAGCATCCTCTTCCAGCGAGGCCAGAACAGCGTAACGGTTGTACACAGGGACTTGTTTCATTGATGGATCTCGAGGGGTCCTTGCTGGCTGTCGAGAATGGCGTTGTCGAGCCTTCTTAGTGGCCTTCAACTTCACAGGACACGTCGTGGAAGTGATGTCATGATCGTTTATTTGGCATAGGCAGCATCTAAACGATGCGGACGTTTCAGGCTCCATGGTGTCGTCCTTGGCTGGGTAGGAGCCGGATGATTTCATGTGCCCCTGTCTAAAGCAAGAGTAGCAGTACACAACGGAAGGCTTGAATGGACGCGGGCGCAGTACGCAACCGTAATAGAGGATACGTTCAGGTGGGGAATTAGGACCTGAAAGCGTGATTAGGCGCGTACGATCGCTGCCTAGGTAGCGAGCAGCCACGACCTTGTGTGTGGGACATGATAGTTCCTGCAGGAGCTTCTCGGGTTCTTCGTCAAGATCAACGCCATTAACGACGTAGCGTCTTCAATCGGTACCACTGGCGAGGTGCGCCTAGACTGGAAGGAAACATTCTTCCGAGACTTGTATTTGTTGCAGTTCTTCGAGTTTATAAACTAGTGCCATAGCAGACACCCATACTGAGACCGTATTAGTGGGTTTGTGTAGAGCAAAACCTTGAAATCGGGAAGTCTCGAGGCAGGCGTCCAGGGCCGCTTGAATGATACGGTTGCGCAGAGTGGATATGTCATATCTAGCACGAGGCTTGATAACCACGTTGTACCACGATGTCGTTGGCGACTCCGGAGACGTGCGTGTCGGTCGTGCGGGCAGGCCTTGTGCTGAGCGAGGTCTTTTCGGGGCTGCTGGAGCTACATTTTCATTCGATGGAAGGCCAGTAGCTTCCTTCGTTCTCTTGGCCGAGGTGTGCGCCACGACTGCAGGGCTGTTCTGCTCCATGTTGGTGGTATCCACGCTCAGGGTACCGCCTACGCACGTTGCACTTGTCCCCACGAAGGAGACGCTCCTGACTTGGATGGCAGTTGCAGCGGTAATGTTCCGCTCTTTCGACGCAGCAGACAGCAGCTTGGATGCTCCGCGCCGACGCGGCGAGTGCCGCGGAGGCACTCGCACTCGCGAAGCCGCGCAAGAACTCGAGTTGGACGACGCAGCAGGAGGGTGTAGGTGACGACGGACCTTGTAGATAGGCGCCAGTAGTAATTACGAACCGCCAAAGCGGTCCATAAACAACAGAGTTCCAGTAGCGACAAAAAAAAAAACCAGCTAACGCGGCGAAAATACGGAGCTACGGAAAAACACGTTCGAGTGGAACGAGCGCTCTCTTTTTTTTTTTTTATTACGCGCGGTTTTGTTTTGGCTTTCGTGTTTGTAGCATCGAGATGATTATTTTTTTAAGAGGGGGGTATTGACACGTGTACTTGCTTTTTTTCGGCGAGATTATTCACAATCTAACAAATTTTATCGCTCAGCGCATGGACGTGCCTGCAGGTATCAGAAGTTTCTCGAATGACACAGATGGTTCTGTCCATTCTCTTTTGCCACCGAACCTTATGTAACCTGAGTGCATGTCTGCGCGACGCTAACTGCGAGGTACTTTGTGAAAGACACGCGGGCAGCAGCGATTACTCTTGACTTCGATCACTCGTGTAAAAAATCCGACGCGCTTGACCAGCCTGACCAGCTGACCAGCTAGCTCATCAGCTATCGTTGTTCTTTGAGTGTAGCCTGTTTTTGAGGGCACAGGATCGCCTAATCGAATGGAAGTTGCGTCATACATAGTTTTGCGGCTTTCATCACCACCGCTACTACGTGGCCATATATACATATATATATATATATATATATAGCGTGAACAGACGGCACTATGGTACGTACATGGATCCTCAGTAGTAGTTGTTGGCTTTGGCGTCGGTCGCGGCACCGGTGGAGGTGGGGTACTTGTCGGTTTCCTGGCTTGTGGCGTTGGTGTTGTTGGGGTGGTCTTTTGCGTCGATGGTCGCGATGTTGGCGCTCGGGTAACCTTCGCTTTCGTGGTTTGCGGCGTTGGTGCTCCTCGGGTGACCTTAGGCGTCGATGGTTGCTGTGGTGGCGGTGGGGCAATCTTCGGTGTCGTGGTTTGCGGCGTTGGTGCTCGTCGGGTGGCCTTTGGCGTTGATGGTTGCGGTGGTGGCGGTGGGGCAATCTTTGGTTTCGTGGTTTGCGGCCGTGGTGGTCGTCGGGTGGCCTTTGGCGTCGATGGTTGCAGTGTTGACGGTGGAGCAATCTTCGGTGTCGTGGTTTGCGGCGTTGGTGCTCCTCGGGTGGCCTTTGGCGTTGATGGTTGCTGTGGTGGCGGTGGGACCATCTTCGGTTTCGCGGTTTGCGGCGTTGGTGCTAGTCGGGTGGCCATTGGCGTCGATGGTTGCAGTGTTGACGGTGAAGCAGTTTTCGTGGTTTGCGGCATTGGTGCTCTTCTGGTGGCCTTTGGCGTCGATGGTTTCAGTGGCGGTGGGGTAGTCTTCGGTTTTGTGGCTCGCGGTGCTGGTGCTCTTCGCGTGGCCTTTGGCTTCGTTGGTTTCAGTGGTGGTGGTGGGGTAATGCTCGGTTTCGTGGCTTGCGGCGTTGGTGCGCCTCGGGTGGCCTTCGGCGTCGATGGTTTCAGTGGCGGTGGGGTAGTCTTCCCTTTAGTGGCTTGTGGCGCTGGTGCTCCTCGCGTGGCCTTTGGCTTCGATGGTTTCAGTGGTGGTGGTGGGGTAATACTCGGTTTCTTGGCTTGCGGCGTTGGTGCGCCTCGGGTGGCCTTCGGCGTCGATGGTTTCAGTGGCGGTGGGGTAGTCTTCGGTTTTGTGGCTCGCGGTGCTGGTGCTCCTCGCGTGGCCTTTGGCTTCGATGGTTTCAGTGGTGGTGGTCGGGTAACCATTGGCGTGGAAGGTAGTTGCGGCTGGGGAACTGGTGTGGTCTTCGGCGTTCGTAGACTTGGGGACGGGTGCACACCCGGTATATGTGGTACCGGAGGTACGGTCGGCGACCGACGGTGGTTGGTCGCTGAATCTCGCTGGCTCACAGGCGGCTGTCTTGGGGAAGATCTCACAGCAGTTGGTCTCTGCAGAGGAGGCCGATTTTTAGGAGAAATTGTAAATCATCATCATGAGAACGAAAGGTAGGTTTATAATCAGTTTATTTATTGGCACCGAAGGACGAAGTCCTCTCCCATACGCATCGTACTTTGGTCATGCACCAGATCACGTCGTATCTTTACTGCCTGCAAATAATCTAATTCAACCACGGCATCCAGATCGCTTACCTCCGCGACTTCGCTTGCCTACTGTTGCAACACAATATGTCATTCTAACCTACCACCTAAAACGTGTCCTTTTTACATGCCCTTTGTTAATCTAGCTTTACCCTATTATAAGTCCCGCATGTCTCCCTAATATACACCGTTGTTTGCCTATCCCTTAACGATGAAAAATTATTGTCATTCAATTTTTGACATAGATTGTGACTTAGCACGACTCGCAGAAAATACGGAAACGGTTATAATACGGACACATACATAGCAATAATATGCAGCGTTCTGTCTCAGGCTTAAATATGAATGCTCGCAAAGTGACGGAAACATTGCAGGAATTTCATTCTACATTGACCGCCTACTATCAATAACACTACGAAAATGTTGCGGAAATCATAGATAATGAAGTAAAAAATTTTACATGCTATGTGAACACTTCACACTTAGCAAATATCTTATTAGATCACATACGGTGACTAACCCTCAATGCGCCGTGTTTGAAACCGAGATAACTTCTCTTCAATTGGGTTATAAACACCATTTCTGAGATAGGAAAGCGAAATTTTGACGATTATATAATTTGCAGTCCTGAGACTTTTTGATGGTTGTGAGGCTTTTTCTTCATTTAATCACAGTATTTCCATGCTATTTATATATGCATTCTACAGTGCGAAGAATTGAATCAATGCTCAGTCTTAGCAAGTTTCACCCGTTTCCGATATTTGTGTGTTTCTATAGTAGACGAGTTATTTCCTTTTACCTCTGTCATATTTCTCATTACATATTGACACGTGTACTTATCTTTATCGGGCAACCACGTTTCGCCGCTTAACAACTGTAATCGCACAGCGAGGGACGCGCCTGCATGTATCCGACGTTTCTGGAAAGTTATCGACGCTTCTATCCGCGTGTCTGTTGTCGCCGAACCTTGTGTTATCAGATTTCATCGCGTGACACGAATGGTGTAGAACTTTGTGGAAGACACGCGGGTCCCATCAGTTAATCTGGAACATTCGACGACTGATCTATAAAAGCCGACGCGCTTGACCCGCTAATCAGTTTTCCGACGATCGCCGACCGTGTTCGCCGCTATCGTTGTGCTCTAAGTGTAGCCTGTTTTTGTGGGCACAGGTTCGCCCAATAAAAGCTAGTTTTGTATTCCACCGTATTGCTTCTTTCTTCACCGTCACTACCGCGTGACATCTGGATGAGGTGCTTTTCGTCCATGTACAGGACGCCCCCGACAAGCCGTGATCCCAGCCCAGACCACAAACAGAACACCAACGTAGTCCCGGACCACCGAGCAAGCCGCCGTCTTCAACAGCTGCCCCCGGAGCACGGACTTCTACCTGAGAAGACCAAGAAGATTGTGGCCAAGGCAACCGCAATGGCAGCCCCAGCGTTCCCCATCATGCTGCAGCAGCCCAGGGAACCACCAACGTTCCGCGGTTCCACATTTGAGGACCCGGAAACCTGGCTGGAAACGTATGAGAGAGTCGCTACGTTTAACAACTGGGCAAGCGACGACAAGCTACGACATGTCTATTTCGCATTGGAGGACGCCGCCAAGACGTGGTTCGAGAATCGAGAAGCCACCTTGACGACGTGGGACCTCTTCCGAAGCGGCTTCCTGCAAAAATTTCAAAGCGTCGTGCGCAAAGAGCGAGCCCAAGCTCTACTGGAGACAAGAGCGCAGCTGCCGAATGAGACGATCGCGATTTTCATTGAGGAAATGAGCCGTCTGTTCCGCCACGCCGACCCAGAAATGTCCGAGGAGAAGAAAGTACGTCTACTGATGCGTGGTGTAAAGGAGGAACTTTTCGCCGGTATGGTAAGAAGCCCACCGAAGACCGTCGACGAGTTTCTTCGTGAGGCGACAAGCATCGAGAAGACACTGGAATTGCGGAACCGGCAATTTGACCGACGCACCAAGCCAACAAGCTACTCTGCAATTCAATCACTGGCCACGGACGACTTATGCGAGACCATCAGGGCCATCGTGCGCGAAGAACTGCGCAAGGTCTTGCCATCGTCGCAGCCTCAAGTGGCCTCGATCGCCGACATCGTGAAAGAAGAGGTGCACCGATCGCTAGGAGTTCCTGAGGTGCAACCACAATTACCGCAGCCCCAGCCAGAAGCGATGACTTACGCCGCCGTGGCACGCCGTCAAGCTCCCCCTCTGCGACAACGCCAGGGCCCTGTAACGCCACAATTCCGTCGTCCACCGCCGCCGCCGCCAGCACGCCCACCCGTCGCCCAGCGCACCTACGCGAGGAAGACGGACATTTGGCGCGCCCCCGACCACCGCCCGCTCTGCTACCACTGCGGCGAAGCCGGCCACGTGTACCGCCGATGCCCATACCGCGACCTGGGATTGCGAGGCTTCGCCGTGAACGCACAGCGCCCGAGGGAAGGTGAACGCCCTCGTGACATCACCGACTACCTCGCCGCTACCCAGTGGAGCTCTCGACGACCGTCCCGTTCGCCGTCACCAGGCCGCTACCTGTCGCCGCAGCCCCGACCATACACCGGCCCAGCCCGGGGCCGCTCTGCGAGCCCATATCCGGAAAACTAAAAGCAGCAACCGATGGAGGTGCGGTTGCTGTTCGTCGAACTGACGAAGATCCTCCGCCGCCGACGAAGACGACGAAGAAACCATCTCGACGACCTAATGACGACACGCCACCGTCCCGACGAAGTCAGGAAGCCAAGACTACACCGACGAAAGACGACTTGACGAAGCGACGTTCCAGCTTCAGTTCAACACGACGCAGCCGTGATCCGACGCCACGACCTAACTGCAACGCCAGACAAAGAACCACCGACCTTGACGTGCTTCTCGACGGCCACGCAGTCACTGCCTTAGTCGACACAGGGGCCGATTACTCCGTAATGAGTGGACACATCGCCACCCAGTTGAAGAAGGTTAAGACTGTATGGGAGGGCCCCCAAATTCGGACCGCTGGAGGGCACCTCATTACGCCGACTGGAATCTGCACGGCAAGAATTACCATTCATGACCGGACTTACCCTGCCACCTTCGTTATCCTGCAACGGTGTTCACGAGACGTCATTCTCGGCATGGACTTCCTGAACCAACACGGCGCAATCATCGACCTGAAGTCGCAGTCAATAACGCTGTCGGAAGATCAAGCGATACCATCGGAGAGCCCTTGTAGTCACCATGCCTTGAGTGTGCTCGAAGATCAAGTGAGCATCCCGCCTCGCTCCAGCATCGTTATTTCGGTCCGCACCGAAGCACTCGCTGACGTAGAAGGCGTCATCGAAGGCGACCAACGTCTACTACTCGACCGTGAAATTTGCGTCGCAAGAGGGATCGCTCGACTGCATGGAGGAAACACGAGAGTGTTGCTGACAAACTTCAGCCAGGAGTTCAAGCACATCAACAAGGGCACGACGATCGCATTCATCGAGGAAATTCAGGAAACCAGCGATGCCTTTGTCCTCTCGGATTCTGTTGCATCTACCCCGACGACCGCAGTTCCCGAGCCAGACTTCAACATAAATCCAAGTCTCCCCGTGATTAAGCAGCAACAGCTCAGAAGTCTGCTTCGACGATACAAAGACTGCTTTTCGACGTCATCAAGGATTCGACAAACACCAGTCGCAAAGCATCGCATAATCACCGAAGAGAGCGCTCGACCACTACGCCAGAGCCCTTACCGAGTTTCGACGCGAGAACGCGAAGCTATAAGACAACAAGTCGACGAAATGCTGCGCGACGAAATCATCCAGCCGTCAAAAAGCCCGTGGGCGTCTCCAGTTGCTTTAGTGAAGAAAAAGGACAGAACCCTACGTTTCTGCGTCGATTATCGTCGACTGAACAAAATCACGAAGAAAGACGTATACCCCCTCCCACGGATAGACGACGCATTAGATCGGCTCTGCAATGCTAAATACTTCTCATCGATGGACCTCAAGTCTGGCTACTGGCAAATAGAAGTCGACCAAAGGGATCGCGAAAAGACCGCCTTCATCACTCCAGACGGCCTCTATGAATTCAAGGTTATGCCATTTGGACTGTGCTCGGCGCCTGCAACGTTCCAGCGCGTGATGGACATGGTTTTAGCAGGATTGGAGTGGCAGACCTGTCTTGTTTACTTGGATGACGTCGTCGTCTTCGCCGGAAATTTCGACGATCACCTTAAGCGGCTTGCGACAGTATTAGAGGCCATCAAGACATCAGGGCTCACCCTGAAGCCGGAAAAGTGTCGCTTCGCTTACGATGAGCTTCTATTCCTAGGCCATGTCATCAGCAAATCTGGAGTGCGCCCCGACCCGCAGAAGACAGGTGCCATCGCAAAGTTCCCGCAGCCAATCGACAAGAAGGCAGTGCGCAGATTCCTTGGCATGTGTGCCTACTATAGGCGCTTTGTCAAGGACTTTTCGCGCATCGCGGAGCCGCTAACACATCTAACGAAATCTGATGTCGAGTTCAATTGGGAAACGCCGCAGGCCGACGCATTTCAAGAACTCAAACGACGCATGCAGTCGCCGCCGGTACTTGCTCACTTCGACGAGGACGCCGATACTGAAATCCACACTGACGCCAGTAGCCTAGGCCTCGGTGCCGTCCTAGTCCAGAGGAAAGAAGGACTTGAACGGGTGATATCGTATGCTAGCCGGTCGCTGTCAAAAGCAGAAAGCAATTATTCTACGACTGAAAAGGAATGCCTCGCCATCATTTGGGCTACAGCTAAATTCCGCCCTTACCTCTATGGCAGGCCATTCAAAGTCGTCAGCGACCACCACGCGTTGTGTTGGCTAGCTAACTTAAAGGGCCCTTCAGGACGGCTGGCGCGGTGGAGCCTCAGACTACAAGAATATGACGTAACGGTAATATACAAGTCCGGAAGAAAACACTCCGACGCCGACTGCTTATCACGCGCCCCAATCGATCCCCCGCCGCAAGACGACGGGGACGACGACGCCTTCCTTGGGATAATAAGCGCGGAAGACTTCACAAAACATCAACGAGCAGACCCGGAGCTAAAAGGCCTCGTCGAGTATTTGAAAGGGAACACCGACGTTGTCCCTAGGGCATTTAAGCGCGTGTTGTCTTCGTTCACGCTACAAAACAACCTGCTCGTGAAGAAGAACTTCTCACCAGTCCACGCCAGCTACCTTCTTGTGGTGCCGTCAGCGCTCCGTCCAGAAATACTGCACGCCCTACACGATGATCCAACCGCTGGGCACCTCGGATTCTCCCGGACGCTGTCGAGGATACAGGAAAAGTATTACTGGCCGCGTCTGACCGCCGACGTCGCCCGTTACGTCAAGACATGCAGAGACTGTCAACGACGCAAGACACCACCGACAAGGCCAGCAGGATTACTACAGCCGATCGAACCTCCTCGTCGACCATTCCAGCAGATTGGGATGGATTTGTTGGGGCCGTTTCCGATGTCAACATCCAGGAATAAGTGGATCATCGTGGCGACGGACTGTCTCACCCGCTTTGCTGAAACCAAAGCTCTACCAAAAGGCAGCGCAGCCGAAGTGGCGAAATTTTTCGTCGAGAACATCCTGCTGCGACATGGTGCCCCAGAAGTCCTCATCACCGACAGAGGAACGGCTTTTACAGCAGAGCTCACCGAAGCCATTCTGCAGTACAGCCAGACGAGCCACAGGAGGACAACTGCCTACCATCCGCAGACGAATGGTCTCACGGAGCGCCTGAACAAGACCCTCGCCGACATGCTAGCAATGTACGTCGACGTCGAGCACAAGACGTGGGACGCAGTCCTGCCGTATGTCACCTTCGCCTACAACACGGCGGTGCAAGAAACAACACAGATCACGCCATTCAAGTTGGTTTACGGCAGGAACCCGACGACGACGCTCGACGCCATGCTGCCGCACGTCACTGACGAGGAGAATCTTGACGTCGCTACCTATCTCCAGCGCGCCGAAGAAGCCCGACAGCTCGCCCGCCTACGGATCAAGACCCAGCAGCGTACCGACAGCCGACACTACAACCTCCGACGACGCTTCGTCGAGTACCAGCCCGGCGACCGTGTTTGGGTATGGACCCCGATACGCCGGCGAGGACTCAATGAGAAGCTGCTGCGACGCTATTTCGGACCCTACAAGGTCATCCGACGTATTGGCGCACTAGACTATGAGGTCGTGCCAGACGGCATTTCGCACTCACAGCGGCGCCGCGCACGATCTGAAGTGGTCCACGTGGTGCGCCTTAAGCCATTTTACGGACGCTGATGAACTTCCTTAGTTTGTTGTTTTCTTTGCTACGAGTGCTTTTCTTTGTTTCTTTCGTTTGTTAGCAGCATCGGGTCGATGCTTTTTAAGAGGGGGGTAATGACACGTGTACTTATCTTTATCGGGCAACCACGTTTCGCCGCTTAACAACTGTAATCGCACAGCGAGGGACGCGCCTGCATGTATCCGACGTTTCTGGAAAGTTATCGACGCTTCTATCCGCGTGTCTGTTGTCGCCGAACCTTGTGTTATCAGATTTCATCGCGTGACACGAATGGTGTAGAACTTTGTGGAAGACACGCGGGTCCCATCAGTTAATCTGGAACATTCGACGACTGATCTATAAAAGCCGACGCGCTTGACCCGCTAATCAGTTTTCCGACGATCGCCGACCGTGTTCGCCGCTATCGTTGTGCTCTAAGTGTAGCCTGTTTTTGTGGGCACAGGTTCGCCCAATAAAAGCTAGTTTTGTATTCCACCGTATTGCTTCTTTCTTCACCGTCACTACCACGTGACAATATCTCGAACAGAAAAAGATGCGGCCCTTGTAGGCGGCTAATCTGATTACACGTCCTCCTAGCGAGACGTAGGTGTGGGATTCGTGGCGAGCCTTATAGCTTAGCATAGCACAACTTCAGCTGTGTACTTGTACTCTGGATTGAAAGCGGAAGGCCTACTGGGCCGTCTTTTTTTCTACTTTCACCAAATGGGCAGTGCACAATGACACCAACCAGGTATTTCAGTTTTTATTGATGTGTTCAAAAGCTGTCGGGATTTAGGTGTACGGCTTCATGAGCAAACTCACCGGCTCTCGTGGAATGCTCTTGGTCGCTCCACCCCTGCTCGACCCTCCCGAACCTACAACACGGCTGTAAGTTCCTGTCTCATCAGTACGGTCTGCGTCGTCATCTAGGTCGCTGTCGCCTGCATAAAAGGAAAAGTAAGAACATCCAGTAAAAATTGAGTCAATCGTGATTCACGAATGCACTCCCATATTCGCATCCACAAAGCCTTCTGGGGAAATTATGGATAGATTTGCCTTACTGTATGGAGTTTGAGGGTCATGCACTGGTGAGGACAAAATATTGTTTACATGGCAGTGAGGTAAGGTGCCTGTCAGCGACACCTGAAGGATGTCGCCTGTTGTTCACTTGGCACCAGGTCTGTCCCCTTGATAGGATCTTACCATTTCAATAATTTACAAAATGACTTACGCATCTTCACCATAAGGTTTGTCTAGCCTGTCTCTGAATTTAACACTTTCTAAAGCAGAAATTGCGGCAGAACACATATGACGATGAATGTCGACGGTAACGCGTTAGATTTAAATTAATTGTGCAGCGCAACGTACGGCACTGTTGAAAACGTCTATGTATGAGGCGTTTACTGGGGCGGGACTTGTATTTCACATTGCCCTACGAAAAATCGGAGCAAGAGGTGACTGCGACGCCTGTGCACGGCCGCTGACATTCGTGGCCCGCTCGTGCGCGGCAAACGCTAAGCAGTGCATCTTTGGACACCCGGTCTCCGGTCTCACGCTTCTTTATGGGTATGCTGCGCCATCTAGTAGCGCTACCAAGAAGTCCACGCGTGGCCTCCAAGACCAGAAGCGTGGCGCACCGATTCCTGAGAACCCTGAGAGTCGTTCCCTCACTTGTCACACACTGAGAAAAAGAGAGAGAGAGAAACGCAGAACACTTTATTCAAAACCCTTGCTGGGGACAAGGGAGGCGGGTGACCGGAAAACTAGCCCCACCCGAGTCACCCTTTATCTGGCCGCGACCAGACCTTGAGTCTTGGCGGCGTCGGGACCAGCTGGACTAGTAATCTATGCAGTGGTGCTCCTATTTGGCACTTCCCACTGCCCACACTGCGCTTTTATGCGGTGCTTCCGCAACGTCTGCACAAGCTGCGGATGAAATTGCACTGAGGACGGGAGAAATATTAGAAATGAAAGACAAGGTATTTTAGGGGACTTCAGAGTGATGTAGTGCATCAAGAAATCCGGGTATCTCGTAACCACTTGTAGATGCCGTATGAACATGAAGTTCGAGAAAAAGTCAGTAAAAATGAATCTTATAAGAAAACTACTATCTTTGGCTTAAATAAGGTCGAATATGAGTATGTATTCACGTCGCCCTTTACTGCACCACCGTCAAATGCTATTTAACTCAACTGCCGCACCCTCCGCGAGATTATGCCGAATAGCTGAGTTCTCATCTGAGGGTGGAGCTGGTTGCCTGCAGAAACAACATACTGGAGCAAATATGCGCAGCTCGATGAGCCCGCTGTATGCTATAACAAAATCTGGAGGCGACTCAGCACATCCTATTGGAATGCAAAGGGATCCAGTCAGTGACACCCGTAGGTGATGTACACCTCCCAAAAGCACTTGGATTTTATTTGTACGGAATAACTAACCGTTCAGCAGTCAGGACAAGCTTCGGGTTAAGGATTCAGGTTATTGGTCGGAAAGAAAAGTAGGGAGGAGATTGATACGGCCGAATCCGCTGCAAGCATAGGTACCGGTAAAAGACAGATGAAGTTTTGCAAAGTAGAATAAAATATTAAAGATATGTACTCAAAAATGCTACCATAGAAAGCATGTAGAGCATGCATGAGTAACTCAAGCATGTACGTGACTATTTGTCATGGCCCCGTTTCAAAGGGATGTCGATGAATCATCATCGTCATCATCGGCCGGGTGTGCAATGCGCGCGCGGCACCCCACATGGTGGAAAAAAAGGTCAAGCGCATTGACGCCTCCTCAGCTGGGTCTGAGGAGAGCTTAGTAGGAGAAGCTCGTCTGGGCATGCGTGCGGGCTGCAGTACATGAGTGCGCGGGCCTTGACGCATCTCTATCGGCAGCGCGGTATCTCACAGTGTGTGAGAGCTTCATAGCGGCATCATGCTGCCGTGTTGCAGGAGAGCTGTGTCGATCCTGGAGAGAAGAAAGGCAAGGACACCGACGAGGCGGGCGCTGGATGGGCCGTTGAGAGTGCCGACGTGCGTGAAGCTAGTCTCGCCGAACCACGCCAAGAAGGCGGCGGAAGCACGCGACACCCTTCTCGTGCAAACTCGCAATTCGTACGGGAATGCCAGGAACGTCATGTCGTCATGCACAGTTTGCAGGCCCTCCATGGAGGCGAATGGAGTCACACGTACTCGTAGCTGCAGACACATCTGAAGAGAGTCTACGGCGTTGTAGTCAGCTAGGTTGCGTATTCTAATTGCGCGTGAATTATGATACAAGGATATACGAATGAAATACAAAATAACTAAATGGAGCGACAGAATACATATATATTCTGGCGCTCCATTTAGTTATTTTGTACGGAATTACGGAATTGCACGAATTGTACGGAGTTATTGTGCATATATATATATATATATATATATATATATAGTACTGTAAAATGAGGAGCAGTGCGGCTGTGGCTAAGAGAGAGAGCGCGACGACAAGAGATAAAAACCTTGTTTCGGTGTTCGATCGGCTGTACTACCTCTCGCTGCTCTATCGTTCTAGTCGCGAATGTTTACTGCCCAAAGTGCTTCGCGACATTTGGTGGAAGGTGCAGGACCTTTTGCAAACGTGTAACTCCGTAGCCGGACGATTCCTGCCACAAATATCCATGCCTGAGGAAACTAGTCATATCGATTCACCCCAGGCATCGCCTCCAGTCGTCTGTCCTGGTGCGCCACGTCAACGGGATCCTTCCATATTCAATGACACTGACGATCATAACGTAGAGGACTGGCTGTCATCGCACAACCGAGTGAGTGCCCCCAACAAATGGACTGAAGGTGATAAGCTTAGTTACGTACCATTCTACCTTTCCGGGGTCGCCCGTCTTTGGTTCCGAAACCATGAGGCTGACTTTTCCACATGGACAGCATTCCGAACGACACTTCAAGAAGTCTTCGGTCGCCCTGCTGTACGCAAACTTCGGGCTGAACAGCGTCGCGGTCGTGCCTAACAAGAGGGCGAAACCTTCACGAGCTACTTTCAAGATGTAGTTGACATTTGCAGGCCTATGAACCCAGATATGGCCGAAGATCACAGCGTCTAAAACATCTTGAAAGGCACAGAAGATGACGCCTTCCAAATGCTCTTGGCAAATAATCGTCAGACGGTCAACGTCTTCACAACGCTTTCTCTCACTCCGTACGTCGTGCTTTCAGGTCTGAGTGATAGTGTCAGTGCCACTCCTTGCAGTTCAGCAATCGTCGGCCAAATCAAGCAATTTGTACGACAAGAGGTGGCACGCCAACTCTCTTCTGACAGTCAGTCCCGCGTCAGAGTCGCCCTCGTTACCCGATCTCCGTCAGTTGATACAAGAACGCCGTACCACTTGCTCATCAACCGCCTCCTACGCCTGTTCCACTTACGTACGCTGCCGTTGTCGCGAATCCAAGGCCTCCGTCTGCAGCTATTCAATCCAGACTTACCAGTGCCTTTCCCTCACCTTCGCAAGCGGCCGCAACACATGCACCCACAAGCAGCTACTGGCCGCCACAACAGCCCGTGCACCCAACTCGCCAATATTTGTATCACCCTCCACCCGCTGCTCTCAATCCATGGCGCACCCATTTCAACCGGCCTATCTGTTCTTCGTGCGGCCTACCTGTGCATGTAGCACGGCTTTGCCGCTGGCGCGGATGGTGTCCTTCAGATTCTCCTAAGGCAGAAAGCAAAGGTTTCGACTCTGCGTCCTGTTCCGCTGCTGCCGCTCAGCCATTCGAAGCCTTGCCTCCTGCTTCCCGAACCTTCAATACCCGTCGGTCCCCCCCCCCCTCTGTCGGCGTTCTCGGTCGCCGCGTATCCGCTGCGCGAGGAAAATCCGAGAGGAAAACTAAGGACCACAGTTCCGGAGGCAAGAACTGCCATCAACGAACTCCTTAAGACCTCATTTATTTCCTGCGAACCTCTTTGAAGTTTATGCAGAAGACATTGCCGTTGAGAAGAGGGGGCCCCGCTATTATATCAAAACGAAACGCCACGTAACTACAAGCGCGAGGAATTTGGAAACGGAACACCTCGGCCAGACGGGGCAGCTACGGATACGGCACGCTTTACCTGGCGGACGTTTGCCCAGTCAGGATTTGTTGTGCCAAGCCATCATTCAAATTTTGCTCCACACTTCCTTACGAGGCATTGTCGTCTGGCAAGCAGGGGGTCGTGCTCGCTATCAATACTGCCTAGATCAACATTTTGAATTTGTTGGCTGCCTCTAATTACGTGCGATATTAAAGATTCTTAAAAAGATGGTTGTGCGGTAAAGTATGACTGCCTTCGAAATTTCCATTTATACAACAGCGGCCCAGGCACTAATTATATAGAGAATCAATATTTGCTAAATATTCTCGTGAAGCTCAAGTAGTTTACGGAAAAGTATGTCCACCTAACCTAGAAACTCGTACGCCTAAAACACCATGTTTGCGGCACTCATTACATCTTTATAAAAAATCTTGTATTGCCTAATAAACGCATCTTTTATGCTTGAGTAGCATTTAGACATTTACATTGGCTTAGCTTGACTTCTCTTTTCTCTAACGCCTACTTCTCTTAATTATAGAGATACCTGTGCATGTAAATACATTGAGATATTCCCTTTTTTTGCGAACATACTGCAAACGGCTCTCCCTTATCGCAACCGCTGACCAGACAATGCTTCCAGAAACGCTTTTCTGCACTTCTGAAAAGTGGGTGTTCCCTACAGTTCTGGCTGGGCGAGTATCTTGGATTTCTCCAGCATTTTCTGAGTCATCCCCGGATATTTGCTTAAGCCGGCTCACACCTAATCCTGTTACGTGTATTTGCTTCGGTATGTTCCTGTACTTGGGCAGCCAGCTCGGCCTCAAATATGCAGGTACTGACTGGATTTTGTGTTATTGTACAGATTTATTTCTGCTGATTTCTTTCTTGCCATATTTGTAACTCTCCAACTACTTTCAATAAGGAGGTGCTTCGTTGCCAGCTTTACAGCCCTCTTGTTTCATTTGGCGCCGAAGGTATTTATGTACACATACTTTTGTACTTCAGCCGTTAATTTCTTTTCATTAATATTCATGGGCGTTTCTACAAATTAAAATTTACTCTGTACTTTTTTTTTTCACAAGGCTCACAACGTATGTCAGTCCATGCACACTACGTGAATAGGGGTTTTACCATCACCTTCGAATGTTAGTCTGCCCACCGACAATTGTTAACCCTAAAAACGTGTCAAGACATATAATATTAGGCACAGACTGACCTTTGCGAACGCTGTGTTTGACACCATTATTCCGTTAAAAGATTCCTTGCACCTACTCATAATTAATGCAGCCCCAAAGGGCTGTATGCCTCACTGCAGCACTACTGCACTTTACTTTCATGCTCAAAAGATTTTGGTGCATGTCTGTGTAGGTTGTTTTCTTGCTTCAGCTACGCATCCAGGTATTTATATTAGCTGAATTTGGGTGTGAGTTCCTGTCACCACCTTTCCAACCTCGCAAAGTCCCACATGGCACGCTTCTGCTGCGCCACTGGAACGTCTTGCACACAGCTTGAAATGAAAAACGGATATTATCACATTGCACGAAGCATGGGCTCCGGGCGCAGGGTACAGCAATTTCATTTCTGGGTTATGCTAAACCCTCGAGGACGCCTTGCAAGGCCAGTGGTGAGTGTTTATCATTCCTCGGTTAATTAATCGACGTGCCTTGCGGCTATTCCCGAGACTTCAAAGGTGGCTGCCGAAAGTTCGAAAATTGCCATCATTGCGTCTCATTGCGGGGTTCTTAAGACTTGAACGCCAGTCTCAGCACCAGCCACCTCCCATTAGGTGCCACGGACTGCATTTCGCCTAACGTTTCAACGTTCCGCGAAATCTCCCTGCTTGTTCCTCGACATAAATACACTAATGTCACGTTCGGGTGGTCGTCGTGATTCTCTGAATCCTATCAAGCTGATTCCGTGAGTACTCAGCGTTAGACTGGGATATATTTTCCAGCACACCAACAGCCGGCTGTTTTTCAGAGAAGTTAGAGGCAGGAAAACGAAAGATTAAGGGATCATCCGATAACGCGGCCAGACCGTTACCGTCGGGGACGTAATAGCTGGGCTCATTTCTCAAATAAAGCAAGGATGAGAGAGCAACTGGGTGATAATCGTCGTCGCTGTTAACGAAGCAAGAGCCTCCCTTCTCTAGCACGGCCAAAAGAACGGGTGGCGTCAGGTGACCGGCAAGCGATCAGATTTTTCAGTTGATCCAATGACGGTAGTAAAATCGCGTCCGGAGTTTCAAATGAGCAGTCGTGTGATTGGCATGGACCGACCAAATGGAGCAAGAACGGCCTTTTTCGACCATGCAAGCAGGATCGGTCTGTTGACAGTGTTGCTAACCTAGCAACAGCGCTAAACCATGCAACAAGAAAGGCAACACCTTGGCGCAAACTAAGAAGCTTTGGCTGAAAAAAAAAAAAACAGATGCGTAAACGGTTAGCCTGAATGCTCACGCTCTCTTTCAACGCCCGTCGTTTGGCGCTGTTCCCAATTTAGAAACCGTACTGACAAGCTAAATTTTCAAGCCTTCTGAAAGTTTTTTTGGAATGCTCGAAACCACTATAAGATGTCATAACAATGCTGCACGGACAGCAAGTGAATCGAACGGTGCACACACGCGACGAATCGAATATTACCGAACTGAAAAATGAATTTATCTTTTCGTTGGCAAGATCTAGATTCACAGAGACGCGCACATTATAGTGAAGCTGTGTGCAAATATTGCGGGTTATAAAGTCGTCTACTTCCATTGCTATCAATGATACCACTCTCTCTGAAAACAGGTCCCGTGTACTAAGCTGACAGGTCATTCGTGTACATATGTAAATGCTACTGTTGCTCTCGGTGTAGCAGGTTTACCCTTGCATATTCCGTTGAATCATCTAGCCCAACATTTCATTTTCGCTAGCCTTACTTAAAAGGTAAAGAAATATACTGGGGCAAACAATCAATTCATTATGATAATTCAAGCTTGGCTTCACTAATGGAAAAGACAGTTGAACATGGTAGTAGTTGCCTTGTTATTTTTGGTGAAATAATTGTAATTAAACATATAAGAATTTTGCGTTTATCTAATCTACAATCAGAAAAGAGAATGAGTGCAAGTTACGATGCGTCTGACTTGCCAGCTGACGCTCTCGCTCTGTGAATTGCACATTAAATGTGACACTAACCGGATCTTCTTTTTATGTTAGTATTTGTGAAATATGAAAGTTCCCGTACAAGGGAAGCATTAAACCAAATCCAAACAAGGTTTCATATGCACCAGCACTGGTATGGCTTCCCCTGCAGAACATCTCGCTACGTTTCCTATGGGGTCTTCTGCATAAAAAGGTCCACGCAACTTTAACACATTAACTCGGTCATTCATTTCATAACGGCGATTTTCCTGCAAAAACTTATTTCGGTGCACCTGAAGAAAGGCGATACAAGTATGAGTTATTATATGCGGCGGGACGTGCTTCTATGGTGTGAACTTGAATTTAGGTTACAGATTGGACTGAAATGTCTTTTCCATAACATTTCTGTTTTTTCTACCCTGCCAGTACCAGCGAAAAAGTAATCATAAAGGTATGTGACAGAACATGGGCTTCTGCTTCGCTTTGTTCATTTATTGCTGCTATTGCATTCAAAAATATGTTACTTTGCGGTTGCGGAGGCCGTTGATGCCAAAAAGAATATCGCACACCTCGCGTGCTCACAGCTAGGTGGGTAAAGTACGGTAAGAGTGTCCTTGCTCAAAATGCAAGCATTTGTAGATCTACACAAAATCTAAAGCTTGGCGTGCTGCTTTGAGGGAACAAATGAAAAGATTAATAAAAGCGTCCGTCCGAGTTCGCACGTGGTTCAAGAAATCAGAACGCGTATAACTGTGAGGAAGAATGCACAAATAAAGCGGTTTAGCTTTACACGATACGTTATACGTTAAGCTAGGGCCACATGCGCAAGTTCACAGAGATACCTTGGTAGACATGATCGGAGATCAACATTGAGACGCACCTTCATTCCTTACCACGCTGCAGCGTAATAATAAACTAATGTCCCTGTGGCTTAGATGCGCGGACTAGACTTTAAGAACGCAAAACATCGTAAGCGCATCCGGCAAGTTAATGTTTTGGCGCCATCTGACGGATGGACAGCAAATCTCTTTCACTTGTCATGTACATGTCCTCTCTGTAACCTCTTTGCAGCGAGAAGGTAAAGTGGTAATCTCAATAATACCTAAGACAAGTTCCTAATACTTCATCCTCTGCGTGAGATGAAATTCAGTGATGAGGATTTAAACATTTTTTCAGCACAAGACAAGGGAAAATGAAAGCAGGCAATCTTGACCGTGTGGCTACAATCATGTTATAAATTCCAGGTAAGCGCCAGCAGTTTCCTTGGCAGTCGAGGATATTGTACGCCCTTGTGCAGGGGACATAACACACCAGCTGACCCGGTACCCTATAAATCCCCATGCGAAGTTCAAACGTTGAAAGATGAACAGGTAGTCTGAAGGATGCTACGGCTAAGGCAATACGTAAAGCCTCTAGGACTGATGAAGGCGGTATTTGTTACGGCTAAATATGCGCTTGGTAACATAGGGCCACAAAGCAAGGCTTCCTTGGCGTATTTGAGTCACGATTCATATGATCCCCCTCTCATTATTGCGATATCCTGATGTCCTTAGCGTGAAGTTCAACCACTCTATATAAAATATAAGCAAGATAGAAGATCTCAGTGAGATGGACGCTTGACGTGATGCAAAGGAGGTTGGTGCAAATATTTCAATAAAGGCATATTTTCAGGCCAAGTCACCATGTCGGACTTTTGTCTCGTGCGACATTTCTTGTTCAAACACAGTTAACCTCTACAATTAAGGTCAGGCCTTGAAATTCCCCACTCGTCACCTCATCTTAAGCTTTCGTTATGCGCTCATGCTCGCAATGCAAGTGCCAGCCTCACAGTCCAGTATCATAGCTTTGAAAAACCCTATGAGTTTAATCCCGCGTGGTGACTACTCGCATCGTTTTATCTTTTTTCCCTACATGGTGGCGATTCGGCTGATGTTAAAGACGTAGCGTGGTCATGACAGCGGTAACGCATGACGATGCGAACAACGCGGTACGCACCAGCCTCACAGCGATGAAGGTTGGAGAGAACAAAACCAATTTGCGACTTTTAACTGCTAGCTGTCGCAGTAAATTAAAAGCAGTAAGTATAGGCGGATACACGCGGAAGCATTAAAGAGCAATGAAAAGGCAGGAACTTACTAAAAAACACCTGCATCGAGATCAGTATTAGACACAAGAACACGCCGATGAGCAGTAAAACGCATGCGAGCAGGAACACCCGGCCCCAGTCATCGTCGCGGTCACTGTAAAGAGGAAGAGGGTAAAACGGCTTTATGATGCACTTTTTTTATTCTCCATGCTCAGGGATTTTGCCCATTCTCCCTACACGGCAATCTGTTGAATTTCACAACCTTACACCAGCATATCCGAAAGCGCAGTAGTTACTGCCCATCGAGTTAAACCTTCTTAAGAACTCAGTGATAGGAGTGTTTTGCTGAGGGTCAAACGATTCCCTATGCATCGAATAAGTACCATAAATCCACATGACATTAAAAGGATTTAGCCTCTCTTCAAGGTAGAAGCTTGTTGAAACTCGGAAGATCTTTTGAAAATAACTGTAAGAAAAAATGCTGCCCCTTGAGTTACGCTGGAGAATTTCAGTGAAGCAGAGAAGAACCGAAGGGACAATTCGTAAAACTCCTGTGCATAACTAACGTCTTGTCTAATAAGCTTAGGCTCAACCACAAGCTTTCTGGACAATTCAACAACACTCAATATCACGTTGCCCATGGTCCCTGTAGTTGGCGGTATTTGCTTACGTTGCTAGAAACTTTAAACAGCCTCAAAAGGGAACAAGTCGATGGAAGTAGCATTGAACATACGATTAACGAGCCTGAAACATTGAAGTGAAAAAAATTCAATTAAAGTTCTATTGGAACATCGAAGGGTATTTCACGCAAGTCCCATAAAACAATATCTTACTCTGAGTTCATTAGTTACTATAGCCATTGCTACGTTATGGTCGTGGCTCATTTTCTTTTATAATCTAGTCATTTCATCATCCGCTTCCTAAACTGAGCAACACAATCCAAATCGGCAAAGGCAATTTTATTCCAAGACTTTTCAAATTGCTCATTGCCTCTGTGCGTCAAGCTATGAGCTAAAAAATTAACAAAACTGTGACATCAGTCTTCTTGAGTATAAGTAAAGAGCAGAAATATTTTTGTAACGGAGAAAAATCTTACAAGGTCCGAAATCACTCTGACTTGACACAACAGTCATCGCGTCGAACACAGGCAAAAATTTTGAAATGGATATAACTGTAAGATAGAGAGAAAGTCTTACATGCCCATAAATGATCCGGACCTTACACAAACGTCACTGTGTAGAACACGCGGACATACTTTGAAATCCATTTAATCATAACATAGGCAATCAACAGAGCGTACAAACGTTATCTGTGCTCTAAGCATAGAACATAAGACGTAATATAGACTGTTTCAAGATTAAAATTGTATACCATCGCGTACTTATACAGCAAAGTTATCAAGTGCTTTATATTTTAGCACCTCTTAGATAAAATATTATAGGCAATAGGTCACTGCAAGCTCTATGTGTTAAACTAAATTGATGGCATCCTTTCTACCAAGGCGAACTTTCTCGAACACATTTTTCGAGCTTATAGAACGTAGTGACTTTTTTCCAGCTCTGTAAAAAGGTCTGGGGTAAAATTTGATAAACTATGCAAGTTTCGGACTGAGGTGGCTTTGCACTACGGAGCAAGAAACTGAAACCTCCTTTGTATACTTAATAGTGTGGCCTATGTCATTTGAACGTGCCTATATTTAAAGAACTTAGGTATTTGTCTATAACCAGTGCTAAGTACTATTTCATATGCTCCCGCTAAAGATAAGTCTGTAGCGCCGTTGCCTCTTTATATAATCTGTGGCGTTTAACATCAAATTAACACCGTGTCTGTTTGAAATATTGTAGCGGAGCGCTGGACACTTGCTAAGGCCGCATGTTTATTTTGCATGAGTTCGCACCACGGGAAACGAGCATTCTTTTTTGTCCCAAAGCTGTGCCCTCGCCGCCGCTGCTGAGGAGTCAAACACTCGTTCGTGTGCTCAGCAGAAATACACTGCCTCTGTTGGGAACTGAAGAAGATACGAGCGAAAATGGAATACTCGCTCTAGAAATACGCACATCGTGCCAGGTTCGTTTTGCTTCCTTCTATTATTTCGATTCATCGCACTCCCGTTTCGAATATACTGTAGAAAGAAGACCGCTTCAACTACCTCCATTTACACATACCTTGCGGCAGCCGATACGTTTCCTCATCGCATTACAGAGTTACACCTTTCGCCGTCGTTTATGGTGTTCCCTTCTCTCTTATTGCCTATTGCCTTAATCAAGTCCGCCACTTGTTGTCTGCTTTGCCCATAGCATTCGTTAAATTCATATGGAGCAACACCGCCATATTCCTGTCTCTAGCGTTGCTCTTATGATTCTTAAGCTACATCGCTCGCGGTGACGTACTTCGTTGATGACATAAGTTCTTTTTAATCCAAGCTTGAGCCAATTGGGTTACTACTGGAAGAATGCACTGAGTGAATAGTTTTCTCTTAGTGGTCATTGTTAGCATGCCGGTTGTGAGTGTCGGTATTCTGGTATACAGAAAACCAATGCAAAATATGAGCCATTAGCTGAATCAACCTACCTGCTGGTCCAGTCAAATTATTTACATACGTACAGAGGAGGTGTGTCAACAGGTTAAGTCAATAAGACGTCAGAATATTTGACAGACAGTCTAAGTAAACGCAGAACCAAACTAAATAAAAAAAAATTCTCATGGAGGGCTGCGGTGACATTACGAGCGCTTTGAGGCACTGATGACGTACGGAAGTTTATAGGAGGCCAATTTTCTTTTTCTTATTTATGTTGCCCAATTGCTGGCGTTTGAGTACAAATCATAGGCAAATTGGCCATGCGGCCGCGGCCACAAAAGTGGTGTTACACGCCTCAAAAATGACTAGATTGAGGAAGAATGCTATAGCAGCATTGTGTAGGAGATAAGAATGCAGTGTTGTTTTTAACCTTCGCACCCTTCTCCTTTACCTACTAGCATAAACACATGCAATAGATTGGTGATTCTATAACTCATTGATTTACGCCAACCATGAACCTCGATATTAAGCCATGACTATTTATATAACGCTAAGTTTCAAATTTTCCGACCTAAATTCAACCTAACAAGATCAATTAATGATGTGCTATGCTATATTGAGTTTACGTGTTTTCTTTAACTGACCATTTAGCCTTTCTTGCGAAATGTAGCTGTACGTAATAAATAAAAAAGGTTGTAATGTAATTCTACGTCCGCTTCAACTCCGTGAAAACACAGTGTTCCCGAGCACGTTGGCTTTAAGCTAGGGGCGGATATCTTGTACACGGCACCCTATCACGTAACTTACTACGTGAGGACGATGACGTGCGGCTCTTAAATTTTTGACAGCACTATCCTCGGGATTCGCACACATTTTAGGAGGCGCTATGTCTGGGATCACTTTAATTACTACACTGCACAATTTAAGGGATCAACACACATTTTCCCGTATGATGACCTGTTTAGTTGTGAATGATTTCTGTGGTCTTGAAATCAAAAATTAGTAGGAACCAATAACAGAGATTGCAGTGTTGAGCATTGTGCATGGGTTCCTCGGACGGTATTCGAAGCATGCGTGAGTGCTTTATCTTGGTGCGACGCAACTGTTCAGGCGACTCCTCCTGGATTGAAGTAGGAGCGGCCTGTCAGCTACGAGACGTCTCATAACAAAAATAACTACAATCTTTTCTGATCAATATCTAATACTTCGCACTTCACCATGCGATCGATGATCTGCTTTATACTATATTTTCTGCATTCTCGTTACGTATCTACTTTTGTTATTTCCTGTGATAACTATTAGAAACGTGTTCTTTTTCCTTGGTGAAGAACGTTTCTGTGTTTCACTTATTTTGGTATAACTACATGAGAGAAGGTCCCCGTTAAGCCCTGTGTTCTGGTACCGCCTCCTGTACCGTCACAAATGCATTCTTCATATATGCACGAAATATGTAAATAAATTTGAAATGCTGGCGCGAGTAAAATTGCACTGATCGCACTTCGACAGTGCACGAGGTGAGAACTATGGCATTTGATAAAAGCGCCAAGCGTCTCTACGCACTGCATTCCACGCGAGAAATGCCTACGTATCTTATATTAGGCGACACGCCTCTGCGGCGTAACGGTTAGGGCCGTGTAATATTGTGCAAGCAGTACTGTGTTTCAATTCCGCCGGTGGGTACTTTCTTTATGTTTATTTATGGCCCTATTATAAGTATATTTACATACACATATATATCTGAGACGTCATGGTAACAAGTGGTCCCAGGAGCCCACAAACAGCAACAAATATGGACGAACGTAGTTAGGCGGCCCAAGAAAGACTTGAAAAATATCCAATAACTAAAAGTGATGGTACCTCGATAGAAATACTTCGTCTGTATGATGTACTACATAAACCATCCTCAATGTTAATGCGAGTCATTCATTTTTTTTTTATTTGCACGTGGCGCGAAGCCCGAACAAGCTCAAGTGCTCCCGGCGAAACGCTCGCTTGAGGAACGTCGCATGCACGAGTCGCGCGATGCTGTACGGACGTACGATCGGAACCACAGGCAGTCGCAGTGGCTGTACGTTGCGCCAAATTCATCTTCGACAAAGTGCTTTCGCAAACATCGCGTCTCCGGAGAGACTGTTCCCTCCTCCGCTTCACTTTCACTTGATACTTTCGAGTGTCCATATGCTGTGCCCATAGAGTTTATACCTATATTACCTAGAGGGAAATCTGGCTCTGCTGCGCTGTGAAATGCATGGGATTGCCGGTATACTGCGACTTCGGATTGTTCTCGGCGAGCCAGCACACCTTGAAGATGCGCTTGGCTGGCACTGTTCTATCTGTCACAATGATTATTTTCTACTAAAACAGCGCGTGAAAAGCTGTTTAAGCTTTATTGTTACACAAACACATGTTTTCTTTAATTACCAGAGCTTGTCATTGTATGTACAATTATATGAAACGTAAAAAAATATCAGCGCGCTGCTAACATTGGAGGAGCGACTACGAGATTCGAGCTCGCCATTGAACAGTTTCTCGTATGTTCTTGCTTTTCTTCGCATGATTATGCATTGTAGGTTACTCCAGTGGAAGACGTATTATGCGTCAATGAAAGCCTTTTGCGAGGATTTTACTTGATGAACGTGTTATTTGGGCAGCCATGGTCGCTATAACGTAAAACTATTCCAAACTTCTCTACACCAATTCTGCAATCAGCCCTCCACTACTGGTTAAAAGCTTTTTTGGACCACCCCGACTTCACAAGTCTGTCACGCGACGTCACGAAAACCGCGATAGCTCCCCATCTTATATGACTTGTACACACATATTATGCACGATTTGACCAAACAAAAGAAAAATAGTTATTTCTCATTCGACGCCTTTGCGCCATTGGCCCTCGGCTATTGGTCAAATGTTTTTGAGCTGCACCCTCTTCACCTGCCTGTACCGCAAAACTCCCCTCGTCAAGTGACGTGTACGCATTAAAGATGCAATAATATGTCGAACAAGACTCAAGTTCCTTGTGAATAGCCGCAGGCTGCCCCGTTCCGAAAGGAATAAAAGATGGCTGCCACCATTTGCTCAGGCACGGGCCACTCACACCTGCCGTTTAATGTTTTCGAGAACTTTCGGCACGTTTACGACATCGTTCTGCCAACTCTCCGTTGCTGAGCATCCGTTTTAGCATAATCCTTAAGCTTCTGTTGCAAACCGCCGCGATTTTTGACTAGCCACCGCAAGATAAGTAAGGGAAAGCGGACCAACCGAAGGTGGCAGCACCACCCTCTTCATCCGGTTATCTATATTCAGTGCAGTGGCTCGGCCCCATGGTATCCCTCTCCACTTTAGCGTGCTCCTCGCCTCTTGTCAGCCAATGACATAAGACAAGCCGCTCAGCGTAGGCAATGTTATTCATTTTTCAAGCAAACAAAAGTGACCTACTATGAATGAGCACAGCGTGTTATTGGCCTGTTCAGACAACCCTGCGGGAGAGCGCCCTATGCTTGCGTCCGCGGTTACGCAAGTTTGACGTCAGGAGATTGCAATAAAACATATTGGAATAGCTTTACGTTATAGGGCTCCATATCCACGTTTTGCACGAAGCCTTGTGCAACACCTGCCCACAGAAGCCTCGTAGACACATATACCATCATTCGCATGACAGTGCAGCGCCTATTAGGAAACTCCCATAGACGGTGACTCCAGATTTCCCTCCAGGTGTTATAGTACGAAACTGTTTGGCTGTATGTATACATATATATATATATATATATATATATATATATATATATATATATATATATATATATATATATATTATATATATATGTATATATATGTGTGTGTGTGTGTGTGTGTGTGTGTGTGTGTGTGTGTGTGTGTTGTGAAGAGGGAGGAACGGTATTTTTTGAACCATTTAGGGTGCACGGCGCTCCCACACCGGCATGCATTTGAAGGAGAGGACGCGCGAAACCAGTAACGGCGTGCGAGCGGGCACATTGGAGAGTGCGCCTCGGCGACACACTATGTGACCTTGGGCGATTGCGCGTTTGACTCTGGCTCGCCGTAGGAGAAAAATAATGCTTCGCATTTAAAAGAGAACACTTCACTTGTAATGCAAATTCAGTGTGAACTCGCCCCATAAATCCTTACCTCTCCCTTATTTCTGAAAACGAGAATTCGAAAGAGAGTTGAGTATTAAACGTATGGGCGCAGAATAAAATGTTTTATATTTGGCTCTCTATTACATGAGTGCGCAATAGATGTATGCCCTATGAAGATGTTGGGTTGAAGCCACGACACAACGACTCTTCTTCATACGCAAGCAAGACTTACATACGGGTTACTGCCTGTTATTTTATGGTGATATGCATAATAATATGCATATGATAATACCACAGTCGTTACCGCGTGTTTAAGCGACATGACTGCGACAAAATCTGTTGGACCAAGCACAGATAACTGATAACTTTTGGTAGCATGAAACACTTCAACACAAAAAGTGCTTATTCTGTTTATTTTGGTTCTCGCAAAGTAGGTCTGAGGATGTCTATATTTGATGCCACTCGGTACTTATATTTTAACATAAACATGATACTTTAAAGTAAGTCTTACTGTGCGAACACTTTGAAAAGTCATACGGTGCAATTTTGCTGGAACAGGTAACTACTATCAACAAATTGGCTGGTATTATATGCACTCGAGAATATGTTAAGGTTCTGTTTTCTATGCAGGAGACACAGTATAGTGAACAATAATATCCAGTAATTATCAATAAAGGGCCAGAAACAGCGCAGGAAGGCTACTTTTTATAGATCTACTGCTACAGGCAACAAAATATTGATGATGATTGACGGATTATATTAGTGCAAGGGGCCACATATGGAAATAGCGCTATCCAAAAGGTGATGAGTTGCCAATGTAAAAATCTATTTGTGAATGGCAGTTGTAACGTGACTGTAAAAACGCCTAAAGGTTAACGCTGTGATGGGCGCAAAATGAGTAAGTATTAACACAATCACAGTGACTAGTAATTGGTGCGATTACAACACGTTACATTAAAAAGGAATTATACATCAATTGTGTGTGCAACAGTAGCATGAGAATCTCACCATAGCCCTTGAACGCAAGGGCTGGGAGCAACATGCGTGCAAAAACAAGTGCAGCAGCACCCTCTTGCGGAAGGATGTGCTACGGCTATCTCAGGCTGATACCTCACGATTTACCTAAAAACCTGGTTACTAAGTCACTGTGCAAAATGGCCCAATGCCGAGAAAATCACCAGGTCATCGAAAAAAATCATCGAAAAGTATGGAACATGTCATATCGTTTATGATTTTGTAGCAAGGATTTTCAAGATCAGAGTGCGCTTTCAGAAAGTACATGATACTGTAGTAGGACAATAGCACCTGGAGTAAACACTCATTAGATGCTACATGGAGACTTCGCACAGGGCTAGTTCTGAAGGCTGATGTGGCCAGAAGGATGCCTAAATGATGAACAAGATCTGTCATTTGTATGGCACTTGGTGTAGCATACTGACACACCTCAGCCCGGTCATCTATACGCGATTCCGGAAGTTTTGTAGATATTTATGAAGCAGTTTACATCCCGGTCCCAACATGTCTGCATTGGAATTTCCATTACGTTCACTATTTTAAGTATCTTGCTCGAGGTATTTCATGAAGAGGATGCAACTTAATTTGGAATCGAATATGACGCCTAAGATCATCTTTGTACACAAAATTGCACTGTTCTTGTAGTTCGAATGTGAGATCAGAGAGCAGCCTTCTCTGTGTGAAAGAAAAATGACAGAGGAGCTTTGATGTGTGTTCAGCTCGAATCCATTTTTCCTGGGCCCATTTGAATTCATCAGCCCAAGCTGAACTTCCCTTGCACAACTCCAAGGTTACAGGATTTCAAACTTAGTCTATGTGGAGAAGGCGGACAAAGACCACGATGGGCAAGTGGCGGAGGGTGATCAGCGCTGCCCACTGACGCGCCTCATTCGTGTACTATTTGTTGTGAAAGACTGCATTTTATTTTGCTTGCTTGAACAAAATATTTTATTTCACTTTCAATGTACGTATTTTCTATTTTCGTGTTTCAGAGACTCGACAAAATACTGTATGGTCGCCCCCATAGTTCTCGCTGTGTGGCGTGCCAGAACTTATTGTAATGATTGCTGTGACCCCATTTTGCACAGGTGAGTTGACATAAGCAGCTTTGGGAACCGTGGACGCACATTAAGAACTTGAAACACCGACGACGCTTAGGAATGTAGGGTGTTACACGAGTTTTAGCATAGCTTGTCTTGAGGGTCTGTGGTAGTACACTGGAGCCAATGTTGTAATCAGATGTCTTGTTGAAATTTTGTTCTCCTTGATAATTTTGATATTCTTTACCTCAATGACATTTTCATCCTTTCAATAGTCCAATAATTTTGCTTTGGCATGTTTTATCAAGTCTGCATATGAGATCACACCTCGGACTGTGTTCAGGATGTATTGTGGTGTTAATGTTGTCGGGAAGTCGGCAAAGGCTGTACGTTTTGCGAGCTTTACGTATTGGAGCTTGTGAGAAATATCAAGAAGGAATCGACTAGTGTGGCGATATGGGCTCGGTGGTAGGTCTGTTGCGCTATGCAGATACCTCGCAAGGCGGAGGTGGCCGCTTTATACCTAGCTGGCATGATAGCCTGGATAAATTGTGCAGCTCAAAGAGTTTGCCACAAGGAAAGATGTTACAACTCTCACTGCTCTTTGAGGTTTCTCCCTGTCCAAAACGTGGTACCGTGGAAACGTTTGTTTACATTGAAAGAAATATTTTATGGAGCATTCAATCCCGTAGCAAGGCGAAATATGCTCTACGCATATTAGTCGTAATTGTTTTGTCAGCGAAGGCAGCCATGCACCACGGAGACCAACAAGGCGAAGCGACAAGTTTGACAGGGTAATGACTTGCAGACACCAGCGGTGCAACACTGCTATTATCCAATGCGCCATACTCAAGGCTGGATAAAACGCACCAAGTTATTCTAAGCTACCTGAGGAAGACAAGAAAAATGAGCAGGGATAAGACAGGACTGTAAAGTAAGTTCATAAAGAAAGTTAGAGATTCGGGAGAGGGACAAACAAGGGCCCCACCGATTTCCCTCGAGTGGGTCAGTCCAGAGGTCCCGTCTACGTGAAGCCGAGACTAAAGGGTACTGTTGCCTCCGCCAAAGGGCCTTCAGACCAAAGCACTCAGCATCAAATCTACTCCCAGGATCAACTCTTCCCCAGACATGGCTAAGCCGTGCATGGCTACAATTGGGAAGGTCCAATTTCCATGTGCTCAGGTCCGCTGTGTCGTCACACACAACACGCCTACAGAAACACACACTTCTATGAAGCTTAAAACAGAGAAAATTACCGAAACACAAGACTAACGTTCCTGTATTTTTGTCCAACATATCTACCGCCCACTGTATGCTGCCTCTGGAAAAACTGAGGCCATTTTAAATCTTGTAAGCCGAAAAAGGATCAGTACCATTTCAGACTAGCTGCTTAGCGCACGACACACAGGTGACCTAGAATACTGAACAAAGATACGAACATATGTTATTGTCTTAATCTGTGGTCATAGTGGCGCTGGAGTTACGCAAATACATACACGTATCAACTCTGTCATTAAATGTGTCTATCACGTAAGACAATCTGTCTATCACGTAAGACAACGCGGCCTCCCCCTTAAAACGACAGAAGAAAGGTGAAATTGTACGCTGGAATGATGCGCGACAATGGAGCCAGCTGTGGAAAACGACGACGCTCAAGCCATTGCTAACGAATGTAGTTTCTACCACAACGTAGCCAGCTGTGGAAAAGGACAACGACGTCTACTAATGCACGAGGAGTTCAAGCGCGTTTGCCTGTTTGGCGCTGATTGTTTTTTAAGCGTTGTTTTCGAAAAAGCCGTACAAAAGATTCTTTCAAAAACATATATTATTCCACTTGTGCCTGGAACCTCTTTGGGTCCCATGTGTGACAAAGGTAGTTCAAGGGTGGGTTACAGGTCCCCGAGTCCACAGGGGTATGTGCCATTGAGCGTGGACCCTTCTCGCACAATCACCAGGATCGGCCCACATAATGCTTTATTTTTGTGAACATCTCCGACACATTTTTTCCCACATCCTAGGCGTAGACAGCTTCGCTGTGAAAAGTGCGTATCGCGGCGTCTGGAAGGCTGGTTGTGTCACACGTTACTAACCTACCACTTGAAATCAAAATATAAGCGAAGAGTGCTTCATGGTCCATCGGCTTGAAATTTCGAAAAAATAAGGAAGCCTGAAAATAACTGCACGTTTCATGAAGTAGGTATAAAATATATCATTTAATTAAGGAAATCCACTCGGGCAAAAAAGACCCAGTGGTGAAGCCAAGCTTTGTTCATACTAACGTCTTCACACCATGACAAAAAAAAAAAAAAAAACATTTACGGGTTCGATATTACAAAGTTTACGGGTTCGATATTACAACGCCGTCGTGTCACTAACGGGAGCCAACAAGAGAACATCGAGACGCACGTCAACTTACCGCAATGTCGCGTTCAAATGTCGCGCATTGAGCGTTAAGCAACAGATGCTACAATAAAGCTTTCAAACTGAAGAAACCAAACTCACCTGTTCCCACTTCTGAACCTAGGTCGTCTGAAAAAGCACAAAAAAGAGCATATTTTCCTCTCACATTATTACTCTTTTCGTTGCCTAAGAAGAATTTCAGCCTCTTTGACAGCATGCACAGGTCTCTGGCTTCTACATGCTAAACAACGTGCAGTAATTTACGGTGCTTGTGTTTTTAATTTCGGACTGAACGCTCCTTTACCCTCCATCGCGCCGACTCGCGCATCTTGGCTTTAATGAAACGGTAATGCGAGCCTACACTTGATTTACATATAAATCATTAAAGACATTGTTATACGGCACTAGTAAATGTTATGTATCCTCGAGAAATACGACGCAGTAAATTTACAATACGTATGCATGCTCTTGGTACCTATGGAAACTATTAAAAGTTATGATGTGCGCTCTCCCTTATGTGGTGATTCAGGTTGATACTGGGACCAACAAAGCTTTATTTGTCATTCAAATCAAGTTTGAATTAATTCCGTAATTCTCGAATTATAGGCTACCACGGGTTGGGAGTTTACAAAGACCACGCTGATAAACTCTAATGAACTTTACACAGTGACATGTCCTTTTTACTCGAGCGAAAATAAAATGAAAATGAAATGAAAACAAAAAGGTAAGGCAAGTTCAGCTATGGAATCTGGGAACCTAAGAGGGTGCCGCGACACTCAGCTGTGAATGCGCATCAAGAATAACTACCATTTATTAGAAATACATGTGAAGTGGGCTATGTGGAGGAAATTAGGTTATCAACGCACATGAAAAACATTTACGCAAAACTTAAGTGGTGTATTATGGTTTCAATGTCAAAGTATTTCTCCTAAAAATGCAGTTTGCTTGGACTGCGATGCAGTTTGTCTTGCAGGTTTGCAAAGTTATTTTCTACGTCTATATGCCAATGTTTATTTCCGAACATGAAGGTATTTTTAAAGTGCGTGTTTCGTATTTATGAATAAGTGTGCTCCACATAAAAACTTGATTCGAAGCCTCAATGTTACTGTAAGTTTGCTGCCCTTATGTTCTCAGAAAAGTACCGTTTTACGCGGAGTTCAACGAGATAAGACTACGTAATGTAAGGCCCCGCCGCTACGTTCTGAGTGTCCTGTCGCTTGTATTTCAGAATAACATTGTTAAACATTTGAAGAATTAGCATCAAGACATGGCACTATTCCAAATTAAGCAGGCACAAGTCGGAACGTCCTTTGCGATATCATCACACACTGTTACTATAGATTATGCACAATGTTTCCGAAAGTGACTGACAGTGAAAGGTGAACATTTCGGATGATGAAAAGGCGCACAAAACAAGAATTGATTCCAACCGCATTGAAAAATTTGTGAACAGCAGCTGGTATTCATTGCGTGGGCAACACTGAGGCTGGCTTTTTGTCAGAAAGATGCCTAGAGGAGAATCTCCAGACAGATCAAGAATGCATTAGCTACTCTGTGCACTGTGACATGCAAGGAGACGTTCTGTATCTAGTTATGAATCGACGTTGGAAAATGTCTTACTAAAGGCTCACAGAGAATGAGGCAACCAAAATTAGCTCGTCTCATATTTATGAGTGGCTCCGGTTCCTCCCACACGAAAAAAAAAATTTACCAGTCAAGATTAGGCACTTTGATTTGATATTGTAACCACAAACCTCCCAAATTATTCTCCTGGCAGCACTTACATACCTTTCAGGCTCTCTTCTTTCAGCCAGCACTCATGCTATCAGACGGTGCTTCGAATATTACGTTCACTAAGCACTTTTAGCTACCTTCCATAGCCGTACCCTGAAAACTTCTCGCATTAGGTTATGAATTCTTGCGCTCTAATCTAATCTACCCTAATCTTTAATAGGTACCTGAAGCTAATAATTTAGTTGCCACAGCTGCCGTCAAGTGCTTCGGTACAAACGGATCCTATAAATTTATTAGTGAAAGCCCTCAGAACGGCATGACGTCATTAAACAGAAGAAGCAATATTGGCAGTTTACTTGTTTATCTTTATCGGATGACCACGCTTCACCACCTAACAGATATCATTTCACAGCGCAGAGCATGCCTGCATGTATCATGTATCACAAGTTTCGGGAATGTTATCGATGGTTCTATCATCTGTCTGTAATCGAACATTGTGTAAGCAGATTTCATGTATGCGTGACGCGAATGGTGCAAAACTTCCTGGAGGACACGCGGCCACCAGCGATTACTCTGGAACCTTCAATTACGGATTCATAAACCCCGACACGCTTGACCCGCTGATCCGATTTTTGACGATTGCTGACTTTGAGAGCTGGTATTGTTGTACTTTGAGTGTAGCCTGCCTTTAAGGGTACAGGTTCGCCCAATAAAGCACTAGCTTCGCTATTCACAGTTTTTCTGCTTTTTTCAACGTCACTACCACGTGACAAAATAATGCTTTTTTAAGCTTTGGAACATAAACAAGCTGTGATAATTGCCAGCTTAGTTTATAGTATAAGAAGACACCCACAAGAGTTCAATAGCTGAAGTTGCCAGCAGAACGGTGAACTTTTGCTATCACTGGAACTTCCTAGATTGTCTTAAATACAAGGTCCTCAAAGTCACACCAAGAGTAATTTTATTTAGACTGACAACATTACCTATGTAAATACTTCAAGTACAGGAGGTTTGTGCAGACTGGTGCACGCAATTTTGGCGAATAAGTAGTTAAGCCCAACTCATAATCAATTACAAGAATTTAAAAATAAATTATATCTGCGATTTCTTTATTTTTTATGATCGGCACAAAAGAACAATCGCATTCCAATACAACATCATTTTATTGAAAATTCTTAAGCATATATGTTCCGAGATACTCACCATAAATTATAAGACTCGGTATGCCTTTTTTCAATTCAGAGGTGGGAATCTACACAACTACGAAGCACCCATGTGACCAGTCTTGCATTTGTAAGGCAAAAGCAGTACAGCTGATGTTATCAGGTCGTCCTGGCCTCATTACTGGCGTGCTACGGAAAATCAGTTACGTCATATCAAGCAGGGTTGGGAAGATGTCAGTTTTGATTTGGAATACTCAACTCTGAATACGCAATCAACATTTGAGCGTTGAATTTGATGGGTAATATCGCAAAACACAAGCGGTTTAGAAATTACAATTGGAGCTGTCTTCCAAAATGTTTGCCGTGCAGTTTCTGATGTAAACATTTACTAAAATCCCGAAATTAGAAAACTTTGCAAACTTTCGTCGCTTTTATATTTGCTGGCTCTATTTAAGAGGTTTTGTCCCTAACCATCACACGAGCAGGATTTGCGTAATTAGAGTAGCTCTTTTTAACTTACTGATGTTTTAAATACTCTGGACTCACAATACCGGCATGCTAATCAGCGCTGTAATTGATGTTTTAGAACTCCTAATGTCACTAAGTAATTTAAGATGAATTTCCGAATTATAGAAAACCAAGGTAAGAGTAACTAGGATCGCTGAACACAAAACCTATGAAATAACAAATCTGCGTAGCGCTGTTCTAATATGAATACTTACATTCCGAGAGCATATTGCTGGTGTCATCTGAATTTTGTTGAAAAAACATGGCACATTAAAAATTGTCTCACTGCGCATACTTTGGGGAGCAGAACAAATAAACGACGGTATTTGTGCTTATTTTTTTAAAGCAAAATAATATACGTCTACGAGCTTTACGGGCCAACTATTTCATATTGAACATTGAAAAAAAAAATACAGTTGGTTAAGAAAACGTTCGAACGTCTTCAAGGGCGAAGATAATACTTTGCAGATTTTTTAGAAAATACGGCAGAAACGTATACACTATTATGGAAAATTTTACATAAGCGAAAGAAATACAGGATATGTGGAGAACTGCATAACAATTTCTCCCTATATGCGCTTTGCACTGTATAAAACTCGTATTGCTTTAAACATTGTTAATTCCAGAATTGAAATAAAGCTTTCTCAACATTTGCGCAAATGGTAAAAGCATTATCACGCACTATTTAGATTCTTACATCCGAAGCAACCTTGTCTGCTTGAGTAGTTAGCTTTTGTCTACACTGAAATCTTGGATTAACAAGAGTGGTTATATTGAAATAATGTGTATAACGAGATGACTGCAATTCCTCTTGAATTTCCTATAGAGATGCATTTGTTGAAAACCTCATTTTAACGCAGTAAGATTCTTGCGCCCATCAATATAAGGAACTAGATTCTTCTCCAAAACAAATAAAACCGACATTTGCTCACAGAACATATCCATGTCCGGAGAATTCCGCACTCTTTCGACGCGGCCGTTTCATATTAGGGCGTTGAATACGCTGTCGAGCATCACTGGTATCAAAACTGATTTCTGTAACGTTCATGTTTCACATTCATACTCTTTGAAGTTCAGTTGTAGTCAGCAATCTTTTGGTGTCTTTCTCTGTCATGAGTGCTTTTCAGTGTGAAACACGAGAAACAAGTGTTTGCACAGTTTGAAACATTACTAGCTTGAAAGTGCGAGTCCAAGTTATTTAACATTGTTTTTTTGGATACGAACGAAAATAAAAATTTATTGTGAATCTTTGAGTCCGTGTCTTAGGCAAAATAAAGTAATATATTCCGTATCAAAAAGCTGATACTTTGTTATATCCAAACATGTTAACCAATCTAGATGTTATCCCAGCACTCATGACACAACCTTGGCATGACAAAGCTGTTTTTCGTAGCAGCATAGGAAAGATATTCATCTGTGGAATGAACAAAAGCTTACGATATTTGAGGAATCTCAAGGGCATAAAGATAACTTTAAAAAATGATGCTCTTCTTAAAGGTATACCTTTACATAAAATACAGCCTTATCAACATTTTGCCCTGATGATTATAGATTTCGAATTTCATCATAGACACGAACTATTAAGAAACAAGTGTGCAAACTACATTTAAATAATTTTCATTAATAAATTAGTATTACTGAACTACGAAAAAATGGCTGCTGAGTAAATAGACACAAAACATTTTAAACACCTACAGTGCTATAAAAAACCGTGGCCGTCCTGACCTGCCATTCTTTCGCAATATAATCCTTCTCTGGTCGCACATACATTTTATGTTAATGAGTAGACAGTTATAAATAATGATGCTTCGCGATTCCCTCGACGGCTAATAACGCGGCGGAGCTTGCCTAAACAAAAACAAATACACAGACGAAAAAATTGCTCCTTTGTATCCGCACGTTCAGCTCCAGTCGCCTCACCTGATTTTGCCTGTGTCCACTTTCGTCCTACCAGTTTCTCTTTCACACGCTCAAAGATGCTCACACATACGTATGTTTGTGGTGCTATTGCTGGCACATATAAATATAGGTGTTTGTATGTCTGTGTGTGCGGGAGATCTGAGTTTGTGCGGCGTGAAGGGAAACAACGGATACAACCTGGAATATATTGTTAACGACAGCACATTCCTCACAAGATAACTGAGATTACACAACGGCCTTTGCGCTCGCCTCGATGAAGTTTACGGTCTTCCTTATGCAGAAAATGTTAGCGTTTACTAAAAGACTGGCGCGTCGTAGTCGCTGAAGAGCCGGAAGAACAAATAGCGTTTGTGATTACACATGAGACATCTTCATCCATGAGCACCACTACTCATTCGCTCAAAGCACAAGAACATTTCCTCGCTACGTAGATTACGTTTACATGAACGCGACAGATGCCTAATCTATCAACTTTTAACGAGGTAATTCGCTAGAAAGGTGTATCTCGTCAAATGCGTCAAAGGAGGGTAGTTCGAGATGGAGAATGCGCATTTCAAAAGTCCATGTAAACAGAAGCGCATCGTATAAGGAATTTATGGAAAGCGTTCGCCTCCAACTGACACCCGGCCAATCAACAGGTGGGGGGCGCTGCCCCGCAGTGCTGGAAATATAAACAAAAATGGCGGGATAAGAAGAAGGCTGTGCGCGAATTTATTCACGGCATGTGCGTTGGAATGGTGAAGTCTTTGTGAATAATTCACCGATGATTCTGATATTCTCTAATGCGAAATTTGAGCGCAGCTCCATACGTGTTTTCATTTCGCGAGATATTAGCTGGCGCGGGCAATCGTCTCGTGCGGCGCATTGCAAAGGAAGATGTTAGGGGCGACTGGCTCGCTAATCGGTAGTTCGTGAGAGGCAGTGCGTGGGTGACACGTGGGCACGATTTACAGCAGCCGCCGCAGACAGCTCCGCTCATGCAGCGCTTTGTTTCGGTATATAATAGCGGTAGACATGCTCACGCATGTCATCAGTGAACATGCGACGGCGCGCTATTCTGGCGCCATCTCTTAGTGGTCCTTGCCATAAAGCCTGTCTTGCGCGGCACTACGCTTTTCTTCCGCGTTTGCCATGCCCTCCTCCTCCGCTTTCCGCGTCATGGTTCCGCTGCACTCTCGCCCTCGGCTTTCCCCCTCGCAGTCTCTTCGCTATCGCCATCTTTCATCCCCCACTGCGTTCCGCGTTCGCTCTTTCATCCTTCGCTGTGCTCGTTCGCTCGATTATGCCGACACCCACACTCCACGCAGGAACGGGCACCAAAGGGCTGCGTTCTCAAATGACATAAACATCGCTGAGTTGCTTGACTCGCGTCATTAACGTAGTCAACTCCGCTTTGAGGCAAAAGGAGCCGAGATGGCTGCGCTCGGCTACCAGTGGGCATAGCAACCACTGCTGACACGCTTGGAAAGGTTATTATTCCAATATCATACGGTACGTTACCGCATAATAGACGTCGCTTAAGTTGTCCAAGGGGGCAAGTGAAGAAAAACCTGAGGAATGTGGGCGTGTCGCTGCGGTTATTTTTGGTGCATTTCACAACGCGACAGCAATAGCAAGCTTATCAGTAGTAAGACCGTTAACCTTTTCATTTGACAATAGGTGACGGTAACTTGCTAGACAAGAAAAAGAGCATTCATGTAAATGGTGGCGTAGGAGTCTACGCGATACGATAAATTAATACGATACCCTTCGACCATATCAACGTAAACGCCGCTATAGGCACATAACATTACTCCACGTTTTCAAGCTGTGTCGCACCCCCTCTTTCCCTCTCCCGTTTAAGGCGACATCGTGCAATCTAATAATCTTGTCTGCAGACAAGAGCCTGCACTAAGAACTTAAAATCACCTGTTTTGAAGATTGCCGTATTTTTCTACGTTGCCTAATTGGATTTCACGCTCTCCTAGAGGAAAACTGAATAGAGCTGAAATGCTTGAGTTACCTACATTCTACTTCCTCCCTAAATTATTACGAGTTTTCTATAAATAAAAAGGGACCTTCTTAGAACACCATGACGCCACGCCGTCATAAGTTTAGCAGGTGTTTAATCAAGAGCTCGACCAAACGCCATCTGGTGCCATAAAAGCATCACAGTAGTTGAAAAGGCAAATTGACAGTCCCTTATTTTAGGAGCAGTCTATTACGAAAGTTAACGGTAACTAACCGAATACACATTATCCAACTATAACGTAATAGAAAGCCGTACATTGTTGTTCTGCCGATGAGCAGGGACCGCGAAGGCGATAGAATAATGACGATATGACAAGAGATACATAATAGCGTCTGTCTTACGACGATGGCATGACAATGCTGGCATAATTCCACCTAAATAACGGCAACAGGGTTACAATGAAATGAAAAACAAGCAATAACGCCGATGGATAAAGAAATGGGGTATGACGGCGAGGACATGAAGACAATGGGATGACACTCCCCAAGGGTTGCATTTAACCATACGACAGCCTCACGATGTCCGCATGACGACAACGGCATGACGGCTGTCTGACGACGATGGCTCACTACGATGATATTACGGGAGTCGAATATTGAAGTTAGGTAGATTACGATGGAATGAGGGTGATGGAATTACGACCATGGTATTGCAGTGAATGAATGACGATGACTACATAATGACGACGGCATAATGACGATGCATGAGGACAATGGCACGGATACGATTGTATGAAGACAACGGCGTGAATACGACAGCATGATGAGAGTCGGATAACGAAACTGCATTGACGACAATGGAATGACGGCGACGGTCTGACAACGGAAACATGATAGCGATATACTGACGATGATTGCAAGTTAGCACAGCTTATGACGACTGAATTAGAGCAGTATGATTATAAGAGCAAGACGAAGAAAGAATGACGTCGAAGGTACAACGAAGGTGCTTTGATGACATGACAATGGGATGACGTTACCGAATGAACGACATTGGTGAAACTACAGCGTGGCGGTGACGGCATGACGACAGTGGGATGACGAAGTTAGAATGACGAAAACGAAATCATCAAGGCGATATCATGAATGAGGTGTGGCAACGACTGCACGACGATGTATGACGACCATGACGAGACGATGACGGCATTATGGAGTAGGTGTGAGGATCACGGCATGGCAAGAGTCAGATCACGAAGCCACAGTGAAAATTGAATGAACCTGAAAGCATCATTCCAGATGCTTCTTTTAGGAATCCTACGGAAGGTGCATGCATAACGTCACCACAGATAAATTATCGGCCTGCGTGTACATTACTTTAAACAAGCGATCTGTTTAGTAATTAAACAAATCCAAGAAATGCCGTCTTAGTTGTTACCATATGGCACAAGTGTATGATAAGATGTTTAAGAGACAGACAGAGAGAGAGAGAGAGAGATACAAGGAAGAAAATCGTGAAAAGCCTACCACCCGTGTTTTCACATTTCCCAATGTCCGTGTATACCGAAAACTGGCTTTGAACTACTACATTTATTAACACGAATAGGGATACGCCGCGAAGACAGGGCGCTCTCTGGTAAACCCCTGTGTAACATAAAAGCAGGGCGCAAAATGAGGTTTCCTTCATACTTCCTTCATCCTACGATTTCGTTCCTGAGGTTGCAGTGCGAAAAATTCTGACCGCATTCATAGACACTTCAGCCGCACTTGTGAGATAGAACGCCTTATAGCGACCAGTAGCCAAGCTCTCATCATCATCGTCATCATCATCATCATCCTATGCATGTCCAATGCAGGACGAAGACCTCTCCCTGCGATCTCCAATTACCCCTCTCCTGCGCCAACCGATTCCAAATAGCGCCGGCAAACTTCTTAATTTCGTCACACCATATAGTCTTCTGCCGTCTTCTACTGCGCTTCCCTTCTCTTGGTGCCCATTCTGTCACCCTAATGGTCCAATGATTATCTAGTCTTCGCATTACATGACCTGCCAAGCGCCATTTTTTTCTCCTAATGTCTACTAGAATATCATCTATACTCGTTTGCTCTCTGATCCAAACTGCTCTCTTTCTGTCTCCTAAAGTTATGCCTAGCATTCTTCGTTCCATCGCTCTTAGCGCGGTCCTTAACTTGTCTCAAGCTTCTTTGTCAGTCTCCAAGTCTCTGCGCCGTATATTGGCACCGGTAAAATGCACTGATTGTATACTTTCCTTTTCAATGATAACGGTAAGCTCCCAGTCAGGAGCTCATGATGTCTGCCTTATGCGATCCAGCCCATTTTTATTCTTCTGTGAATTTGCTTCTCATGATCCGGGTTCCCTGTGATTCGTTGACCTAGGTAAACGTACTCCTCGACAGACTCTAGAGGCTGACTGGTGCTCCTGAACTCTTGCTCCCTTGCCAGGTTATTTATCATTATCTTTGTCTTCTGCATATTAATCTTCAGTCCCACTTTTACACTCTCCCGGTTAAGGTCCTCAATCATTTGTTGTAACTCATCTGCATTGTTGCTGAATAGAACAATGTCATCGGCAAACGGGAGGTTGTTGAGGTATTCGCAGTCGATCTTTACTCCTAAGCCTTCCCAGTTTATAGCTTGAATACTTCTCCTAAGAACGCAGTAAATAGCATTCGAGAGATTGTGTCTCCTTGTCTCACCCCTTTCTTTATAGGCATGTTCCTACTTTTCTTGTGTAGAATTAAGGTGGCTGTGGAATCTCTGTAGATATTTACCAGGGTATTTACGTAAGCGGTCTGTACTCCTTTACTACGCAATTCCTCTATGACTGCTGGTATCTCTACTGAATGAATTGCTTTTTCGTAGTATATGAAATACATATAGAGAGGTTTATTGTACTCTGCGGATTTCCTAATAACCTGGTTAGTGACATGGAGGTGATCGATTGTAGAGTAACTATTTCTGAAGCCAGCCTGCTCCCTTGGTTGGCTAAAGTCCAGGGCTGCCCTTATTCTATTGGAGATTATTTTGGTAAATATTTTATATAGTACTGGGAGTAAGCTAATGGGCCTACAATGCTTTAGTTCTCTAACTTTGCCGTTTTTGTGGATTAGTATAATGTCTGCATTCTTCCAGTTTTCTGGGACCCTTGCAGTCGATAAACACTTCGTATAGAGAGCCGCCAGTTTTCCTAGCTTTACGTCTCCTCCCTCTTTGATTAATTCTACTGTTATTTCATCCTCTCCTGCCGCTTTTCCCCGTTTCATGCCTTGTAAGGCCTTTCTGACCTCATCTCTAGTTATAGGAGTTCCTGTATAGTGTTCATTATTGCTTCGAATGTAGTGCTCCTGAGTCGTCTGGGTAGAGTAAAGGTCAGTATAAAATTCTTCCGCTGCTTTTACTATTTCTTCAAAATTGCTGATGATATTACCCTGCTTATCTTTTAGTGCATACATCTTGGTTTGTCCTATGCCAAGTTTATTTCTCCCTTATTTCAGGCTGCGTCCATTTTTTGCGGCTTCTTCAGTCTTTTTCACGTTATAGTTTCGAATATCACATATTTTCGCTTTGTTGAGCAGTTCTCGCACTTCCGCGAATTCCATCTTATCTCTCGAGTTGGACACTGTCATTCTTTGTCGTTTCTTTATTGGGTCCTTTGTTACTTGGGAGAGCTAAGCTTCACCATTAAGAGTTTAACGCGACGGTATTTAAAGATCCCCGAATACTTCTCACGTTTCCCGCCAACTGCAGCATATCTAACCGCATTGTTTACCGGGAAACGCTGACCGCAAACGCTATGCACCAAGGCGGGCTTTGTGGTAGAAACACGGCGTCTTGCGTGGGCTGCGATGCGACGGGGGGGAGGGCCAGCTGGAGGTATTGCAAGGAATTGGACGCGACGCTGCGTTGCCCCGCCAAGACAGCCGCGCGCCGGCGTGCGCAAATGGCGGACAACGCAGCTGGTCTATGAATGGTAGAAACGCTGTAACAGGGGTCTCTGAGTTTTCGCATAATACAATTATGCTTTCTCGTATACTCAATTTACAATACGAGAGCTACCCTGTGTGTAGGTTGTATGTGTGTCACAGTTTACGATTTTTCCACGTACTTTAGCTTGATCAATTCAGTTAGTTGAGTAAATTCCTTGCGTCACATGGAAGACCTGGGTATGGGTGGTTCGAAAATCTTTTTCCCAAAACGAAGTCCGACGCTGGGTTTTCTGCGACATGAATTCCGCAACGCTGTCGCCTTAAAATGTCTCCGTGAAATTTCGTGGTGAAGCGCGTAGAAGCATTGGGCTGCTTTGCTGGAGAAAGCGACTTCACACTGATTCAATTCCGCTCCACGCTGTATAAATTGTATGTATGCTCTTTGGCGATGACGTCAAGGTGGCTAGATTGACATTTTAAGATGGTACAAACAACCATATCGACGCACATTTTTAGGCTGCACTATATTCACAATCCGCCTATATTTTTGGTTAACGATGGGCGGAAAGCTGGTCAGACAATTGAAAGAATGCTTCTGGCGTCAAAAGAAGCAACCGTAAGTTTTTTGTCAGCTAATTCTTATTTGCGAAATACTCTTTCTCAAGGTAAGATTTACACTCTCTGCAAATCAGTAAAAATAAACGATAGATTAGATTATGGTTAACAGTTCTGTCGACATTTAACATTGGGCCAGAGGTTACCCACGCGAAATAAAGAATAGAACGACGAGCAAATTTATTTTTTTTAAGTGTACACTGATCTCCACTTACTTTATTGGTTCCCTCCTGTGTGTATCCTTGGTCTGTCTCTCATCTTTTCTCTCGCAGACCACACACATACACACACATATACGCACGTATACACGCGTATGGGTGGCTTTATTCATGTGCGTGTGGATATAATATATACATATATGTACGTGTGTGTGGGTCTATAAATATAGCGGGTAAGAAAAATCCAGAGAAGAGAGCCCTCTGCAATTGTTATTGACAGGCTACTCCTCACGCGATAATCCTCACTGGCAATGATCTCAGGCGAAAAAAGAAGTATCCTTCCGGTTAAGGCAGAATATGTAAGCGTTTACTTACTGACTGAGGCGTCGTAATCACCTGAAAATCCAAAGAAAGAAATAGCGTTGGGAATTAGCTATCGAGTACCTTTTTTATTATGTACCACCGGATCTTCGCTCACATTCAACACCAGAATACTCCCGCGCCACATTGACATACAACTCGCGTCTTCTGGCTCTCTCGAGCTCCGCTCGCCTTTAGCATAAATTGCGGGAAATAATGGACATATCTGGAGGCAAAAAGCTCGTGAGATATGAATTGCCAAATACAAAATATTTCGCCAAGAAGTTTCACTAAGGAGTTCAAGGTGTGTGTTTTGGAGACGGCTGCGTTTCTTTTTCTAACATGCAGAATCTGAAACCGCGTTCTGCTGTAGATTGAGCAACAATACAATTTACTGCATTTTTTCCTTAGGGGATTAGCATGTGCTTTAAATAAAAAGAGAAGTCCTTAAAATAACAGGCTGTCACCAAGTCGTAAATCTATTAGTCACGTAATGAAAACCTGAACGGAACTCCATCTAGTCCGGCAAATGCTGATTTAAGTAGAACAGGCAAGTTCCAAATGTCAAGAAAAAGGACCTTTCCAGCACGTCTACAGGAACCAAAAGTTTTTTTTTAAAGCGAAGTGTTCTTTGCCCCATCCTTCGACTTTTCCACTGCTCTTTCTGTCGATACACCATGTCGGGCGGTGGTTCAGAGCATGTGTATACATGACAGGAGCACGGCAGAGAGGAAAGTCAAGGCGAGAAACTTGACTGAACATTTGCACCACGTCGAAAGTGCACACTGCACTCTGCAGCTACCTGGGCGTCGTCACATTAACCTCTTGACTGCTGTAATTATACGTGACCCCACGCAAAAGAAGCGCAGAAACTGCAGCGCTTAGCTTGCTTGACAGATGTTTAAAGCACGAAATAGACATGGCACAATACCGCTTTAAACATATGTCAAATACTAAACAACTAGGAACGCCAGAGAGTTATGCCCCACTTTTCTACTAAGCTGCAAGTCCAGAGGGAAGCTGATAGAGTGGTAGAGAGGAGGGAGTAGAGGGAACAGAGAATGGGGTAGAGCCGACTCAGATGTGAAATGAGTGAATAATTGTTCGGCCCCTCTTCCCTCCTAGTTTCCATGAAATGTGGGTGGGAGGGGATAGAGAAAATGTGGCGTCAGAAGCCAAGGAAACGTTACTCCTATACAGACGCCAGAACATTTTCGCGCAAGCGGGCTAAATTTAATATAAGAGGCCATGTGGTACGTTTCTTCTATTTATGTAAAATAAACAGCATCCAGATTTTCAAGCGGAAAAAGGCGTGCAGGAACAGAACCGCATTAACGCGCACCGTAGGCTCAAGGCGACACTGAGGAAGTGGTCACACGGTAAATCAACTCTTCTGTGACCTCAGCGGCAGCTTTGCGACTGACATTGCTTGGGGTCGTGGGTTTCATTCCAACCGCATTTGCCGAACTTCGACGGCGGAGAAATAAAAACACGCTCGTGCACTTGAATTTAGGGACGTGTCGAAGAACACCACTGTGTCGAAATTAATCAGTAGTCCGCCACCAAGGCGTGCATCATAATCCGATTATGTTTTTGGCAGATACAGCCCAACAATTCCATTAAACATTAATGCTTCTGCCATGATGTGATGTGCCATGTCATGCAAGACACTGAATATTCTCAACCCTCTCAAAGGTTATGAATCATGGCGCGCAACGCCTCAAGGAAACACCTCCCCTGTGTGTTCTGTGGACTGTGTAGACAAAGAGCAGTGGTGCGCGCAAGGTAAGGTTTAACATCAAATTGCCTGTTCAAGCAAACTTTCCCCACCAAACGAAATTAAAGAAACTCTGCTTTTGAACCAAACGTTGAGTAAATTAAATATTCGCCGTCAACACCACCGCTACTTATACTCATTCAAAGCAAACATCACAGAAAGCTTCGCCTACATCGATTCTCACAGTGCGTTAAATCTGCAAAATTAATTTGTTTGATATTCTGGCATCAGTATAGCGAGCAAGTGAATATAAATTTTCGCTCAGAAGTGTTATAAAATATCCTAAGGTCGTGTTCTATTGAAGAGTAAGTAGCGGTAATTTTATGAAGTGCAGCGTGTAACATATGTCATGGGAACAGCCGAACTATTTACTGGCAAACGTCAAAGTGGTGCCCACATTGCTCTGTATTCGGTGCTTAGCACCAAGTTCGAATTCCCTAAGAGGCACCTCTCTTCCTTCTCTATGCGCGAGATACTCAGGCGTGAGCTTGAGACTGCGACCTACTGCGAATCATGTGCATGTTAATTACACGTTTCTGCTTTCTGTGTTAACGAGCACAATCTTCCGCCAACGCAAACTGAGCTTCCAAATGGCGTTACCCATAAGTACTGTCAATCAAGCAGTTCTGTGTACAAATCGCTCCTTCTGCATCTTCTATATACAAGGCGCGCTCAAATGTACCGAAAGTGGCACTACCCGCCTTCTCAAATGGATACTGTTAGAGTGTCAGCTTTTACCTGCAGTTGCAGTGTTAGGCAAACACGTAATATTCGCTAATGCGTAAAAACGCACACTCTTAAGCAAATGTACACCTTTTGGTCGTACCTTGCCAAACAACAATAATCGTCATTTGTCTTGTTTGCGTTTCCTTTCGTGAAAACGCTGCGCTCGCTACATTCCTATCGAGAATGCTCCGTCATCCTCATAACGCGCTTGCCGTTCGTGGCTTGGAAGTACGCGGCTCGCAGCGTTAAAGAAAGGAAATGCGGACAAGATGGATGGCGACTATCGTTCTGGTGCAAGATATGATCCAAACGGCGTAATTTTTCTTAACAGTGTACTGCCCGAGAAGGGGCAGCATTTGGCCGCCTACTCTTAGGCCTGCAATCCGAATTCGGCTCTACGGCTACGTTCGCTCGGCAAAAGCAAGACGGGGTGCCGCAAAAATGAGAAACAGCTCTCTCACCCATCTTTGAGGCTCCGACGACTGAGAGCGTCGCGAGGCGTCTGAGGAAGCTTGGCTACGAGTGGCGACCCGCCGAACAGCTTGCTTGCTTCCTCGCTCCTCAATTGTGGCGCTTACCCACTACGGGGGATTGGCCAAGAAGCCGGCAGTTAAAGGTTAAAGGAAAGGGGAGAAAAAAAACCTAAACGGAAAATTATTTAAGGGTGAAGTTTAACGTTCACGTTATTAAGAAATAGACCGTAGAAGGGTCGACATTTGGGCGAGTTGGTACTGGTTGAACATCTTGAAGGGGCAGCGCAAAAAGACGATGACAGAAGGCAGGAACAGCGCTGTCCTGTGTGTTCCTGCCTTCTGTCATCGTCTTTTTGCGCTGCCCCTTCAAGATTAAGAAATAGATTTACGTGGCAGGGATAGAAATATATATATATATATATATATATATATGTGTGTGTATATACATCAACAGCAAATTTTGTGTTGTTTTTTCGGTGGCATTAGAATAATGTCAAAGGCGCAATCGCTCATTCGATGATCTAATTAATTCGCCATTTCGAGAATTACCATGGCAGCCTCCTCGCGTGACAGAGATCATCGCAAATTTCCAAGGAAATATTTCTGTTGTTAAAGCCCAATGAAGAAGCCCCGAAGGAGAGGATATATTGAATAGTTAAAGAAATACCCAAATTTCGGAATGAGAATTCTAATTTCGTCCCCTGATTTCTAAATTGACAGCATGCTATTAAAAATTGTTCAATGTTTTCGGGTTCCTCGCAGGGTGGACAAAGAGGGGATGGTGCGAAACCACACCCCCATAGGTAAAGATTTAGTGGTGGGATGCGGCATCCTTATCTTATTATGGAAATTCCTAATTTACGTGTGTGACGTTATTATTGTCGCGTGAGAAGGAGAAATTATTAAAGTCCGACGTTTGCATTTTCACTTCTGTAGAATCTTGGGAAAAAGGAAATTTTTCTAAACCTAGCCGCAGGGACATAAACCGAAGTAGGAATACCGGACTTAGCTGGGCCATCAAGAGACATCCGCACAAGTGTGTGGTATTTGATTTGTAAATATACCACGAGGGGCCTGGAACCCATAGAACCGCACCAGGCGTAAGTTTAAGGGGATCTATCTATCTATCTATCTATCTATCTATCTATCTATCTATCTATCTATCTATCTATCTATCTATCTATCTATCTATCTATCTATCCATCTATCTATCTATCTATCTATCTATCTATCTATCTATCTATCTATCTATCTATCTATCTATCTATCTATCTATCTATCTATCTATCTATCTATCTATCTATCTATCTATCTATCTATCTATCTATCTTTCTATCTATCTATCTATCTAGCTGTACGGTAGATTGATAGAACGTGCACCTAAATCAAAGTACACGGGCGTTTTCGTATTTTGTCCACATCGAAATGCGGCCGCCGTGGCCAGGATTAGATCCCGCAACCTCTTTCTTAGGAGCACAACACCTTAGCCACTAAGAAACCAGGTCGAGTCCTTTCACTTGCGAGCCAATAAAAGCCTTGCTTAACAATTCAGGAAACTTAAGAGGAAGCTTAACTCTGGGTCTTCTATATAAATACATGCGAAAGAATAAATAGTTTTTTTTCGGCAACCACTGTGCCATATTATATGAGGTTTGTTGCATTTAAATGCTGAACTGTAGTGAGTGTTGGCTGTGAACTTGTGATTCATGTCATCGGGTTTTTGATGAGAAATTTAAAAAATAGCAAATTTTCAGACAACAAACCTATCAAGCTTAGAGCTCTGTAACTCGGCAAAAAAAACAATATTATGATTTTGAATGTGGGATTTGCTAATATGCTATAGCGGGCAAAACTGATATAGCAGACATGGCTTTCAAGTACACTATTAATTTGTGGGGAAAGCCTTTCAAAACCCTTGTAAACAGCGTAAAAGATCCTTTAAAGCATGAATTATCGTTTCACGTTTGTCCACTTTAGATGCTCAAATAGGCCAATTTTGCGTAACTGTAATGTGCCTTCTAGGTGTAGAGCTACGAATCTGTAAGCTTCGTATTTTTATTTTTTTCTTACCTACGAGTATTTGAAAATGTCTTCAAAAGTTTCAGGCTTTAAAGCGAAATTTCGCTTTCAACTGCCACTAGAATTTAACTTTATCTCTCAAATACAAGACACTTCATTAAAATATGCCCAATGGTTATCTCAAAAAAGCCTTTCTCTGTTTTACATGTATTTCAATAGGAAGACATCGGAGTTGTACCCGAGCGAAATCCTTCCATAAAGCATACTTGCTGCAGGCGAAAGTTAGCTTTGTAGTCCTAATTTTTTTTTTCATTTTCCTTTTGTTTCAGGTTTATTTGTGTGACATTGGGTTGTTCTACATCTGTAGGTAAGGCGCAGGCCAATATGAAAAATAAATCACTGGTGAGTTCCCGCTTCGGCTTGCCTGTCTTCACGTATTCTTTAATCAGTTCCTTTTGCTGCCTTAAGCAGCACCTCTAGCCATGATATCACAGCAAACTGGCCTCGCAGCATTAGTTCCGTAACGCGCTTGAATACCACGCACTGCCATGCCATCAGGACATCCATGCTGCACTACAGTGCCGACAGCGTCCTCAACACCACGGTGGCTCAACTGCTCTGGTTCACTATAGATGTGCCTGCTGCATTCGCCATCGCACACGTCATGTCGAAGCCCTCTGGCTGACTAAAGGTTTGACCAAAGTGAGCATAACGCTTTCGTATTCCGACACGTCATCAGTCTGCAGTGCCCTCGCATCTTTCCTTGCACCAGCGGAGTTGATGTTTGTCTCCGTAGCTTTCGTGTCACTGTCGCAGAAGGTTCTTCGCGAGTCTTGTCAGCTGTGTTATGAGATCAGTTTTGCGTCGTGGTTTCATCTGTCACAAATATTTCACTTAGCTAAGCTTCAGTCATTTTTCTGGGCGATATTCGCCGCTGTTTTCAGGATGGTTAGGCCCAGCACACCAAATTCACTGTTTGATGACTTCAGCATATTCACCCAGGTTTCAACTGCGGTCTCTAATGCGCAAAGAACCGTCGGCGTGATTTCTGAGCATCTTCCGTGGGCCCAAATGCAGAAAACGAAACAGACTGTCTCCTACTCGATTAACCATTTTGCCACCTCCGTTCATTTTAAAACACGCGATGGTGGAAGCTGGAAGCTCGAAGCTGGAATTCCCTAAGAGGCATCTCTCTTCTTTCTCTATGCGCGAGATACCCAGGTCTGAGCTTAAGACTGCGACCTAATGCGCATCTTGTACATGTTAATTACACGTTTCTTCTTGCTGTGTAAACGAGCACAGTCTTCGGCGAACGCAAACATCTTCCAAATGGCGTTGGCTATAACTACTATCATTCAAGCAGTTTTGTGTACAAATCGCTCCTTCTGCATATCCTATATTCAAGGCGCGCTCCGATGTACCGTAAGTCGCACTACCCGGCTTCTCAAATTGATACTGTTAGAGTGTCAGCTTTACCTGCAGTTGCAATGTTACGCGAACACGTAACATTCGCCAGTGCGTAAAAACGCACAATCTTAAACAAATGTACACCCTTTGGGTCGTATCTTGTCACACAAGAATATTCGGCATATGTGTTGTTTGCGTTTCCTTTCTTGAAAATGCTGCGCTCGCTACTTTCCTGTCGAGCATGCTCTGTCAAGCTGATAACGCGCTTGCCGTTCGTGCCTTGGAAGTACCGGGCTCGCAGCATTAAAGATAGGAAATGCGGACAAGACAGATGAAGATTATTGTTGTGGAGGCAATATAGGATCCAAACGGTGTAATTTTGCTTAAGAGTGCGCTGCCCGAGAAGGGGCAGCATTTGGCCGGCTACTCTCAGCCTTGCGATTCGAATTCGGCTCTACGGCTACGTTCGCTCAGTAAAAGCAAAACGGAGTGCCACAAAAATGAGAAATAACTCTCTCACCCATGTTTAAGGCTCCAACTACTGCGAGCGTCACGAGGCGTCTGAGGAATCTTGGCTGCGAGAGCCGACCCGCCGGACAATTTGCTTGCTTGCTTGCTTGCTCCTCACTTGTCGCGCTTGCCCACTACGGGATATGGGCCGTGAAGGCGGTAATTAAAGGTTAAAAGGAAGGGGAGAGGAAGAAACCTAAACGGAAAATTATTTCAGCGCGAAGTATTATGTTAATGTCAATTAAGAAATAGATTTACCTGGCAGGCATGGAAATAAAAAACATGTGTAATAATATATAAACAGCAAATTTTGTGTTCCTTTTTGGGTGGTATTAGAATAACTTCGAAGACACAATCACCGATTTAATGATCTTATTGCTTTAGAGAATTAGCATGGCAGTCTTCTTGTGTCACAGACATAGTCGCAAAAGGCCACGCAGGTGCTCCTGTGGCTCAAATACAATGAAGAAGCCGCGAAGGAGAGGAGATTTTGAATATTTAAAGAAATACCAAATTTTCATAATGGAAACTCTAATTTCTTCCTCTGATTTCTAAATCGACGGCACGCTACTAGAAATTGATGAATGTTTTCGGGTGCCTCGCTGGCAAGACACAGAGGGGACGGTGCCAGACCACACCTCTATACATAAAGAATTAGTAGGCGGATGCGGCATGGTTTTTTTGTTATGGAAATTTCTAATTTACATGTGCAACATCATTTATTGTCCCATGAGAAGGTCAAATGATTAAATTACGACATTTGGATTTTCATTTAGTAGAATCTTAGAAATGAGAAAGTTTTCTAAACCTACCCGCAGTGACATCAGCCGAAGAAGGCATAACGGACCTAGCTGGCCCATCAAGCGACATCTGCGCAATTGTATGGCATTTGATTTTTAAATATGCCACGATGGCCTGGAACATATACCATCAGCACCAGGCTTGAGTTTAACGGGATTAATGATTTAAGTGTATTGACTACATAGGGGGGGGGGGGGGTGAAGATGAAGTCAACGATGTGCATACTGTCAATCAATCAGTCACTATAACCGCTGTTGAATAATTTGAAGGAAGTTTTCGAAGAGCTAGAATAACGGCGCATAGCTCAGCCAGAAATATGGGTGTGGAATCCGGAAGGGGTAATGCATATTACCAGGATAGTGAATTGGAGAAAATACTCACACCCCGCTTTTGCCTTACTCATCGACGCGTCAGTCGCGATCAAATGACCTATTCCCAATATAGTGAAATGACCTTGCAGCGTGGCGTTTAAATATGTAGTGAGCAGGAGATTGGCATTTCATGGAAATATATCATCAAATTGAATCTATACTAGGCAAGGGCTTGTCTGGGCAAATGAACTCGCGCCCTTTAATGTCTAGTGGATATAGCTTAGCTTGTACAAACAAAACCTGATGTCCATAGAGGTGGGACGAATGGTCATCGAAAATTGCCCTCATTTCACTACTAAATACAAATTGCGATCATTTCAAAGAAGACTCATAAATGATTAAATAAGTGTTTACTGTTGGAGTGCAGAAAAGGCAGGAAAGAGTAGGCAGACGTGCTTCTTGTCCAAAAACATTGCTAGATAAATGTTTTGGCAAACCAATACAATTCAGGAGAGCCTCCCGATCTAGAAGAACCAGGGGGTTAATTTTGTATGCTGAGCCACTATAGAATAACACGCACCCAAATTCCATTATTGGTGGAACGTGCATGCGAGAAGTCGTTAATAGTGTTTCCCTGCGCAACCCAGAGTGATGGCGGGCGAGTTTGCTTATTGGCGCCGTTTGCTCAGCTCCGTTTTGCGTTGTATATTACTGCTAGAGATTTGATGAAGTCAACTTGCGGAATGATTTCCTGACAGATCTTTTACCAGAATTCAAGCCTTAAATAGAAATTCCGCTTAAAATAGTCACTAGATTTACCTTTCTCTCCCGAATCCAGCAAATTTCAATAACATCGGCCCACAGGTTATCTCAGAAAAGCGTTTCGGCGTTTTACATCTATTTGAATAGGCCGCGTCGGAGTTGGTCCCGAGTTAAAGCTTACGCTTAACGACTTCGTTGTTTAAAAAGCAATAAAAGAATAAAAAAAAGACGCCTCAGCCGTCAATACTGCCGCCTCAGATTTCGTCATGATGGCACCACCACCATCGGCACGTCTCCGTGAGCAGCTACCAAGCTGTTCACTTTCGTTATCTTCCTTCCCTCTGCGGCAGCACATTGTCTTGATGCCAGCGACGCGCTAAACCTGCACCATCATTCCGTCATGCATCGCTTCTGCGACCAAGCAAGCTTTCGGCGGCACATGTTCACTGCCGTATTGACCCTAAAACTTTAAACTGCTTGCCTTCGAGAAAGCAGCATGAATAAAAATGGAACTCGACTATGTGGCCATGGGGAACATGTTCACGGGGCCATACTATTGATGACAGCATCACAAAAGGCTAAATGTGGCCAGGTTGACTTTACAGGTTTGGAAGAAATGACTGACAGGCTAGCTGCTTCATTATCACATAAAGAACAGCGCTTAAAGTTAGCGCAGTTTGTGTGTTGTTCCTCCTTTGTGTCCCGTCGTGAAGTGCTGTCCTTTCTGTGACTTTACAGATGTTCTTTTTCTGCGTCAGTTACGTCTTCCAAGAGTGTTGGAAAATTTTTGTTCGCCTGGCTCTTACAGAAGCATGTTTAGTCGAAATTTTTTCGTTTGGCTGCATAATCTCTAGGGCGGGCTCCAAACTGCTCATTTTCTTTAGCCACGAAAGAACCATTACTGAAAATTTAATTAACGTAGCTTTGTTAATTACGCAAACAACTTCTCAACTTACTCCGCATCTAAAGGTTACCAATCTGAACACTTGAATAATAAAATGATGTTAACATTGTTTGTATCATTTGAATAGTTTTGTTTCGCGCAGTTAAAAGCAGCCGGCATATTGATGGTGCTGTAGACATCTTACAAAGTAAGTGTGAACGCTTGAACAGGTCATCTTGGCACAAATCAACTTCATGAGCTTAAGCACATGGCCCAATCTTGCACGTCTGTCTTTACAACCGATTCTCATACATTATACAAGAAGCACCTCAGCGCTACGGCAAATCCCACAAGGTGTGCGAGAACATTGTGCGCACTCCCGATTAGGTTTCTGAGCGTTGGCGGCATCAGGCTAGGTTTCCTGGCATCATAAGGAATAAAAACAGCTTCCTGGAGGAAAGCGTTGGGTACATATTCAGTACTTTGTAACATATGGATCAGCACGGATATGTACGTTAGAACGAAAAGTACTGAAATATTAAGGTGAGGGTTTTGCTGGATGTATTTTAGCTGTCTAATGATAAGATCTAAAGAAAAAGATACTGTGATTTTGTGACAAAAAATGCTGACATGAAATGTGAGCTCCGACACAGTACCCGTGGTGGGACTGACCCCTGGACTACAGGGCTACTTTGAACCACGATATGCTGGTTTGATAAATACTAGTAATTGGAAAGTGGTTTGCTCTTGAAGTTCCTGTATGTCGGCGCCGGTGTGCAGTGTTGGGGGCCCATTTTAAACCACAAGCACTCTGTTTCAGCTAATATTGAAAGCAACTGTATTCTTTCTTTTAGGGGGGGGGGGGGGGGGGCTTTTTCTAGCGTCTAACCACAGTTCCAAAGTTATCACTTAGCTCAAGATGCGCCTGCATGCGTTTCTAATATCTAGTATGTTGTCACGGATTCAATAGCGAAAGAGCGTTATCTGATCAGGTTGCGCGCGTGAAGCGAATAGTGGCGTACATTCTCCATCACATTTGGCGACCCGAGATTGCGCTGCAATCTGACGAACCCAATCTGACGAACCGACGCCTTGATCCGTATATCGGAATCTGAGGAAGCACTTTGCGCGCAGCCATCGTTAAGTTTGAGTGTTATTTTCTTTTCCAGCGCAAGCTCATATTATATTGAGTAACATTCGTGACTGACTCTTTTGGAAGTGTTTTGTTCTTGACATTACGACAACGTGAAAGTATAGAGGTGCTCCATCTTCATTGAGTGAATACTGCGAAACGGACTATAGGCCTTTTCTTGCGTGTGCTTTTACACATTTACCACACCAATTTATTTTTCATAGCGTACTTTTTTAATTTAGGGGGCTGTAAAGCACAGCAACCTTTTATTAAGAGGATGTTTTAATACAACAGAAAATTTAAATGCTTATTAGTTGGCTTTCACTTATGGTAGGGAATTTCGATAAAGATATACTTATGATAATTAAAAGCCTATCCGTTTGACATTGTTCCATCTGAGTTCCCCTTTGCAAGGTGATACAGACTTGCAGGCGGTTCGTATCGGGGACCCTCGACATATATCCAACCGCCAAACAAAGGGTTATTCCGAATGTTTCATTTCAGGAAGGCGTGTTACCCTCCTGTCTTTCATTCCCGTTCGAAAACACACATAAGACGCAAGTGCTGCGTGAATAGCATTGTTAGTCCATGCCAACGAGCTACCGCAACTCACCTCGCCTATATCGCGGTCATTTAGGCTGAGATAAGAAATACATATTTTTTAAATCGACGCATCACGAATCCAAAAACAGCTGCCCGCGACCAGCCCAGCTAGGTTTCTTTCATATCGTACTTCGTCGTAGCGGCTAATAGTAGCTCACGAAGCAGAGCACTGAGTGTGGATATGGCAAAGAAGGTGTTCTATATACTGTCTCGTCACCCACCGAAAACTGCCTGCCGTGCTACTGGCTATTCCTAGAAAATTGTATATGTGACGCCCAGCCATTTGCAAGACAGCAACTTTGTTTTTCGATGGGAGAGTCCAGGTGAGAGACAGGATGGTTATAGAGATAAAGACACGCTCTTTTCTGCAGTAACTGAGGAATGCATGAATGAATGCCTTCATTTATTGATAAAAAGGAGGAGCAAGCGTCAGTGGAAGCACGTCTCAGCAGATTCGGAAAGAAGCGGGGGACAAAGAAGAAAAGCTAGGGCCCGGGTGGCAGGCGAAGTTGCAGCTTTGGGGCAAGAGAATATAAGCAAGAGTTGGCGAAACCAGTCGAATTCCAGTGTAGATGTGTGACGTGCCGAGTAAATGATTGGAGTCACCACCCAGCATCCTTCCTTTGCGGCAGTATAAGCTCCCGCCGTTCTTGGTAACAAACATTTACTGTAATTAAGAGTTCGACGAAAGTTCGTCTGGTCAGGCATGGAAATGAAGGGATTATGGTCACTGACCAAGTCTGATGAATAATCTGACGTTTCGGAACCGCGTACGGGTTCCTTGTTCTCTGAATTGGACATGAAATCGTCGTCACGACGACGATTTCATGTCCAATTCAGTGAACAAGGAACCCGTACGCGGTTCCGAAACGTCAGATTATTCATCAGACTTGGTCAGTGAACCTAATCCCTTCAAACATTTACTACAGACCAATCTTCTCAATTACTTATTCATCAGCCATGCCTAGCCACGTATTCCTTAGTGGCAGGGTCTGTGGATTACAACTACGCTGTCCCGACAAGTTACTGCCATAACGTGACGCTTGCGGTTACGGATGCCATACTCGTGACTCTTACTATACTACCACTATACTGCGCGAATACTATAAACATGGCTTTGCTGCACAAGTTAGTGAGCAGACATTTTAGAACTGCGTCTTTAACCCTACATACGCTCAACGCAAGCACCATATCAGCATGTTACGGAGCGCGTCCCTTCAAGACAGAGACGCAAACGCAAACATAAGAACGCGTTAGAAGACAGGGTCTTGGGCCTCGTGCAAAACATATCCAAGCCAAGAATATGTTAACAATCATGCCGTCGTTTCTATGCAAAGAGGTTGTGTATTTAAACTTCTAGAGTGACAGTTTAATCCGCCACCTACGGGAGCGCGTGAATTCGCCGGGGGCCACATTGTTAGAGGAAAAGGAGCGCTGCCCCAGTACGTGGCTGCGGTATACACGCGACGCAACCTGTGCTTGCGGTTCTGCGATGAAAAAATGAAATGAGACCCCTTAGGAAGTTTATCAGTCCGCCATTGTGTGTCGCTGTTGTCAAAAATAAAATGCCATGGTGGTGGGTGCTTTATGTGCTGTATACAATATGTTGCGAGAACTCAAAAACAGTCGTTTCCTGTTTTATTCATTCAGTAACCTGCTGCGTGCATCGGGACGGTGATGCCCTTTCGTCGATACGTGGTACCGGCCCGTATTGACACAACGACTTGACCTCGCAATATAGTATCCTTATGCCATTTCTTTAAAAAAATAACTATTTGTGTAAATGAGCGTTTTTGGTTTAAACCTAGAAAACAATAAAAAAATATTCAATGGTAGGTCTCATTTTTTGTCCGGCATTTCAGTTCAAGCTGAAAAGAGTCGGTGAAAGCAAATTTACAATAAAGCTAAGGCGACCCACAATCTGCACGCAGCCGCAAGCCTACATGCGCTCCAATGAGAATAACCTGTCAAAGTTAAGGTCATGTGTCAGCTGGCGGCTCAAGCAATCTTAGCTTTTTTTTTTTCGTTTCCACATCCGTTATGCCTGCGTCTGCGGCAAAAACGTGAAGTGGGAAGGCAGATAAACAGAAATTGGTGGAGGCGAGTGGTAGCGTAATGGTTAGCGTGCCCATCTCCCAAATGCAAGATGGTGCACTTGGGAGATAGGCTCGAATCCCGGTGGTTTGTTTGGGAAGACAGCTTTCCGTGCTTTCTGGTGACTGCGAAGCTCAGAATTAGGCGGCAGCCTGACGACAACGGTCGCCGTCAGCGTAGCAGAATAAGCGCGAGCGCAAGGTCACACCTAAAGCCGAAAGCACATTCAGAAGAAATACACTATGCTCTTGTCGACAAAAAAAAAGGTGATGAGTGACGAGCGGTGTTGTTGAGCGAGGCTCTTGACGGATAATGTCACCATAGGCAGGACCACGCTCCAATCCCGGTGCTCAGCGGAAATATACATCGACAGCGTGTAAACTAGCGTGTAATTGATACTTCATTAAGGTCGTTGCGTGTTTGTGTTGTGTCTAGCAGGAGCTAGTAGTGTAAAAGATGAGACTGGAGAGAAGGCGGTGAGCGAAGTGCGCGAAAAGTACCTGAGGATAGCCATATTGAACGTCGACGCCATGTTGAATAAAGCCTGCGACTTCAGTTGCTCAGCCGCCAGAAAGGCTTGAGTGGTAGCATACCGCTGGGCGTATTTGGTAACCACAGCAATAAACACACACTTTGCGGAAGTAAACAGAGAAAAGGGACGTAGTGAGTTGGCCGACCTTTCCGAGCTCTGGCATAGTTTTAAAAATGAATGTGGCGAAGTATGACGCACAAAATAGTATATGTCAACCCAAATCAATCAGCGTGGTCATACTTGCGCGACACGCCATGGTGGCCTGCCACCAGGACATCATGAAGTTGCAGCGATTAGAGTTTTAATTGGGTACTTGAGAATAAATATTAGCACATCAGAGACGTCTGTGGGACATTTCTAGGGCAAAAAAGCACATCGCCCCTCTACAAAAAAAAAAAAAAATCACGAATGTAAGCTTACGAATAGGGACATCATAAGTTCGAGCACTATGGCGCTTGTTGATCTTGTTTAGGCTGACGTCAGCATTTCAATCAGCGTTTATTTCTGAAAAAATGAGTTGAAGTTCCCTTTCTTTGCATCACAATGGCAGGCGTAATCAGGCAAACATTGACAGCATTTCATTAGAGAGTGCTTGTCTACTCTGTGGAGATTACGTATGACAATGACAACAAACACAGAAAGCTTTGCTTACATCGATTCGCACATACATGGTATCCGCATAATTTTTACTGTCTAAATTGACAGTAAAAATTATGCTATGGTAAAAATGCTTAAGAATGGCGCTCATTAACGCAATATTTCCATTCACAGTGAGCAAAAGCGGCTGTCGTATCGAGAGAGATAGAGAGAGAACAACTTTATTGAAAATGCCTGCAGAATCGGTCCAAAACATGAACGGAGGCCCACAAGAATGCGGGCATTTTGGGAAAGGTGAAGCAGCTGGAAATTTTAGGACAGTATTAGCCTAAATATAAAAGATGACTTAAAAATAAGAAACCATAAGGTTGACAGGGTGGCCAAATTTTGGCACAAATAAACTGGCTGTTGAAGCAGTTAGCTGAAACACAATGGTGCTAAATAAGGCGAGAATGTCGGTAAGTGTTGAACAAAGGTCAAGTAAGTCCTGTGGCCGACGCCAGCGCTCGGCAGCTGTCAAGCGACTGCACGTATTAGCGAGATGCCTGGTCGTCAGTAGTTACAGTATGATTCGAGTCGGAAATATTGGATGCGGACTCCATCACACTGGATACAGTGCATTCTACGGTGTCATTCTTCGACAGATGCAATGAGGATGGGAACAAATTGTCTCAGGTGCCGGCTGTCACCTTCCTCCCACTGCCAACATTCCTTACTCTCCGTAGTTGCTTAGCTTTCATTGGGTTCGGCTGCTAATCACGAGGTCTCGGGATTGAATCCCAACCACGGCAGCCGTATTTCAATGGGTGTGAAATGCGAAAACCCGCGTACTTAGGGTTAGGCGCACGTTAAAAAATCCCAAGTTGTCTAAATTATTCCCGAATCCTCCACTACGGCGTGCCTCATAATGAAATCGTGGTTTTGGCAAGTAAAACCTCATAATGTGTTATGTAACATTCGTTAAGGATGTCCTGGGTAGCTGCACAACTCTTGAGTACAATTAAGTATCAGGAGTTGTGCGCGAGGTCTTTGAATATGCGGACAGCCTTTATGTCGTTCGATAGCTGCTAGTCTACATTGCGGCTATATAATAGAGGCGGAACGGCAACATGGTAGAGAATGTAGAGAACATACAAACCCCGCATATAATACAGCACAATAATTTTAAATAGCGTTCTTGCTTCACGCACGTGGATAACCGCCATAGGAGACTACTTCGGAAACTAACTGCAAGTACAGTATATGTCGTACCCAAGGGTGTACCTGGCCTGGTGGCCAGTAAATGTGACGTAATATTGCTAGCAGCTTCGGCCATAGCATGCTAACGGACGACGACACAGACTGAAGTGACTAGCGCAAGAGTGGACAGGGGACACTAAAGCGGCTACAAGGACAAGCGCCCAGTTGAAAGTTTGCGCTTATCCTTGTCGCCTCTTTAGTGACCCGTGTCCACTCTTGCGCTAGTCACTTTAGCATGGAATACCAACTAGCCCGGTCTCACACGCTGCGACGACACAGGGACAGTTTGCTCAACTCTTTTGTAGTGACATTTGTGTCAAGGTGGAAAAGTAACATATCCATGTATATGTCTTAATACTTAGGCACATCTAGATTTGCAGCTGCGGCGGTAACCCATGAGTGCGCATTGCAACGTCACTAGTGAAATAATTCTGTGCACCTTAACGAATTCGATAGGGGAAAATCAAAATCCGTCCACGACGGCGTCTCTAGTAGACGCTGCGCGATGTTCGGACGTTAACAATGTGTGCCGACTGAAGAAAAGCTGCCCCGAAGTGCTTCTGACGGTTACGCTAGCTTCTTTACTCCGTAGAATAAAAAAAAAAGAAAAGGAAAAGAAAAAAAAAGAAGAAAAAAGAATCGCATCAAAAGCCCAGAATAAACCATTGCTCGTCGTGACTAAACGCTCTTAGGATGACGTGTAATTTCCAGGCGGCGAGCGAATACGCTTTATCAAGAACATTGATAACGCCGGCGGGACAAGCATTGTGGCGAAGTTCAATGCGCAGGGATAGCTTTTATTTTTCAAATTTTTGTTTGGTTGACGTCATCACGCGTCACCGCGGGAAATTTGAAAAGCTTAAGGTCAGTACGCCACGTGGTGGCACTCACGCGAACTAAGCCCTTGTGTCCAGAAAAGCTGGATACGGACCCGCCGAAGACAGCTGCCATCTCCAAGTTCCCGCAGCCCATCGACAAGAACGCAGTGCGTAGATTTCTTAGCATGTGTGCCTACTACAGGCGGTTTGTCAAGGACTTTTCATGCATCCCTGAGCCGCTGACACAGCTAACTAAATCTGACCTCGAGTTCAAGTTGGAAACGCCGCAGGCCGACGCATTTCAAGAACTCAAACGACGCATGCAGTCGCCGCCCGTACTTGCGCACTTCGACGAGCACGCCGATACCGAAATCCACGCTGACGCCAGTAGCCTAGGTCTCGGTGCCGTCCTAGACCAGAGAAAAGATGGACATGAACACGTGATAGCTTACGCTAGCCGGTCGTTGTCAAAAGCGGAAGGCAATTCTACAACCGAAAAGGAATGCCTCGCCATCGTTTGGCCTACAGCGAAATTTCTCACTTACCTATATGGCAGGCCTTTCAGAGTGGTCAGCGACCATCACGCGTTGTGTTGGCTAGCTAACTTAATGGTCCCTTCAGGACAGCTGGCACAGTGGAGCCTCAGACTACAATAGTACGACATCACTGTAAAATACAATTCCGGATGAAAACACTCAGATGCCGATTGCCTATCACGCGCCCCCATGGACCCGCCACCGCAAGATGACGAGGATGACGGCGCCTTCTTTGGAATAATAAGCGCGGAAGACTTCGCCGAACAGCAACGAGGAGACCCAGAGCTGAATGCCCTAGTCGAGTATTTGGAAGGGCACACCGACGTTGTCCCTAGGGCATTTAGGCGTGGATTGTCTTCGTTCACGCTTCAAAACAACCTACTCGTGAAGAAGAACTTCTCACCAGCCCGCGCCAACTACCTTCTTGTTGTTCCGTCGGCGCTGCGTCCAGAAATACTGCACGCCCTACATGACGACCCGACCACTGGGCACCTCGATTTCACCCGCACGCTATCGCGGATACAAGAAAAGTATTACTGGCCGCACCTAACCGCCGATGTCGCCCATTACGTCAAGACATACCGAGATTGTCAGCGACGCAAGACACCACCGACAAGGCCAGCGGGATTACTACAGCCGATCAAGCCTCTTTACCGACATTTTCAGCAGATCGGGATGGACTTGTTAGGGCCGTTTCCCACATCAACTTCCGGAAATAAGTAAATCGTCGTGGCGACGGACTATCCCACCCGCGTCCCTGAAACTAAAGCTCTACCGAAAAGCAGCGCAGCCGAAGTGGCGAAATTTTTCGTCGAGAACATACTGCTGCGACATAGTGCGCCAGAACTACTCATCACCGACAAAGGAACGGCTTTTACAACAGAGCTCAGGCAAGCCATTCTGCAATACAGCCAGACAAGTCGCAGGAGGACAACTGCCTACCATCCGCAGACGAATGGTCTCACGGAGCACCTGAACAAGACCCTCGCCGACATGCCAGCAATGTACGTACGTCGACGTCGAGCACAAGACGTGGGATGCGGTTCTGCCGTACGTAACATTCGCTTACAACACGGCGGTGCAAGAAACAACACAGATCACGCCATTTAAGCTGGTTTACGGCAGGAACCCGACGACGACGCTCGACGCCATGCTGCTGCACGTCACTGACGAGGAAAATCCTGACCTCGCTACCTATCTCCAGCGCGCCGAAGAAGCTCGACAGCACGCCCGCCTACGGATCAAGAACCAGCAGCGTACCGACAGTCGACACTACATCCTGCGACGACGCTTCGTCGAGTACCAGCCCTGCGGCCGTGTTTGGGTATGGATGCCGATACGCCGACGAGGACTGAGTGAGAAACTATTGCTGAGGTATGTCGGACCCTACAAGGTCATCCGACGTATTGGCGCGCTGGACTATGAGGTCCTGCCAGACGGCATTTCGCGTTCACAGCGGCGCCGCACACGATCTGAAGTGGTCCACGTGGTGCGCCTTAAACCCTTTTACGGACGCTGACGAACCTATTTTGTTGTTTTCTTTACTACGAGTGCATTGCTTTATTACTTTCGTTTGTTTGCAGCATCGGGCGATGCTTTTTAAGAGGGGGTAATGACACGTGTACTTATCTTTATCGGGCGACCACGTTTCGCCACCTAACAAATGTTATCGCACAGCGCAGGACGCGCCTGCATGTGTCGGAAGTTTCTGGAATGTTATCGGTGGTTCCGTCCACTGTCTGTGACCGAACCTCGTGTAATCTGATTGCATGTGTGCGCGACGCGAATAATGTAAAACTTTGTGGAAGGCGCGCGGGTCCTAGCGGTTAGTCGAACATTCGACGATTGATGTAGAAAAGCTCACTCGCATGATCCGCTGGTCATATTTTCGACGATCGCCGACCGTGTTCGCCGCTATCGTTGTGCTGTAAGTGTAGCCTCTTTTTGTGGGCACAGGTTCGCCCAATAAAAGTGTTTTGCATTTCACAGTATTGCTGCTGTGTTCATCAACGTCACCACCACGTGACAATATTCTTCTATCACTAACTTTTCAATTAATCTTCGACATCGCTTATCTCATAAAACTCATTTGGAAACCTTACATTGCCTTGTTGACGAGCTTCTTTTGACCATTCTTGTGCTTTGTAACCACTTTTCTGACAAGCGTATAGGATGCAGGACCGGTCAAGCCTCAAGAAGACTTTTTATCTGTCATCCTCAATGTAAGCCAGACGAGTAGCAGGTAACCAAAAGCACTTTATTCCAAAACGCAGCCGGGTATATAAGGAGCGCTGCGATAAGTAGAGGGCGTGTTGCACATGCGCACTGGTTGACTTCCAGGCACGATATTGCGATCCAGTACATCTTCCCTTCTTTGGGAGAAAGAAAAAGAAAAAACAAAGAAGGAACATTGATGAACATTTTGATTTCCAAACAAGGATCGCTTTGCTATTTACGTTCAGGAAGTGGATAACGTTGCGGCTCTTGGCGTACCCGTTCACTTCTTCGAAGTGGGGCTTTAATTGCGTCTGCTGGCGTACTTGGCACCGCCTGTCTTCGGGTTTCTGCTTGTGATTCAGCAGGCTGAGCAGCATCTGTGGCCCTGAGATGCTCTCTCGTACGGCATAACTGCTGTCCACTGTCTGTAGCCACTAGGTAGGATCGCGGTGGCCCTGCAGGACCAATTACCATGGCCGCGGCCCACGTTCTGCTTTGGGTGTCGTATACGGACACTCTGTTTCCGCTACGAAGGTCTGGCAAAGCCCGTGTCGTTCTGTTGTAGTAGGAACGCTGTTTATGTCGTATTTCTTGTAGTCGCTGACGGACTGCTTCCGTGGGTATCGTCTTGGGCTCCAGGTGACAGTTGAGAACCGGGAGTTGGCTTCTGGTGTGACGTCCCATGAGCCTTTGAGCTGGCGACTGCAACTGTTCGTCCCTCGGAGTATTCCGCCACTCCAACAACGCACTGTAAAATTCAAGGGTGGAAAACGGGCATTTGTTTAGCAGATGTTTAGCTTCCTGAACGGCACGCTCTGCCAAGCCGTTGGCGCGCGGATGGTACGGGCTAGAAGTGGTGTGGCTGATATTAAATTGACCTGTGAATGCTTGAAATGTTGCACTGTTGAAAGGAGGGCCGTTGTCAGTGCACAGTTTGGCGGAAATGCCATGTGTCGCGAAGATTTCTGCACTTGTGTTGGTCACAACAGCAGCGGTAGTCCGATAAACTTGCGAACCTCGAAGAAAAACGAGTAGGAATCTACCACTATGAGGTAATCATTGCCTTCGTGGTGAAAAAGATCGACCCCAACAACCTGCCATGGCAAACTCGGTAGTTCGTGGCTCAGCATGGGCAGCCTTGCATTTCTTTTTTTGTACTTGTCGCAAACAGCGCATGACTTCGCTACATCAGAAATGTTGGCGTTCATGTTTGGCCAGTACATTACCTGTCTTGCTCTCGCCTTCATTTTGTCTTCACCACAATGTGCAGCGTGGAGCAGGCCGAGAACTTCCTTGCGTTTTGATGGAGGAATTACAAGCTTGTTGCTTCCGAGAAGCAGCCCATCCTCGACGTGTAGCTCATCACGGTAGCTCCAGTATGGCTTTAAGGCATCCGGGAGCTGCTGCTTGCTTTTGGGCCACTCTGTACTCGCGTAACGGCAGAGTTCGGTCATGAGGGTGTCTTTATCAGTCTCTGTTCTGATACTGAGCAGCTGTTGATCTGAAACAGGTAACGAAGAAACAACATTGACTTGAAAGTGCTCTGTTTCATCCACCAGCTCTGTTTTGCAAGGAAAGCGTGAAAGTGCGTCGGCCAAAGACAGTTCCTTTCCTGGTTTGTGTATCACGCTGATAGGGAATCTTTGAAGCGTGAGGCGCATGTGTTGAAGGCGAAGAGGGCAATCGCAAAGTGGTTTCTTGAAAATCGATTCCAGTGGTCGGTGGTCCGATTCTACCGTGACTAGTGGTTGACCGAGTATGTAGTCCTTGAATTTCATGCAGCCATGAACTATGGCTAGGGTTTCCTTTTCAATTTGTGCATACCGCTGTTGTGTGGCAGTTAAGGAGCGGGACGAATATGCAATGGGGTGGTCATCTTGCACGATGACTGCTCCGACACCGTACTGGCGGGAATTCTCCTCACTGGTTTTATGGTCGGTCGTACATCGGGCTTCAGCTGCAGGCGATAGGCGATGCCCTCAAGTTGTCCTAGACCCTGGAAGACGTCTTCAAAGCCAGATATGAGGATCTCGGACACTTCGTTGACGGCATCTATGAGTTTTATCAGGCCCAGTTTCTCAGCGACGTGTCCGCTTAACGTAACTGGTACATCTTGGACAACAACAAAAAACGTAACCTCGGTGCTTCGAGTCTTATTAGACACGAGCAGGTTTATCTTTCCGATTGCTTGTTTTGTGTGGCCGAAAAACGTACGCAAGGTTGCGTAACAGTTGTGCGCAGGCGCCGCGGACAACTTGCGAAAGACCGTTTCTGGCATAACACAACAGTTCGCCCCTGTGTCTATCTTACATTTGGTCATGATACCAGCCACATTTAACACTGACACCCAGTGCTCGTCACTCGTGACCGCTTGAACTTCCAACGCTTGAAGGAAGTATGTCTCGTCGCCAGCCCCATTTTCGTCACCAGTCATTTCCACATGTCGCACGTGCCGTCTTTCTGGCCGTGTTTTCGAGCTTCGTGTGCGGCATACACTAGCAAAATGGTTTCGGCCATTACAATTTTTGCAATACCTCCCTATTGCTGGGCATCTTGCCCCTTTTTGATGTTGTAAGCCACATTTCGGGCAGGTGGCAGTCTTTGCTTTTACAGCGTCAATGTTGATTTCCGATTCAAAAGAAGTGCTGCCGCCCTGGCTGCCTCGGATATCAGCGACCTGTTCTTTGCTCGGTTCTTTAGCACGGCAGATCTCAAGCGTTCTTGCGTAGTTCGGGTTTTCAGAAATAAGTCTCTGCTGCAGTTCTTTGTCTCTTATTCTGCTGCGTAGAAGTCTATCTTCAATCTCGCCAAATTCACAGTGCGCAGCTAGAGTCTTCAGTTCTTTGAGCCATTCGTTAAATGACTCGCCCTCGCGCTGGTTCCTGGAACCAAACCGAAACTCGTTGTAGGTGAGATTTGTAACTGGTCTGTAATGTTCTTCGAACTTCTGCATTAATGCTTTCCGATCATTCTTCTGCTCCTCGTTTTCAAACTTGAAGGTGCGGAAAACACGCCTTGCATCTTCACCGATAGTCATTAAAAATGTAGCGGTCTGAACATCCTGGGGCTGTAGACTCAGCCTTGTCGCTGTTGCAAAAAGTTCGAACTCACTTTTCCAGATGTTCCAGTTGTGGAAAATGTCGCCAGTAACGTCGAGCGGCTTGGGCGGTGGTAGCAGAGTCGAAGTCATCGTTGTGGCTTGTGGTTCTCGTTCCGGATGAGCCCTTGTCTCGTTCATGGGAATTAATACTGCTGTTAAGCTGGGATCCTATGGTAAAACTTGCCGCACGGGCAGGAACTAACTGCCGTGCCCACTTCTGACACCATGTAAGCCAGACGAGTAGCAGGTAACCAAAAGCACTTTATTCCGAAACGCAGCCGGGTATATAAGGAGCGCTGCGATAAGTAGGGGGCGTGTTGCACATGCGCACTGGTTGACTTCCAGGCACAATATTGCGATCCAGTACACTCAACATTGCATTTTCCTTGTAATGTTTGAATAAATATTTTGATTTTTGATTTTGATTATGCCGCCTGCGAGACAAATAGTGTGTAGAACTGAGCTTTCACTAAATTAGGTTCATTTGCATTCGAAAAATGGAATTCGTCCCTTTTATGATAACACATTAGGAGAGCAGCTTTTTAAACTGAAGTTTCGCAAAACTAATCGCTGCTTTACTCGTACACTCTTACTGACGTTGCCGTGATTCATCCAGTTCTCAAAACTAGTAGTACACTTGCCAAACATCGCACTCGTCGACTTCATGATTGCTTGCGCTTCGACACGAATTGTGGTCATTTCCTTTTTTTGTTTGTTTCGAGGCTAGTGCTTAAGTACACAACATAAAACAATTCAACAATAATTTTTCCTGTTAGCGCCGTGGCTTGCAGTGAACTTTTTGCTGGGTAAAGGATGGTCGCCGTTAGCGAGAAGACGGCACCAGCTTCAGCCTGCCCTTTTAAATTGTGTGTTGCATTTCTCGCCTTCTTCAAAGCCTATAGGTCTCATTCAAGCATCAGTGTCTGAAACGATACTTCGTCTCTGTCAGCGATCATTTCCACCGCACTTGTTCTGAACCTCAGGAGAATTTCAACAAGATCGCTATTTTCCAGAAAGTTATTGAGATATTGCATGCCATACCACGTGAAGAACCATCAAACAACGCCCAGGTTTTCCTTGTCAGAGCTGTTCACCGTTGCTTTTGTTTACAAGTCTATCTATCTGTACTCTAGCAGGGCTCAACAGCTCTTTTTTACGAAGCTCTACCACCTGCCTGGTCAATTCTTCATTAACATTTCTTAAAGAAGTTACTTTTTTTATTATTTGCTCTATTCTGGCATTCCGGGCCCATCTAGGCCGGAATATGCAATAAATCAACCAAACAGTTGTTTACCAGCCACGGCGGGATAATAGCATCAGCATTCTTTTGCTGATGTGATTGTAGGTTCGATGCCCGGCTGGGGTGTCTGCATTGAGATGGGTCGAAACGCGGTTATGTGCCCTACTGTGACTGAGTATGAAGCATCAGCAAGTGTAGAAAAAATTCAGTAGCCCCGTATCGCGATGCCTTCTGTCGCCCGCATGTTACATTTTCAGTTTGTACCCATCACCGCCATATTGATTCCGGAAGCAAATATGACCAATGCGGTCGGTAAATAAGCGAATATTTCTTGTGCAGACGTACGGTATTTTTTATTTAATCTGTAAGCTTATTCCCACATCCTTACATTTCTTCAGCATGTAGGTAAGTATCAAAAAGTAATATTTCCCTAACTTAGCCCAATTGGCCATAGCTATTCATGAGAACCCATCAAACGTCGAGATCAGCTGCGGAGCGCTACAGGAACTCGAGGATGTCGACAGTAAAACTACATCAAACACATTCCTAAAGTCTTGTTCTCGTACATTCTAATTCGTTTTCGCGAACTATCAAGGACATAGTGGGACAGATGTAATAACCAAGTTGAGCTCATCCTGGTTCCTTAACATTGTGGCTCTTTTGGCCTTGTGATAAATTAAATGTCATCCTAATACAACCACGGGAAAGCTACTCAGCTGTTGTGGCGGTAGTGGCCGCAAAGGTCATTGACCGCCTGCGCCGAAGCGAAGCTACATAGGACGAGTTCTGCGTCGCAATCTCCTTCGAAGACAGTCCTCGTGTTTCCTCGCATGCTAGTTGTCTCGAGATATGTCCATGTTATCAGGACGGCGCGGGAAACGCAATTTGCATGGCGTGGCACTTCCAGATGGCAATGTATACCTTCGAGGAGCAAGCCATATCGTCAGCGCCTTTGTCGAAGCCTTGGTGGGACCAGCGGAAGGGACTCGCAAAGCAAGGCACTCGCTTCCGAGCTTCGCAGTTGGCTTTTTTCGCAACAGGGTTTTCGGGATTGGACGCAACCTAATTCTTGATGTTTTTTCTTTATTTTGGTTTTTTTTCTTGCTACATCATTGCGAAAAAGCTCAGATCAAGAGGCACGTATTGCGAAAAGTGTATGAAAGCCTTTCACCAACTTGTTAGAAGGCCAGACAGAAGACCTACAGAACTGACACACAATGAAGAAAAAGTACACTGATACTTATAATATGGCCTTGGTACAGTGCTTAAAAATATAATACGGTAGACACAATAGTGCACATCCGTCGTTAAATGAAGACTGCAAAAACCAGGGGCCAGGACCCCTTCCACCATATTCGACGTACAACCCCCAGCCCCTTCCTACTTCTATTTTTTGTCCTGGCGGGACTAAACCTAAGCAAGAAATTATTATTGGGCGGCAGGCTGACACACGATGTCGACCTCACCAAGCTGCTTACGTAAGAGCACATGTGTGCTCTTTGCTGCGCGCTGATGGTCCTATCGCTCATCGGTAAAAAATGATTTAAGCAACCACTTTCTATTAAAACGAAGTTGCGGCGAAATACCCCAACATATCATTTTCAATTTTTTTGTTGTTGTAAAAGGAAAACGCCAAAACACAACTGAAATTCATGAACGCTTAAAACGGGCCGGATATGGCTTGTCTAACGCCTTATGGAGCACGGCTCTCATGTCAGACTAGGTGGAAATGAAACCACAGCGTTCATTCAACAAGGAGCGTCGAGCTAAATCGAAGGCAAGACGAAGAAGTGAAGTGGAGACATTTTAGTAAACAACAACAAAAATAAAGATTTACTTATCGCTGTCCCTCACAAATGAGTGATACACACCGCTTTGCATCGCCTTCAGTGGTAAAGATGACACAAAAGATAAGTTACCGAGCATTGTTTTTTAAGAAAGAGTTGCAAGATGTTGCTACTAGCGCTGAGCCAAATTTGCGACGCGCCAGGATAGTAATATATAGTACATGGTAACTGTTGCAGCAATGTCCGCAAAGAAGCGCGTCTGCTGGTTGTCGCGGTAATGACACATTGGAGTGACTACTTCAATGTGAGCCGCGTTTTGATTGGAACCAACATAAGTACGTACTCGTCGAGTCAAACACCATATGGTAAAGTTAACTTTATTACCTGGTTTTATTTTGAACTTGTTACGAATATCCTTTCTTATTGCTACGTCAATTTCTAATTCCCCCCTTTTTTTATTTCACCTCGGGAAAATAAGGGCCACCAGTTGGGACATAGCGATTGCGGGCAAAAAAATATCACGGGCCGGAAAATAATCCCCGTTTTGCTTTGAAACCACACACAAACACCTCAGTTGCAGTAATTATGTTGTAAGAATACTCCATATGTTTTATGCAAGTTATTTCACTTCGCGTAGCATTGCCAAACAAGCGTATAATAGATTGCTTTCAACTCAGATACTGGCTACATGTCAAAGGTCACAAAAGGAGGATCCGCACAAATACGCAACCCCATGTATTCTAACACACAGCGCTTACTAACAACCTGTTTTATTGCATATTCAACTACAAGATATTGAAAAATAAGAGGGCCGGAAAACTTAAATGCGCAAACTTGTCACATCCCATTGCGGTCTGCAGTCTACCACACATTCGATAACTAGCACGTTTCACTGCGACGCACAAATACAGAAGGCACGATGACGCATTAATTAGATTTTCGCATATACGAACACGGTGACATGACGAATTGGTGCCTTTTATGTTTTCTGCGGAAACTGAGTATCTCATACATATTGCAGTTGATATGCAAGAAAGACTGTTTCTTAATACTATCTTTCTCTCGCTATCTGTCGTCTGCACGATGTCCCGTCTTTCAAGCTGTTTGATTTCCTTCGAAAAAGGTTCATCGTATGCCTTGAATGTGAAATGAAAGACAATAAGCGAGCACATGAATGAATGCTGTAATTCACTCATCATGAAAAGCGTATGGCGGCAGTAGGCTAGCACACTAACGGGCAGCCGGCTGGAGGAACTAATTCGGTTACTATCCACTTGCCCGGTGGCACGCAACGTTTATGCATCAGCCTGCTGGTAGTCTCCGTGCTCCGCATGCAGCGGTGTGACTGGCACCAAACGGGGACCACCAGTGATGATCTGGCCCTTCACTCCAGAGAAGTGGTGACCACCAGGGTCGTATCTTTGACGATTCCGCCTGCGGCGCGAACGAGTGATCGCCTTCGTTCTGTCACTGTGGGATTCACTGATCATGCCAGCTGTGTCAGTGTACAGTACCACCGTAGGCGCTACGGTGGTATTCATCAACTCTTCGTCCCTAGCCGCTAGCGTAGGTTTGCTCGCGGTCGCAGTAGGCGGCAAGTTGCGGGCCCCGTCGCTAGCGATCCGCACTTCTCCCGTAGATAGCCGTCCCTTTTGAGCACTGGCGTGGCTGGCGAAGATGAACGCCAGCATGGACACCGTGAAAACTACCATGACGAGGGCGCTGCCGGCGTATGCGGCGATGTACCGTGAGCTTGAACTGTATGGCACGGGTGCCGGCAAAGGTAGTGGCTCAAGGAAGGACGGCGACTCTGCGTGCGACCCGGTGGACACCACCTCGGAGTCGAAGCGTTCTTTCCGCTCACCTCCAACCGTGGCTGGCAAAGCGCTCTCCGGTGATGCGGTCTCGGGCGAAGGTACCTCAGCCACGTCCGTAGAACCAGCCGTTGACGATGGGGCGGCGTCTTCGTCGGGTCCTCGTGGGCCGCGCTGTTCGTCGGGTGGCTCGTGCAGCTCCCTGGGTTGGACCAGCGGGTCTGACCAGGAAACACGACGCTCCATTTGATGATGATGATGATGATGTCCTTGATGAGATTGGCGCTTACCCACTCGCGGGGATTCAGACCGTACCTTGCTTATTCTTCTTCATTATTACTGGGTGATGATAATGACATCAAAGACAGCGGCAAGCCCAGAATGAAGGGAGCGGCGCAAGCAATATTATTAGGTTCCTGGCAAACCTCAATAGTGCAGCGTCAAGGACACGACTTTTCATTAGAATTGGCCTTCTCTCAGAAGTTTAGTTTTTGTTCGGAGCGTTATCTCGCACAAAACGTCACCGGTGAAGTGAAGGCAACTCATATATTCGGACAAATATGATTCGAAATCGAAATGAAGATATTAGGAGGCGCAGGATATAACTTTATTCTCTGGCCTGGGAGTTGGTGGGGAGGGCATGGGGAGGTGAAGATATTACGAAAATTTATTTTTCATTTTCTTCTTCCGTCTTGCTTTTGATGGCTCCTGGCGATGATGGCGTCATGACGATTGTATGACGATAACCCGATGAAGTACCACCACGGCAGCAGGACGACGACGGTATGACGACAACCACGGCAGCAGGACGACGACGGTATGAGAACCGATGCATAATAGCGTCCGCGTGACAATGAAATAATAATCGCAGATGAGCCATAATCACAGTTTAATCACGACAGCCTGATTACGATAAAATGACCAACCAGGAATCATGCCGATGTATCAACGAAGGTGGTATGGCGACGACGGTATCACGTCAATAAGGAGACAATATTCAAGTGATCATGCTGCTGAGTTGACAGCATGAGGACGATGGAATGACGAGAACGGAATGAAGACGACGGCACCGGGAGAGCGGCATGTCTTAGTTACAATGACGACGACGACCCAAACATTGCTTCATCCCGCTGATGTCACGACAACGAATGCATGACAACGACTGTACGACGACGATGACATGACAGCAGCATGGGGACAATCGGATGACAAGTCCATGATGACAATAGCTTGACGAAAACTATATCATGAAATTTGTGTGACCACGATGGCAATACTCGGAGGACAAAGCTGGACTGTAGACGATGGCATGACGACGGCGGCATTACGATGATGGTATGACAATGAAGGCGTGATAGCAACTGTCTGACGATGACCGCATGACGAGAGCGGCAAATCACCTATGAATGACGATAACATAATTACAACACAATTAAGAAAGGTTTACGCCGTTTACGGAAAGCGAAAGTGGTGTGACGACGGCACAACGACGTCAATGCGATCGCGTTTTGAAGGGATGACAATAATATAATGACAGCGTAAAGAAGCATTAGCCAACTTTTAGCATAACGTTTGCAGGGCTTACTGAAGTACTTTTAGACGTCTATGGCTACAAAATGTTCTGATCAAGACAGCTAGTACACTTTTGAATTAGCCGTTCAAGACATCTTTTAAACATCAAATAGCTGCTTGAGCATTTCGTGGGTATCTATCTATCTATCTATCTATCTATCTATCTATCTATCTATCTATCTATCTATCTATCTATCTATCTATCTATCTATCTATCTATCTATCTATCTATCTATCTATCTATCTATCTATCTATCTATCTATCTATCTATCTATCTATCTATCTATCTATCTATCTATCTATCTATCTATCTATCTATCTATCTATCTATCTATCTATCTATCTATCTATCTATCTATCTATTTGTCTATCTACCTATCCATCTATTTCTCTAGTTCTCTATATATCCATCTATTTGTCCATCTGTCTGTCTGTCTGTCTGTCTGTCTGTCTGTCTGTCTGTCTGTCTGTCTGTCTGTCTGTCTGTCTGTCTGTCTGTCTGTCTGTCTGTCTGTCTGTCTGTCTGTCTGTCTGTCTATTTGTCCATCTCTCTATATTTCTATTTGTCTATTTGTCTATCCATCCATGCTAGTTTGCAAGCGAAATGAAGAAGGGGGAGAAATGCCCCAGAAGCAGCACAGAAGAAGAAAGTGAAAAATAAATTTTCGTAATATCTTCACCTTCCCATGCCCTCCCCACCAACTCCCAGGCCAGAGAATAAAGTTATATCCTCCGCCTCCTAATATCTTTATTTCGACTTCGAATCTTATATGTCCGAATATATGAGTTGCCTTCACTTCACCGGTGACGTTTTGTGCGATGTAATGCTCCGAACAACAACTAAACTTCTGAGAGAAAGCCAATTCAAATGAAAACTCGTGTCCTTGACTCTGCACGGATGAAGTTTGCCAGGAACATAAACATATTGCTTGTGCGTGCCACTCCCTTCATTGTGGGCTCGCGCACTGTCTGTGATGTCATTATCATCGCCCAGTAAGGATGGAAAAGAACAAGAATAAGCAAGGCACTGTTTGAATTCATGTGTCAGCGTGCCTTCTTTATTTTATTTGTATATCACAGTGTAACGTGCTAGTTATCGAATATGTCGTACACTGCCGACCGCAATGGGATGTGACAAGTTCGCGCATTTATGTTTTCCGGCCTGCTTATTTCTCAATAATTTCACCCAAACCTTGGGCAATCCCCCACAGTGGCTGTGCGCCACCGCATAAGGAACACCATACCATACCGTACTGTTTGAAATGGAGCGTCGCGTTTCCTAGTCAGATCCACTGATCCAACCCAGCGAGCTGCACGAGCCGCCCGACGAACAGCGCGGCACACGAGGACCTGACGAAGACACCGCCCCGTCGTCAACGGCTGCTTCTGCGGAGGTCGCTGAGGCAGCTTCGCCCGAGACCACATCACCGGAGAGCGCTTTGCCAGTCACAGCTGGAGGTGAGTGGAAAGAACGCTTCGACTCCGAGGTGGTGTCCCCCGGGTCGCACGCAGAGTCGCCGTCGTTCCTTGAGCCACTTACCTTTGCCGGCACCCGTGCCATACAGTTCAAGCTCAGGGAACATCGCCGCATACGCCGGACGGCTATCTACGGGAGAAGTGCGGATCGCTAGCGACGGGGAGCGCAACTTGCCGCCTACTGCGACCGCGAGCAAACCTACGCTGGCGACTAGGGAAGAACAGTTGATGAATACCACCGTAGCGCCTACGGTGGTACTGTACACTGACACAGCTGACGTGATCAGTGAAGCCCACAGTGACAGAACGAAGGCGACCACTCGTTCGCGCGGCAGGCGGCATCGTCGAAGATACGACCCTGGTGGTCAACACTTCTCCGGAGTGAAGGGCCAGATCATCGCTGGTGGTCCCCGTTTGGTGCCAGTCACACCGCTGCATGCGGAGCACGGAGACTACCAGCAGGCTGATGCATAAACGTTAAATGCCACCGGGCAAGTGGATAATAGTCGAATCAGCTCCTCCAACCGGCTGCTCGAAAGTGTGCTAGCATACTGCCGCCATACCCTTTTCATGATGACTGAATTACAGCATTCATTCATATGCTCGCTTACAGTCATTGATTTCAGTCAAGGCATGCGATGAACCTTTTTCGAAGGAAATCAAACAGCTTGAAAGACTCGGCGTCGTGCAGACGACAAAAAGACAGAGTACTAAGAAGCAGTCTTTATTGAGTATCAACTGCAATATGTATGAGAGACTCAGTTTCCACAGAAAATAGAAAAGCAGCAATTCATCATGTCATCGTGTTCGTATATGCGAAAATGTAATTCATGTGTCAGCGTGCTTTCTCTATTTGTGCATCGCAGTGAAACGTGCTAGTTATCGAAGGTGTGGTAGACTGCCGACCGCAATGGGATGTGACAAGTTCGCGCATTTATGTTTTCCGGCCTGCTTATTTCTCAATATCTTGCAGTTGAATATGCAATAAAACAGGTTGTTAGTAAGCGCTGTGTGTTAGAATACATGGGGTTGCGTATTTGTGCGGATCCTCCTTATTTTGCCCTTTGACATGTAGCCAGTATCTCAGTTGAAAGCAATCTCTTATGTACTTCTTTGGCAATCCTACGCGAAGTGAAATAACTTGCATAAAACATATTGTGTATGCATACAACATAATGACGGCAACTGAGGTGTTTGTGTGTGGTTTCAAAGGAAAACGGGGATTATTTTCTGGCCTGTGATCTTTTTTGCCCGCAAGTGCTATGTCTCAACTGGTGGCCCTTATTTTCCCGAGGTGAGATAAAAAAGGGGGGAATTAGAAATTGACGTAGCAATAAGAAAAGATATTCGTAACAAGTTCAAAATAAAACCAGGTAATAAAATTACCTTAACCATATGGTGTTTGACTTGACGAGTAAGTACATATTTGGTACCAATCAAAACGTGGCTCACATTGAAGTAGTCACTCCAATGTGTCATTACCGCGACAACCAGCAGACGCGCTTTTTCGCAGACATTGCTGCAACAGTTACCATGTACTATATATTACTATCCAGGCGCATTGCAAATTTGGCTCTGCGCTAGTAGCAACATCTTGCAACTCTTTCTTAAAAAGCAATGCACGGTAACTTATCGTTTATGTCGTCATTACCGCTGAAGGCAAAGCAAAGCGGTGTATAGCACTCATGTGTGAGAACCAGCGATAAGTAAATCTTTATTTTTGTTGTTGTTTACTAAAATGGCCCCACTTCACTTCTTCGTCTTGCCTTCTATTTAGCTCGACGTTCCTTGTTGAATGAACGCTGTGGTTTCATTTCCACCAAGTCTGACATGAGAGGCGTGCTCCATAAGGCGTTAGACAAGCCATATCCGGCTAGTTGTAAACGTTCATGAATTTCAATTTTGCTTTGGCGTTTTCCTTTTTCAACAACAAAGAAATCGCCGCACAACAAAGGTATTTTGCCGCAAGTTCGTGTTAATAGAAAGTGGTTGATGAAATCATTTTTACCGATGAGCCATACGACCATCAGTGCGCAGCCAAGAGCGCATATGTGATCTCACGTAAGCAGCTTGATGAGGTCAACATCATGTGTCAGCCTGCTGCCCAATAATTATTTCTTGGTTAGGCTTAGCCTCGCCAGGACAAAGTGTAAAAGCCGGAAGGGGAGGCTTGTACGTCGAATATGGTCGAAGGGGTCCTTGCCCCTGGTCCTTGCAGTCCACGTTTCACGGCGGATGCGCACTCTTTTGTCTACCGTATTATTTTTTGAAGCACTGTACCAAGGCAATATTATGAGTATCAATGTACGTTTTATTCATTGTATATCAGTGCTGTACGTCTTCAGTCTGGCCTTCTAAAAAATTGGTGAAAGGCTTCCAGATACTTTTCGCAAGATGTGCTCCTTGTACTCAGCTCTCTCGCAATGATGTTGTGCGAAAAACACCGAAATAAAAAACAACGTGAAGAACTAGGTTGCGTTCAATGCCGAAAACCTTGTGAACAAAGCCAACTGCGAGAATCGGAAGCGAGCGCGTTGCTTTCAACTCGTGTTATCACTCCCTTCCGCTGGTGCCGGCATGGCATCGACAAAGGCGCCGACGTCGCGGCTTCCTCCTTGAAGGTACATTGCTATCTGGAAGTGCCACACCATGCAAATTGCGTTTCCCGCGACGTCCTGCTAACATTGACACATCACGAGAGAACTAGCATGCGGGAAGACACGGTGACGGCCTTCAAAGCCGATTACGACATAGACCACGTCCTGTGTAGCTTTGACTCGGCGCAGGCGGTCAGTGGCTTCTCGCGGCCAGTACCGCCATGACCGCTAAATAGTTTTCCGGTGGTTGTTTCAGAAAGCTTTTACATTCATAACATCACCAATAGAGCCACAACGTTAATAAATCAGGATGAGGTCAACTTCTTTAATACATCTGTCCCCCTAAGTCCTTGATAGGTCGCGAAAACGAATTAGAAGGTATGACAGCAAGAATTTAGGAATATATTTGATGCAGTTTCACTGTCGGCATGTTGAAGTTCCTGTAGCGCTCCGCATCTGATCTCGAAGTTTGGTGGGTTCTAATGGCTGGCTATGGTCGGTTAGGCTAACTTAGGGAAAGAGTACGTTTAAATACGTGTCTACATGCTAAAGAATTGTAAGGATTAGAGATTCATTAAAAAAATCACAGTACATCTAGAAAGAAAATTCGCACATTTACCGACCGCATTGGTCATAATTGCTTCCGGAATCAATATGGCGGTGATGGGTACAACCCCAAAAGATAGCTTGCAGGCGATAAAATACACCGTGACACGGGGCAACGAAATTTTATCTCCACTTGCTGCTGGTTCACACTCAGTCACAGCCCATTTCATAACCGCGTTTCGACCCATCTCAATACGGACACCCCAGCCAGGCATCGTACCCACGATCACGTCAGCGAGTGAATGCTGATGCCACTATCCCGCCGTGGCTGGTAAACAACTGTTTGGTTGATTTATTGCACATTTCCGGGCTGGATCAGAAAGAAATGACGGTGAAGAGCGCTGACAAGGAAAGCCTGGGCGGTGTTTGATGGTTCTTCTCGTGGTATGCCATGCAATATCTCAATAACTTTCTGGAAAATAGCGATCTTGTTAAACTTCTCCTGAGGTTCAGAACAAGTGCGGTGAAAATGATCGCTGACACAAAAAGTGTCGTTTCAGGCAGTGATGCTGGAATGAGACCTGTAGACTTTGATGCGCAGTTTGGCGAACCAGCTATCGCAACAGCATGCAGTCGCGTTTTCCCTTATTATTGATTTAGTGGAGAAATAATACCCTACACGCTTCAAGTACGTTTTCATTGCAGCAGTCCCGGTGAATAAGAAGCCGTGATTCACGCCCTAATGAAAAGGGGTGAAAAAGAAAGGAACAACGTTTCTGATTGCGAATTGACTTCTGGCCTCAATTACTACGACTACGCTGCCGTGCTTGGAAGTCGGCCGCGCATGAGAACTGGTAAGGCCAGTGTGCAAAGTCACTACACATCGTGGATAAAACTTATGGTGCTATTGTCAATGGCAAAGTGTTCCGCATCAAAATGTAAGCAGCTTGTGGGCAACAGTCGCAGATATCAGGTATATAACAAGTTCATCAAGGTAGAGATGCTGCCACGGATAAGACAATCTGTCTGATTTGCACAAGTGCGGTACGACGCTTTAGAAACGGCTCTCCAGCTCAAAGTCGTGACTGCTATCTGTAACGTTAACACTGCAACGCTATGCTAAACATCTCTGGTATTTAATTTTCAGTACGATTGTAGATAATGAAAGCAGAGAACTAGTCCTGATAAATATTTTATTCGTGCACAACAACCGGGGCAGATGCCGCGCCGTTTGACTTCACTCAAGTTCACTATCACGTTTAAATTGTTTCGACAAGTAAGCACTGTATTTCCGTATATTTACACAGTCTTTGAGAAGGTATCCCAGAAGTCGTCGCTGGCAATGCCGAATGATGAGATAGCTCGGCGACATCGTACTAGCTGAGGTGTAAAGCATGAGAGCAGCAGTAGCACCGTTGTAATGTCCGCAAGCATTCATCTCACATCTATCTGGACAGGCGGGACTTTTTAGATGAAACGTCCAAGCTCGATGTCCTGTGGCTGCTGCTGTAGAGGGGCATCGACTTCCACCGCGTCGTCATCGACGAGTACAAGTAGCGGTAGTCTTTGAACGCGAAAAACAAGTACGCCCCTTGCAAACCCACCAGTGCGTTAACAATCGAGTCGATTGCCTCGTAAGGCATAAATGTTCCCAGAAATGCGATGGCCCAGGCGGCGCCCATGATGAGAGCAAGACGAGCAAAGAGCGCGGCATGGTTTCTCTGCTGCCTGGCTCGACTTCCTGCTCCTCCGCTGAGCTCCGAGTCATCGTGCGAAGGGCACACGGCAGTGGATGTGCTGCGGATGTAGAACACGGCCGAAAAATAAAAGAACATGCACAACAACAGAAGTGTAGCCATGGGAATGAGAAAGTACGTAGTAAGGCCCCAGAACGTGCCAATCCAGCAAGTTGGGTTGCCGTAGCTGGGAGAGAAGATCGACCACGGCGCCATCACCTGAACGGCGACGGCCCCGAGAACAACCGTCGTCGGCACGCCCCAGGCAAACATGCCGTAGGCCGCTAGGGTCTTCTCGCGCATAGATGAGAGCTTCACCGCGGTAACGCTTCTCCAGATGTCGAACGACAGCACCGTCGTCCAGAGGAACGTGCAGAGGAAGCCGTAATGAATAAGGACAGCGCTGCTCGCGCAGACTACGCCAGGAAGACGCTGGCAGCTGGTGACCAAGAATAACAGCTGGGTGAAAAGAAGAGTCACCGAGAGGCACAGCGTGCACTTGGAAGAGAAACTGCGGGCTTCCTTGTAAACGCAGAACACTATGATCTTCATGACGAGGCAGCATATGGAGAGTGACATGGATATGACGGTGATGTAGTTGTGTAGCTTGTAGTGGCCCGTCGGCTCACGCAAGGGCGTTTCTGGCGATGACGTCGTCGTCTCGTTCAACTTTATTTCGATGCCCGACCTCCGCCTTGCACTGTAGAAGGTCGGCGCGTACTTGATGTAGCAGTGACCGTCGTGTTCCACGTAACAGTTTGGCGTCCTCTGAACTGGTTTGAACAGCCCAGCCAGGTTAGGTGGGCCAGCAAGAGGAGGTACAAGGTTCGTCTTCCGACTGACAACACTGACGTTGCTGAGATGCAAAGCCGGACTGCAAGTCAATGCGGAGAGGTTAGCGCCGTTGCAGATGGCGCAATAGACGTTCCGGTATACTAGGCCGACCGGGTCATCGGCGTCCTGTACTGGCGCGTAGTAGGTCTTGCACCTGCGCAACACCCATTCCGGCGCGGCTTGGGTACAATTGTCATACGGCGCGTCTTCGTTGCACGGCCTGAGGTGAAGGGCCGGTTCGTTTTCGACGACATCTGGAAGGACAACTCGAACACGGTCTACAGCTCCTGTGGTCGTTGCGTTCCAAAAAGTTGCATTGATGATGTCGTCATTGCAGAGAGCGCAAAAGCCATTCCTGCGAAAATAAAGAAAAATAACAATAAAGCATGCAAATTAGAATATGTCGTAGATACATAAATATCTATGTATAATATATCTGACATATAACCGCGGCTAGCCGCAGACTTCGCACAGCGGCATTGCATTAGTGAGGCCGCTCTAATTTATATTTTCTCGGTGTAATCAGGAGCGGCGCCCATGTATGGGTTAAATGCGGGTGGATTCTACATCCAATATTATGGGAGGAAATTATCACTATACCTCAGCAGCAGCAGGTTCATTATAAGTGCAGTAACTATGAATTTCCTACTCTATGATTCAGCATGATTTTACAAGTACACGGTTATATTTATACGCATCGTGCTGTCATGATACGTGGCCTTAATTTCTTTTTATAGGCAAAGCTGACGAGCAATACGTCAAAGAAATACATTACATGTGCGTAAAGCAGCGAGCAGTCGCTAAGGCAGACCGCCAGGATGGCGTATGTTTACCCTCAAAAGTTACATTCATGAAAACATGGTTTACACCAGTGTCCCTAGCATAGCTAAGTAAGGCTCTACAGAAGGTAGGCAACCGAGGCCGTCCAAGAAAAAAAAAACATTAGGGCCCTGGTGCTCACTTGTAAGTCACGTGCTGCACGCTTGTCGCAGGAATGAGGTAGAACGTATCGTTAAACATTTCCGCCAGCACGCATCTCTCTCGGACGTCGTCGTCGGGCCACGCGGACGGGCAGCCTGTGACCATGTAGATGAACTTCTTAAACGAAGATCCTATTTGCACTTCCACGCACGAACTCTCGGGAATCTCGGCCTCAGACGGCTCCCGGTACGCGGCGTTCCAGCAACAGTCCCTGTAGGCCCGGCAATTAGGCGCGCAGGAGCAGGTGGCCGTGTACGTGGCAGGACTGCAGCTGAGGAGTTTCTCTGAGCAACCGTGTAAGTGTGGCGGACACTGCATTATAGTTCCGAAAACCGAGTCCGTGACGTCGTCGTACGCGCTCCTCGACACAGCCCATGGTAACGTGACGTTGCAGGAATCCTCGCTGCCGTAATCCTCACTGCCGTAAGCAGCAGATGCGAGCGATGCCACCGCGTGGGCGCAGGTAAACCACGCGACGTAGAGGGAGGCCGTCTTCATGATTGCTTCACGAGGCCTCGCCCTTGAGAGTTTCCTTCATCTGAAAGAGAACAAGTGAAGGAAGTCTGTTTACATACAAAGTAGTTCACTTTCTATTGTTCTTTGTGTTATTATTGTTTATCGTGTAGACATCGTCATGTTGTTTTACTTAAGAAAACGCAACAAGAGCTATTGCACAAGATTTGCTGAATCACACACAAGCTAACGTCGACGCCACATAAAAAAACTAAGCCTTCCTGCACTTCCATAGGACAGCTGAATTTTACAACGCACATGCATATTACGATGTATACAAAACGCTCCCGCGCTTTCAACTTTTCTGTTTACGTAGATTACACTACGCATACGTAAGAAAATATGGCTACACACGGGCGCAACACAGTGTTGTCCGTAGTTGAATGCCACTCAGGTGGATGCTTAACCCTGCAATTGTGACAGCGGGAAGTTGCGTTCATTTGCCATCCATTTCTGTTAGCACCTTGCCATCGCTACCTGTCAAGACAAACTCCAACATCTAAAGTTTACTTTGTTGTCATATAAGTTCCAATTTATGGCTTTGGACATGTTCATCAATCGGTTAACTTTACTCTCAATTGTAATCTATTACAGAACGCCGTCAGTGACCTTGTGTGTACCCTTAAACGTTGATGAAAGTAACAAGAACGCTTGAGTGAGGATGTGAAGTTCACTCACGACGCACTGCCTTTTTAAACAAGGCCCACTAAACAGTTTCTAAAAGGTCCAAGAAAAAAACAAGAAAGTGCTGCCGTTACTCTCTCAAGCGTATACATTGTTGTACAGTAATACTAAATTTTGATGAACGAAAACACGAAAACCTAGAATATAGTCTTGAGTGAGCCAGCAGCGACAAAATCTTAAGGTTGCAGGAATTTTCAGAATATATTCGCAAGATTTCTTTTTCGCTCCGTTCCAACGGGAGCAGCGATATATTTCCCATTAGGAACTAAACGTACACTCATGTAGGCGAGACAGCAACTGATTAGCAATACATATTTACCCTTCTTAACATTTCCAATAGAAGAGAACCTATATTGAGTCTCAACGCCAATGTGAGCTTGTGTCTGAAGAAAGATTTCGAAGCAATATGAAGAGAAATCTGTGCTCTTTAATAAGTGAACTAATGGTACTATTGAGACGGCATTTCAGCAGTGGTGAGTGTAACGGTCAATGTCATGCGTTTTCGGTATTGCAGTGTTGGACTTTCAAGTACAACACGTGCCCTCGGACTGAAGTAGCTACATGGTTATTTACTGTCGTATGATTCGCCTTTGAGTACACTAACGGAATGCTTAAAGGGGGCACGACACGGTCACCCAATATATTGCGGTTTTCCGCGAGAAATTGTAGTCGATAGTCTATTATGGCCCTACACGTGTAAAAACTGGGCGGTCAAAGCACATTTCTGTCCAAAATGGGAGCAAGAACTCGCCGGCTCTAAGCCCCGCCCTCTGGCGCACACCGCCGTTTTACCAAGCCATGTGTGACGTCATGTGCGGCGCCCAACCGAGCCATAACCTGATACAAAATCAGCCACCACCCAACGTGAGGTCGGAGCATAGCTCCAGTTTGTTGCCGTATTTGCTGCAGATATCGCGTGCCATGTCTTATACAACGTCAACGTGATCAAGCAAGCGACAAATGTTTGAGCAGCAGAAGCAGTCCTGCGGCTACGCATTCTCACTTAAACCTCATCGCGGGCAGCCCATGCGACGAAGGATGGCCTCGGAGATATGCGTGCGCCAGCGGTGCACAAAGCCGGCGCGTGCGTATCTTCGAGACCATAGACGAAGACAGCGAGTAAACGTGGTCAACATTAGATGGCGACATTGATATTGCGCGAAATGCTGCTGATGCCTTTCTACAGTGTTATTTCCTGCGTGCAGCACTGCTTAGCCAACCGTGCACGGAAGACGAAGTCTAGGGTACTTCGCACAGTGCAAATTGTTACGCGCGCAGATTTTTTTCTGGCAAGCATTCCATGTATGCACGTGTCTCGGATCCGTACTCAACAAAGCTACGATTTTCTTAAGTTGCCTCGCGTTCTAACCAGTTCTATATTTTTCTTTCACTATGTAGTTGCGTGCGGCGTGTGTAAACAAATACCGGCGCACAGGTAACCGCGGCGCAAGTACTTAGCGCGATGTACGCTTCGACTTAACCTTTATTTGAACTTTATTACACCAGATATCAGTAAAAAAATATCAAGCCTAACGTTTGGCCGGGGCAATGCCTGCCGGATATGTCGGTGTGTGAACACGGTCGGCATCGCGTCTGGGCCGCAGCCTCAGCTTTTTAACGAGTCTCCCAAACTCGCCGAGCAGGCGCAAATTGTTGCTGTATCTGTCTGGCGTGAAGTGTTCCGAGGACAAAAAGAAATACCTCAGTTGAGCGCCAGTCTTTCCTGCCCACAATCATCTTACAAGCCTTACGCTTGACTGACTCCTTGGGGAAAGTGAAGAGCGATACGGAGCACTCCTGGCTCCGTTCGCCCTGGCAGCTCGCAACGCTACCTAGGCGCTGCGGTGGCATTGTTTCAGTTGCTGCAATTTGAAAAATTCCACTAAGACGCTGAACACAGCAGACGTTTGCCATATGTGCGCACAGCTGAAACATAGATTCTTCAATATACAATACTTGCTCGTTTGGCAAGCATGCAGCTTGTGACTTCAAGGCTCGCGAGCGTGCCAGTGTCGCTCGACTGTCATGCTATTCGAGTGTTCTATAAAAAATCAATTACAAATTATGTGCTGGCTGAAATGCGCTAAAACTTCGCCATATATTTTTGGAACGCACAAGGATTACCACACAAAACACAGATTGTGATCGAAAATTTGATCATCATCGAAAATGAACGCGCCACGTGTAAGTACGTACGCTCTATGTAACTTTATAATTTGCAATTTCGTTATAAGCCATTCGACAATTAACAAATAGTGCTTAGTGGTTCCAGCGAATAGAAAACGTGCTATAGCGCTTACTATGTAGTGCAAGTCTTTAGAAGTGCCAGCTGTGCACTGTCACATTGCTGACTGCTGATTGGTCGACAGTGCATGGTCCCGAGTGAATGTCCTATGCTTTCATGCAGAGAAGATGACAACACAATTAGGACAGCCACAAGGTATGCTCTCTCCGCCATCATCTTCATCTTTATGCTTAATATACCCTACCTCGCGCTCTGTTTTCAATTCGGTTTTCAGTGGAAGAAGATTTTTAGACTCAGAGGCATCCGCATTAAAATCATAGTAAAGGCTTTTAACAGCAAACTTATGATCCCCTTTTATCTACTTAATTTCAGGCCGCGAGGAATTCCGTAGAAAGAATACAGTGTTTCTATTACCTTTATCCCTTGTAGTTGTTTTTTCTATTGGTAGAGTCTTTTTTTTTTCGCTCTCTCGGTTGTTGTTTATATCAATTAGATTCCTCGTAGCCCGATGACTACAATTCCGAAAATTTCACGCACATTGTCTCTTTCGTGACGATATCTATACTGATATGTCAGGAAATACATGACCTCTCTTCCGTTCAAGAAACTTAAGTGCCGATAGTGTCTCTTGGCGCGCGTTCCCAATATTTATGCAAAAAACACAAGCTGTGTGGTATGTTGTAGTGGTCAATACCTGCGAGTATTATGACACTAGATATTAGTGAGAACGGTGCGGTATAGATACATGGCTGCAGTGATTTGTCATTCGATGAATTGTACACATCACAATGCGCGTAACGTCAGGACAAAACAAAATTACCGCAAGCGTTGCAAAACATTTCCTAACAACTTGCGCTGTATTAAATGCCCTTTTATTTGAAAAGCAGCATTAAATATATATATATATATATATATATATATATATATATATATATATATATACGTGTGTGTGTGTGTGTGTGTGTGTGTGTGTGTGTGTGTGTGTGCGTGTGCGTGTGTGCGTGTGTGTGTGTGTGTTTGTGTGTGTGTGTGTGCAGATGCTAAAGGAACTCATAGAAGCAAATCGTATGATCAAGGTAAATACATGCGCACCAGCGGAAAAATAACAGAACATGCAATAGGCCAGATCATTGATGTTCCGATTAGAGAAACAAAGATTTCGGTATTGTATTGAACATGAATTGTTAAAGCAGTAAACATAATGCCCTGGATTTGCTTCTAACCGCTCCTTCATGGAAGTTGCACACTTTGTCTTAAAAAAATGCTTTTTCCTCTGTTTTATTGCCGCTCTACTCTTATTCTATTGATTTTTCATGCGCGGCATAAACAACATTTCATTTACATTCTCGTGTATTACGTGCCGAAACTAGGATATAATCACAATGACCGCCATAGTGGGGACCAGATTAACTTCAACCACCTGGAGTTCTTCAACGCGCATCTAAATCTAAGTACAAGGATGTTGATGCATTGCGCCCAAATTCAAATTCGGCCGCCGCGGCCGGGTTTCTAACCCCGGTCGTGGAGCTTAGCAGCTCAACAGCTTAACCGCTGATTATACCATCTCGCGTAAAGCAATATTTCAATGCATGCACACACCGGTTTTTCCGCCTGATCGCCTGCTACAACGCGCAAGGTACCAATAATAATCATCATCAACAAAGTTCCTCCAGCGTGCCCGGGCTGGCTCTGATCATGCATACGAGGCCCCTGGCCAAGCTTAGTAAGGAACAACTGTATCCGGGTCAGGCCCGGGCTGGGTTCGATCATGCAGGCCCAGGCTTGATATCACGGGCCCGGCCCGAAAAATCAGGCGCGTGCAGTACTCTAATTGTGATTATACCTTCGTACGGAATATTTTTTTTCGATCGAGTTGGCTTTAACTTTCGAGAAACCATGCGTGCCTTGCGTATCGTCTGGATTCAACTACGATGCAGACGCCACGTAGACAATTGGCCATGTAGTGCGCACAGTGTTCTTATTAGGCCAAGTGCATTAGTAGTGCTACAGCCATAAATTTTCGCTTCCGTACAGGATGTCCACTACTCAAATTCTGGACTAGTCTTTTTCGCAGGCTCCTACTCACTGGTGGCTGGACCCTCGAGCGCATTTTCCTTCACGCAGTCGCGAGACTATACGGAATAATTGTGGTAGGCCCCCTGTGCCGCTTGTTAGTAGCTGTAAACGAACGCTAAGTACTGTAATTTCCAAGATCACGTCCTTCTAATGCCAACTTCTTCTGGGAATGTGGCCAGCGCTATGAATGACTCGCAGAGACAATGGTTCGTTTACAGCTCAGCGAAATTGTCGGTGTTGGTACACAAGGTATAATGGTATTCCTTGGCTATAATTATAGGAGAGTGCCGGATGTTGACCTGCATCTGTTTATAGTGACTTCAGCGTCACGCAGAATACTCTGGCAACGGTGTATCTCATTCTTGTAGCGAGCTCTGCAGATTTACTACATGCCAGGAATGATCCCCGGCAGCCCTTGTGACTGCACCGCTTACAACAATGCACTGCCATAATGCCCTTAGGCACTGGAATGTGAAAGCAGAAGGGTCTAACAGTTCTCAATGGCATGTGAAACTAAATGTAGGCCAATTTTTATGATCGCAACGTCTATGATTGCAAAACTTTAAAAATATTATGACCTAAAACACTTCCGCTTTCGAGCTTGAAAATCTAGGTGACTGAAAGTGGGAGTTTTCTGCGATGTACATGTTCTATACGAAGACCGGTACATCTAGGTGCTCTGCAGTTCAAGAATGTAAGCTTGCATAGATATTGTCAAAATGAATTTTATTGTGTAGCACATGAAAACGTATGTGCCTACCTGAATGTTGGTTGAAGTACTGAATTAAAGCTTTAAATTTTTTTGGGACAACCTTTATATCTCTAAAATAGAAGTCACAGCCGTGGTGTCAGTATAGAAGGCATAATCGCTAGAACACAAGCAATTCTTCAGCCCAACACTAAAGCAACGAAAAGCTTTGCCACATAAAACGAATAACCTAGCAACAAAATGGAAATAAAGCAGCACACAGAGACAACGAAGTCAAAGGAGAACATACTATCAGAAACCTTTACAATGAGTGGACATTGTTATTGTCATAAATGTAATAAAAGGGCAGTGCAATAACGGAGCGAGCGGTAAGGCCAAATTAATAAATGGTTTTCCTAAAAAATCTGTAAGTACGCGCTAATTCTGCTAATATGCTCTGTCCGCTATAAGTGCTGGAACTATACAGTGCGCAGCTAGGGCGGAAGACCAAACCTTAGGATGAATAATATTCTTAAAGAGAACGTTAGCCTATCACGTCCTTACCTGACACAGTCTGATGTATAATTTTCACATAGCATATTTATCAGTCAGTCGACCTTGTTTTTTATTGGTTTAAAATCGCGAGTTCGCTCATAGGCTGCCTTTGCAACTCCTCAATACTTAGCATGAATTTTTTTCGCATCCCGGTTAAGAGCCACATGTACTTGTCGCCTCTATCTTCAAGATAACTTCCGTGCTTCATTTGAGTTCCCAATAGTTCCTATGTTACGGTATGTTTCAGGCTTTGGTCTACAATATAAGCAATATGTAATTATAATATAAATGTCTGTGTTCTTTTTCACTCGTCTCCGTATAAATTGTGCGCACACGTGTTATACAGGTGAACTTAAAGTACAGCGTATCTGCCTCGAATCATCCCTGTAATTCACGCTGCCATACAATGTGACAAACAGAAAAACAATGAAGTTGGGGTGCCTTTATTTGTTCTGTCTACTCTAGGAGGCCTTTCTGATAAAAAAAAATGCCGCGGTCTAAGCGAGGTTTAGTATGCATAGCAAAAGTGTAACCAAGAACTTTACCTAAATTAAAAAAAGAAAGCACTGAATTTATACTTTTTCTAAATGAAGCTTGACAGAAGTAAAGTAAATGGTTTATGTGGGACAAGTGTGAGTCTGTTAAGATAAACAAACTGTTAGTAACATTATTCAAGGGAATGAGGCAGTGCAGCTTCGTGAATTCAGCACATTGTCAAGTTATATCTTATCCTATTGATGTCATTTACGCGGAACTACATAATCAATACCAGTATAAAAAAGAGGCAGCTGTTACGTTTGCTCACACTTTGTCGTCATTAACTTAAGCAAAAAAGCATTTTGGCCAGTAACAACAAAACTAGAAATGCGCTGCTGACAAATGCGTTCCTCTTTACTCAGAATAAAATACGTGTCCCAGAGGAAATGACTACTCGCGCAAGCGGAATTTCTGCGTCATGAACACGCTGAAGTCGTCCAAACATGCTGATATCGCCTAGAATTCCCGGATACTACAGAAAGGAGTCTACTTACCGATGATTGGCACACTCTTGGGCGTGCATTCGGGCCTTATTCTTCTCGATCTTTGTCGCTACATATTTGTCCTTTGTCGAAAACAGCAGGAAAAATTCCACAAACACTACTTGTGCACGAGCACGTTGTTTTCGCGAACTTCGGAGCACTTTCTTTTTTGTACCGCAACCGTGCGCCAATGTCAGCACATTCTTACGACGTCGTTACAGGCTGAACTCCTTCCTTTGTCTTCACGCTCCCGCCCGAAACACGGCAACATTCACCGGAACCACCACAGAGGAGATAATTCAATCGAGGAGGGTGGCAAGCGTGTAGCCTTGTCAAGCAGGCGCCATCGCGCTTGACGACTGCGGCAGCGCTTGAACACAAACACACACACACAGACGCGCACACGCGCCGGGCAAAACACGGCTGCACGATCGCGCGAGTCACAATTTGCCAAGAAAGTGCGGACCGCTCCCGCAGGCGTTGTTTTGACGAGTGTAGCCGCACCACGACTCCTCCTGCGTGGCGCAGATCCGAGAGCGGCGCCGTTTCGGCTACGCCGCAGCCCCGCCGGTGCGAAACCGCGAAACTCTCGCGCGGTACCCTCCAACGTCCGGCTCCGGCGCACGCGCGCGATTCGGCATCTCCGGACGGGCGAGGGTGCTCCTCCGGGAAGTTGGAAGCGTCTGACCTTAGCGGCTGCAGTTGCGTGCAGCGGCCCGTCGAAATCAAAGCCCGCGAGCGTAAGTTCCGAAGGAGTGTGGGGGAAAGCGTAGACAGTTTCAAGTGGCGAATTGCTGCGCCAAATTGAACGCTTGCAAGTGTCAAACAGGAAAGGCAGCAGAGTTACCCACGCCGTGGGGCAAAGCATTTGACTTCCTTTATTTTGTTTCTGTTGGGTTCCGCGTAGGTCAAGATATCAAGGGGGGAAAAAAGCTGCACCTTTCTAACGTGTTGCTGAGCTCTGTTGTACTGGGCGTTTCCTAAAGAGCACTGAGCACTCACATGTGAGGAATATATTTCTATCATATATAGATTTTTATTCCTGTATATCCACAATAGAAACATGTAAAGTGCGAGAAGTGTTCGTAACATGTTGTAACCAATTTCGGGTCATTACTGAAGGATGCGAAGGAAAACACTGACCAACATGTAGGCCGCTGTGACGATCTATCGCAACGCACACTTGTGAACATCTTTGTTTTTGTTTTTTATGGCGAAAGCATTATATGTCCCATGACGCAGAATACGCGGCGTGGTCGAGCGACGGCACCAAAAATTGTCATCATCAGCGACGTTATCAGCGCCTTGTATGACGTCACAGAGGATAGTAATTGGTATAACACCGAACCACAGGACACAGAAGATAATAATTGGTATAACCACGGTAATTAGTAGTAACAATTGACAAATTATATGCATTATAGTGAAGTGAATTAAGGTTACAACAACTTAGAGTAAGCTTACTGGAGAAACTTAAAGTGAATAAAAGTCAATTAAAGTGTAATAAAGTGGATTAACTTTGGTACAGATGAAAGCAACATGGATTAAGATGAACCAAGGCACATTGAAGTAGATTAAGGTGGAACAAGGTTGTTTGAAATTACAACAAGGTGGATTAAAGTTGATCAACGTGAATTATGGCTCGTACAAATTTGAGCGAGATGGATTACAGTTGAATAAAGTTGCTTAAGGTTGGTACAAGTTAGAGGAAGGTGGATTAAGGTAGAGCTCTGAAGGACATACGATAATGTACGACGCCACGCACCATACATGTAGCCAATTAACTAGAAAAGTCATAATGCTTTAGCATTAAAAGCACATAAGAATACCTAAGCGGCTGTGAATTTTTTAATTGTTTTGCTGTTTGTAGGACGTAGGTCGAACGCCACCTGACATACGAGCCATAGGGCGGGCTACAATATCCTCGCGAATGCTATCAAATATAGCAAAGCGAGTACACATATACTGTGTAATCAATTTTCGATACTTATTTTCTGTTTAGTTGCGCTATATATATATATATATATATATATATATATATATATATATATATATATATATATATATATATATATATATATATATATATATATATATATATATATATTGCCGCGTCTCTCCTAAACAACTGTAAGGATTCGGGTCTTTAAAGCGATTTTTTTTAAATCTTAAGAACAATAATAGAAGATTGTTTGGTGCTGTGGTCGGCCTTAAACGCTAGTACCGTTGCTCATCGATCAGCACTGGCATGATGGGCAGACGGTGCATTTGTCGAACATTTGCGCTTCTGCTTTTAAATAATCTTTTAGATTCTTGTACAGCTCATTTTATTGCATAATATTGAATCATTCTATTGTCTGTTTTCTCCTTTGATTGGTTGGTTTTCATGTTCTTTTAAAAATTTACGAGGAAGCCATTTGATGTAGAATATAAATAAAATCTGCTAATTCGGAATACTGCTTATTCCATAACCAAGCTTACCCAGATTTAGCAGTTCTCATCGGCAAAACTATTCATGTGATTATTATGAAGTGGGAATCAGACAAGAAGATGGTTTGATTTCGAATTTAAAACATACCTATTGTGCATAACGCATAATCTCTCTCTCGCTTTCTCTCTCTCTCTCTCTCTCTCTCTATATATATATATATATATATATATATATATATATATATATATATATATAGAGAGAGAGAGAGAGAGAGAGAGAGAGAGAGAAAGAGTGAGAGAGAGATTATGCGTTATGCACCAATAGGTATGTTTGGGTAATCTTGGTTGTGGGTACAATCTGGGTAAAATCTGGGTAATATTGGTTATGGAATGAGCAGTATTCCGAATTAGCAGATTTTATTTATATTCTACATCAAATGGCTTCTTCGTAAATTTTTAAAAGAACATGAAAACCAACCAATTAAAGGAGAAAACAGACAATAGAATGATTCAAAATTATGCAATAAAATGAGCTGTACAAGAATCTAAAAGAATATTTAAAAGCAGAAGCGCAAATGTTCGACAAATGCGCCGTCTGCCCACCATACCAGTGCTGATCGATGAGCAACGGTACTAGCGTTTAAGGCCGACCACAGCACCAAACAATCTTCTATTATTGTTCTTAAGATTTTAAAAAAAAGCGCTTTAAGGACCCGAATCCTTACAGTTGTTTAGGAGAGACGCGGCAATTTTAGAGCTCCAGGATTATATTGACCACTTTTGTTCATTACCCGACACCCAACTCAAGGTACACGAAGGGTTTTTTTTTTTTATTTTTCATTATGCCCACTTCTGGGAACATGTCCACCACGGCCGGTATCGCAACCGTAACCGCGTAGCAGCGCAGCACCATGCAGAGACACTGGGCTACGGCGGCAGGTCTACTACATGGTCGGGACCATACAATAAGGTCGGCTATTTGCGAGGTGGCTGTTTACAACAGCTAAATTTCGGTCACCAAACCGTTCCGTCCACTCGCACGCAAGAGCTGGCACTTGAGCAAAACTTGAAACTTGAAACAGCGCGAAGACGGAGACAACAAACGAAAACACACACCACAGGTCGAGCGCCGTACTACCAACTGGAAAAATCAAGTTTCACTCTTGATGAACCAACTCGCCCAAATCAAGGTGCTGCTACGAAGCACTTATTTCTCCACAGCGTAACGCATCACTCCGTTGACAACCTCATCCGCTGATCGCGCAGCAGGTGTCGAGCCGTATGCGTGGAACTAGTAACTCAGTTCACAGTGTTAGCGCACCTCTTGCCTCCTCGGCGGAAAGGCATTATCTGCAGGAGCACGCGCGACTCCGCGCGGAAGCCGACCTCGCGCGCACACATCTCCGCCGCTGCGCACAAATGGCGGTGGCCGGCCGCGCGCAACTGCCGGGGCCTTCGCAGACAAGCGGCCGAGTCAGCGCGCACGTAACCGACGCTACACGTGCGACTCCAGTTCATCTACCGTCGACGTCTTTCCCGCGACACCGCCGGCCAACCGGTTTCCAGTCGCTCGCTCTATGCGACTCCACGCCGCCTTCCCATTTATTTATTTCAGGATCCCCCTTACTTCTGCGCCGTGCGTTGGCGGTCCCACCAATTATCGCGGCAGTTCCTGCCGCTTTATTTCGCTCGCGTTTTTTTTTTTTCACTTTGTTTATGGATGTGGAGTCCGCCGTACCACTGCCGTCAGTAGTGGCAGCTTTCTCCCTGGGGGTAAGGGAGACAGATGCTTTTCTCTCGAGTTTGTTACGCGTCCGCTACGGCATCCTCCTCGTTCCTTATTGGCCGCGTCCACGCGCTTCATAACAGAATGACTCACACCGAACATCACGGTTGGCCGTCTTATTGAATGGACCGCGCACGCAACCTAAGACGTCGCAAAGAGGAAATGATTCACTCGCCAAGAAGCAGGAGTCGGGAGTCGCAATATCGAGGGGTAATTTTAGACGTATCACAAATAGGTGTTCATTGCTATTTCCTGATGTCTCTGGCTTCTGATGTGTTTATTTCGTTTGCGCTGTCATTTGTTTCACGCGTTCCCCTGGGCAAAAGTCGTAGAAGGCATGCGCGCCAGGTCAGAATGACGAACTTAACAACAATAAACCCTATTATGCCAGTACAGAAAGGTCATTTGTGTTGTCTGTTAAAGAAAATTCAATCCTGAAATTTAACGTCCAAAACCAGCCCACGGGGACTGAGCGACGTCATAGCGGTGGCCTCCTGATAAGTTTCGTCTACATGATGGTCATTAACGTCCTACTAGATTGCATTACACAAGCACTCCTGCATTCCGCAGTAATTCAGCACGCAGCAGCATGCTCACCAGCAGAATGCCTTCGGCATTGACCTGACATGGCTGGTTTCGTTAAGGTTAATCCTGTACATGGCCTAGACACGTAGCTTGTGCTTTTGCAGTTAATCCTATTTAACGGTTTTGAACGCCATTATATTCCTTAAACGATAACGTTTATCAACTTGCTTCCCACTCAGTTTGCGAATATTTGCGTTTTTACGAACGAAACTACGAGCTGAACAAACTCGTGATATTTGCTATAAATATTCTTAATCGTAAAATTTAAAACAATGTGTAATTTAGCAATAATGATGCGTAGATCTTCGAAACAGCAAAGCACTATTTGCAACACGAAACATCTTTTGGCGTTTTATGCCATAAACGCTGCAGTGCATACATCACGTACGTGCGCTAGATTCCGTATTAAGCGGGAATTGTTTTAGCTCACACCACCACAGTGTTTGAGAAACGCTAAGAACGTACTCGGTTTCTCTCTCAAACACTGATCTGTGAGTAAATGTATTGCGCTTTGAACGAATGCCCTATGATATGTAAAAGATGGGGAACGCGGGAGATGGAAATTCAAGACGATGAGCAAAACGTGAACAAGGTGAATGCAGGAGCCAACGTTTCGACAAGATATATATACTGTGGCGAGAAAAGCGTACGTCGCCTTGAAGAAGACAAGTCCACTTGTCGAAACGTTGGCTCCTGCATTCACCTTGTTCACGTTTTGCTCATCGTCTATGTTATGCAAGGAACATAAAATGAGGACACTGAAAAGAAGCAAATGATAGAGTGCTAAATAAAGCGGAGGATGGGAATACGTATTTACTAGATTGGCAACTAGTAAAGTTTCTCTGGGCATGTTATTATAGCAAGGAAGGATGCCAGGACGGCAAATGACAAGAAGCATAATAATATCGAAAATAAAAAAAACACTATTCAAGGAACACGCGTCGGATACCAGATTGTTGAAAAAAATCGCCTAAGCTTTATCGGAGAAGCAGCCGCGCATGGGTACGTGAGATGTCTTGGCCTGCTGGAGAGAGTGTATTAGCTACTACAGGGTACGGAAATAACAACCAATACGCAAGTTCTATTTATTCATGTATTAAAATACTTACCTACCTAACATACGTTGCAAGATAGTCGGGGTCTCACGGTCTAATGTTGTGGTCATGCTCGCTGCTTATGCGTAGAGGGCCGTTTGTAAGGCGGAAGATGCGTTAGCACTAGGATAAAAAAAGATTAGCCGCTCGACCCCGTAACACTGGTAGAATGTTGGGGTTCCTGCTGTACATTACCTCACTCTCCTGTGTTTACGCTCCCCCTGGAGAGGGACGCGTTCCGCCTTGGTCAAAGGAGTTGGATATTCCTTTGTACTGCTGCCAGAGTATCTCCACGCGACTTCTGGATCATACGTGTAGAACGGGGATGTGCCATAAACGAGAGTGCGTGAAATTTCCGCAAAAAAAAAAAATACTGCTCATTTCTACGCCTTATGACTCCAGACAAGCACTGCTTTGAGTTTAGAGCATCATATCTGCCACAGCTGATTCAACTCTTTCGAAGTCAACTACTCATGCTCGTACGACAAACCAGTGGGCGAGCTACGCCTCTGTCAAGGCTGCGCGCGAGGTTAAACTTGGCTTCGTTTGCGTGTGGGGTTACGTAACAAAGGCCCCAAGGTTCTACGCGACACATGTATGATCGACTAAGGCTTTACGTCCTGTACACAACGATACCAGAGTAAGGCGAGTAATCGGCATTCATCTATATCGCTTCCCTAATCTGTTCACGCCATGTCTGGGCCCTTCGTGTAGAACGTATACGGGTGTCATAACCGAGCAAGCGTGCAATTTCTCCAAAATATTGCGCGATGGTAGGTCTTACAGGCCTCGTAGACTTGTAACTCCTCAGGAGCACTGATTTGTGTTTGATAGGCTATACCTAACATTGATGACTGGACTCTCTTAAATACAACCACTCGCGCTCGGACCGACAAACGTACTTTGCAGATGGGCCTCTCTTAATGCCGAGCTATAGGCTTCCTGCTTGACGCAAGAATAATGCAAGCTGCCAACGCGACACATGCATGAGAGAGCAATGACCTTTTTTCCACTTCACAACGATACCAAAGTAAGGCGCGTCCGTAGTACAGCAGCAAAAGTACGACCAATAATTCTACAGCATCGTTTCTTCCCTTGCGGTTTTAGGATGCAATCCCTGCTGAGTGATATTAAAGAGGTTATACGTCAAAAGTAACGAGTATAAAAAAAGTACCGCTACACGTGGCTTGAAATGTGCAGCCTTCGTTATTCTTTTTTACCCTTTCTTTAATAAATAAGGTTGAAGGCAGAATATATATCGACAAATATTTAAACAGTTTTGCCGTTGAAAACAAAGATTTTACAACCCTTCACGTCGTAAAAGGTTCTTTCATTGTATTTGGTCTGCGCATTGCTATAAATAACAATGTACTCCCATTCATATTTCAGAACACGTTCAGCCGACTCCGATTTCCTGTGCGCTGTGGTGCTCTTTACCAGCTGCCCGCGATGTATCGGCATGTCATGCAGTACAGGGGGTGTCATCGATGTGGCTCGGCCCCAGGTACGGCGAGAATATCAATTTGTCCTCATTGCATCTCATTTGAGTCTGTGCCGTTCCGGAGGTGACGCTTGCGTAAGGTGGTGGGCTCGACTACGATCCTGCTCACCGTGCAGGCGGCCCTCATTTTGTTCATGCATGAGTGCATTTATATCTGTTCTTTCGTTAATGTTCTTTTTCTCCCAGTATCCGATATCTCTTCTCCGTTATGGATGTAGACAAAACGAGGAAAATTTGTCGCGTTTGTTCCTCTTGCCGGCACATTGCCACCCGATTGCTAGTGTATTGTTGACACGAAAATAAACGCGGTTTTCAAGCAGTAAGCAACCCTGGAGAAACGTCGCTTACTGTGTCTGTGAAGGACTGAATACGGACTTGACGGCATCACTAACATCTGAGAGTTGCCCGTAACTGTAGGCTCAAAAACACACGCGCAGTTATTGCTCAGCCGTTGATACTGTCACGTGGTAGTGACGCCAAAGAACACAGTAGCAGTACTGTGAAAGACAAAACTAGCTTTTATTGGGCGAACCTGTGCCCACAAAACAGGCTACACTTAAAGCACAACGATAGCGGCGAACACAGTCGGCGATCGTCGAAAATCTGCTCAGCGGGTCAAGTGCGTCGGTTTTTATACAGCAGCCATCGAATGTTCCAGACTAATCGCTGGGACCCGCATGCCTTCCACAAAGTTCTACAACATTCGAGTCATGCGATGAAATCAGACAACACAAGGTTCGGCGACAACAAACAGCGGATAGAAGCATCGATAACTTTCCAGAAACTTCGGATACATGCAGACGCATCCAGCGCTGTGCGATAACATTTGTTAGCCGGCGAATGTGGTCGCCCGTTAAATATAAGTACACGTGTCAATACCCCCCTCTTAAAAAGCATCGACCCGATGCCGCAAACAAACGAAAGTAATAAAAGAAAAGCACTCCTAGCAAAGAAAACAACAAAATAAGGAAGTTCGTCAGCGTCCGTAAAAGGGTTTAAGACGCATTACGTGGACCACATCAGATCGTGCGCGGCGTCGCTGTGAATGCGAAATTCCGTCTGGCACGACCTCATAGTCCAGCGCGCCAATACGTCGGATGACCTTGTAGGGTCCGAAATATCGTCGCAGTAGTTTTTCACTGAGTCCTCGTCGGCGTATCGGGGTCCACACCCAAACACGGTCGCCGGGCTGGTACTCGACGAAGCGTCGTCGGAGGTTCTAGTGGCGGCTGTCGGTCCTCTGCTGGTTCTTGATCCGTAGGCGGGCGAGCTGTCGGGCTTCTTCGGCGCGCAGGAGATAGGTAGCGACGTCAAGATTCTCCTCGTCAGTGACGTGCGGCAGCATGGCGTCGAGCGTCGTCGTCGGGTTCCTGCCGTAAACCAGCTTAAACGGCGTGAGCTGTGTCGTTTCTTGCACCGCCGTGTTGTAAGCGAAGGTTACATACGGCAGGACCGCGTCCCACGTCTTGTGCTCGACGTCGACGTACATTGCTAGCATGTCGGCGAGGGTCTTGTTCAGGCGCTCCGTGAGACCGTTCGTTTGCGGATGGTAGGCAGTTGTCCTCTTGTGGCTTGTCTGGCTGTATTGCAGAATGGCTTGTGTGAGCTCTGCTGTAAAAGCCGTTCCTCTATCAGTGATGAGGACTTCTGGGGCACCATGTCGCAGCAGGATGGTCTCGACAAAAAATTTCGCCACTTCGGCTGCGCTGCCTTTCGGTAGAGCTTTAGTTTCAGCGAAGCGGGTGAGATAGTCCGTCGCGACGACGATCCACTTATTCCCGGATGTTGACGTCGGAAACGGCCCCAACAAATCCATCCCGATCTGCTGGAATGGTCGGCGAGGAGGTTCGATTGGCTGTAGTAATCCTGCTGGCCTTGTTGGTGGTGTCTTGCGTCGCTGACAGTCTCGACATGTCTTGACGTAACGGGCAACGTCGGCGGTCAGACGCGGCCAGTAATACCTTTCCTGTATCCTCGACAGCGTCCGGGAGAATCCGAGGTGCCCAGCGGTTGGATCGTCGTGTAGGGCGTGCAGTACTTCTGGACGCAGCGCTGACGGTACAACAAGAAGGTAACTGGCGCGGACTGGTGAGAAGTTCTTCTTCACGAGCAGGTTGTTTTGTAGTGTGAACGAAGACAACCCACGCCTAAATGCCTTAGGGGCAACGTCGGTGTTCCCCTCCAAATACTCGATGAGGCCTTTTAGCTCCGGGTCTGCTCGTTGCTGTTCGCCGAAGTCTTCCGCGCTTATTATTCCAAGGAAGGCGTCGTCGTCCTCGTCGTCTTGCGGCGGGGGATCGATGGGGGCGCGTGACAGGCAGTCGGCGTCAGAGTGTTTTCTTCCGGACTTGTATATTACGGTGACGTCATATTCCTGCAGTCTGAGGCTCCACCGCGCCAGCCGTCCTGAAGGGTCCTTTAAGTTAGCTAGCCAACACAACGCGTGATGGTCGCTGACCACTTTGAATGGTCTCCCATATAGGTAAGGGCGGAACTTTCCTGTAGCCCAAATGACGGCGAGGCATTCCTTTTCAGTCGTAGAATAATTGCCTTCCGCTTTTGACAGCGACCGGCTAGCATACGATATCACCCGTTCAAGTCCGTCTTTCCTCTGGACTAGGACGGCACCGAGGCCTAGGCTACTGGCGTCAGTGTCGATTTCGGTATCGGCGTTCTCGTCGAAGTGTGCAAGTACCGGCGGCGACTGCATGCGTCGTTTGAGTTCTTGAAATGCATCGGCCTGCGGCGTTTCCCACTTGAACTCGACATCACCTTTGGTTAGATGCGTAAGCGGCTCCGCGTTGCGTGAAAAATCCTTGACAAAGCGCCTGTAGTAGGCACACATGCCAAGGAATCTACGCACTGCCTTCTTGTCGATGGGCTGCGGGAACTTTGCGATGGCAGCTGTCTTCTGTGGGTCGGGGCGTACTCCTGATTTGCTGATCACGTGGCCTAGGAACAAAAGCTCATCGTAAGCGAAGCGGCACTTTTCCGGCTTCAGAGTGAGCCCTGATGACTTGATGGCTTCTAACACTGTCGCAAGCCGCCTAAGGTGATCGTCGAAATTTCCGGCGAAGACAACGACGTCATCCAGGTAAACAAGGCACGTCTGCCACTTCAGTCCGGCTAACACCATGTCCATGACGCGCTGAAACGTTGCAGGCGCCGAGCACAGTCCGAATGGCATAACCTTGAACTCGTAGAGGCCGTCTGGGGTGATAAAGGCGGTCTTTTCGCGATCTCTTTCGTCGACTTCTATTTGCCAATAGCCAGACTTGAGGTCCATCGACGAGAAGTATTTAGCGTTGCAGAGCCGATCCAATGCGTCGTCTATCCGTGGGAGGGGGTATACGTCCTTCTTCGTGATCTTGTTCAGACGACGATAATCAACGCAAAAACGTAGGGTTCCGTCCTTTTTCTTTACCAAGACTACAGGAGATGCCCACGGGCTTTTTGACGGCTGGATGATTTCTTCGCGCAGCATTTCGTCGACTTGGTGCCGTATAGCTTCACGTTCTCGCGTAGAAACTCGATAAGGGCTCTGGCGGAGTGGTCGAGCACACTCTTCGGTTATAATGCAATGCTTTGCGACTGGTGTCTGTCGAATCCTTTATGACGTCGAGAAGCACCCTTTGTATCGTCGAAGTAGACTTCTGAGCTGTTGTTGCTTAAGCGTGGGGAGGCTTGGATTAATGTCGAAGTCTGGTTCGGGGACTGCGGTCATCGGGATAGATGCGGCAGAATCCGAGAGGACAAACGCATTGCTGGTTTCCAGAATTTCCTCGATGTATGCGATCGTCGCGCCCTTGTTGATGTGCTTGAACTCCTGGCTGAAGTTTGTCAGCAACACTTCAGTTTTCCCTCCATGCAGTCGAGCGATGCCTCTTGCGACGCAAATTTCACGGTCTAGTAGTAGACGTTGGTCACCCTCGATGACGCCTTCTACGTCGGCAGTTGTTTTGGCGCCGACAGAAATGACAATGCTGGAGCGAGGCGGGATGCTGACTTGAGTTTTGAGCACGCTCAAGGCATGGTGACGACGAGAGCTCTCCGGTGGTATCGCTTGATCTTCAGACAGGGTTATCGACTTCGACTTCAGGTCGATGACTGCGCCGTGTTGGTTTAGGAAGTCCATGCCGAGAATGACGTCGCGTGAACATTGTTGGAGGATAACGAACGTGGCAGGGTAAGTCCGGTCATGAACGGTAATTCTTGCCGTGCAGATTCCAGTCGGCGTAATCAGGTGTCCTCCAGCGGTCCGAATTTGAGGGCCTTCCCATGCAGTCTTAACCTTCTTCAACTGGGTGGCGATGTGTCCACTCATGACGGAGTAATCGGCCCCTGTGTCGACTAAGGCGGTGACTGCGTGGCCGTCGAGAAGCACGTCGAGGTCGGTGGTTCTTTGTCTTGCGTTACAGTTAGGTCGTGGCGTCGGATCACGGCTGTGTCGCGTTGACCTGTGGCTGATATGGGGCGTCGGCAGGTCGTTTTTCGTCGTCGTATTTTTTGCTTTCACACTTTGTCGGGACGGCGGCGTGTCGTTATGTCGTCGAGGTAGTTTCTTCGGCATCTTCGTCGGCGGCGGAGGATCTTCGTCAGTTCGACGAACAGCAACCGCACCTCCATCGGTTGCTGCTTTTAGTTTTCCGGATACGGGCTCGCTGACCGGCCCCGGGCTGGGCCAGTGTATGGTCGGCGCTGCGGCGACAGGTAACGGCCTGGTGACGGCGAACGGGACGGTCGTCGAGGACTCCACTGAGTGGCGGCGAGGTAGTCGGCGATGTCACGAGGGCGTTCACCTTCCCGAGGGCGCGGTGCGTTGACGGCGAACCCTCGCAATCCCAGGTCGCGGTATGGGCAACGGCGGTACACATGGCCGGCTTCCCCGCAGTGGTAGCAGAGCGGGCGGTGGTCAGGAGCGCGCCAAACGTCTGTCTTCCTCGGGTAGCTGCGCTGCGCGACGGGTGGGCGTGCTGGCGGCGGCGGCGGTAGTCGACGGAACTGCGGCGTTACAGGGCCCTGGCGCGGTCGTGGAGGGGGACCTTGACGGCGGGCGACGGCGGCGTAGGTCATTGCTTCTGGCTGAGGTTGCGGTGATCGTGGTTGCACCTCAGGCACTTCAAGCGATCGCTGAAACTCTTCTTTGACGATTTCAGTGATTGGATCCACTTGGGACTGCGACCTTGGGTAGAACTTCTGCAGCTCCTCCCGTACGACCACTCTGATAGTCTCTCGTAGATCGTCGGTAGCCAGTGATTGAACCCCGGCGTAGGTTGTAGAGTTCGTGCGGTGATTGAATTGCCGGTTTCGCATCTCGAGTGTCTTCTCGATGCTGGTGGCCTCGCGAAGAAACTCGTCGACTGTCTTCGGTGGGCTTCGTACCATTCCGGCAAAAAGTTCCTCTTTCACACCACGCATGAGTAGGCGGCCTTTCTTCTCTTCGGGCATTTCGGGGTCAGCGTGACGGAATAGACGGCTCATTTCCTCCGTGAAGATCGCGGTTGTCTCATTAGGTAGCTGCACCAGGGATTCTAATAGCGCTTGGGCTCGTTCTCGGCGTACGACGTTTGCGAATGTCTGCAGGAAGCCGCTTCGGAACAGGTCCCAGGTCGTCAAGGTGACTTCGCGGTTCTCGAACCACGTCCTGGCAGCTTCTTCCAATGCGAAGAAGACATATCGCAGTTTGTCGTCATTGTTCCAGCTATTAAACGTAGCGACCCTCTCATATGTTTCCAGCCAGCTTTCCGGGTCCTCAAATGTGGAACCGCGGAACGTCGGTGGTTCCCTGGGCTGCTGCAGCACGATGGGGGACGCTGGGGCTGCCATTGGGGTTGCTTTGGCCACAATCTTCTTGGTCTTCTCAAGTAGAAGTCCGTGCTCCGGGGGTAGCTGTTGAAGACGGCGGCTTGCTCGATGGTCCGGGACTACGTTGGTGTCCTTTTTGCAGTCCGGGCTTGGATCACGGCTTGTCGGGGGCGTCCGGTACATGGACAAAAAGCACCTCCACCAGATGTGACGTGGTAGTGACGCCAAAGAACACAGTAGCAGTACTGTGAAAGACAAAACTAGCTTTTATTGGGCGAACCTGTGCCCACAAAACAGGCTACACTTAAAGCACAACGATAGCGGCGAACACAGTCGGCGATCGTCGAAAATCTGCTCAGCGGGTCAAGTGCGTCAGTTTTTATACAGCAGCCATCGAATGTTCCAGACTAATCGCTGGGACCCGCATGCCTTCCACAAAGTTCTACAACATTCGAGTCATGCGATGAAATCAGACAACACAAGGTTCGGCGACAGCAAACAGCGGATAGAAGCATCGATAACTTTCCAGAAACTTCGGATACATGCAGACGCATCCAGCGCTGTGCGATAACATTTGTTATCCGGCGAATGTGGTCGCCCGTTAAATATAAGTACACGTGTCAATACCCCCCTCTTAAAAAGCATCGACCCGATGCCGCAAACAAACGAAAGTAATAAAAGAAAAGCACTCCTAGCAAAGAAAACAACAAAATAAGGAAGTTCGTCAGCGTCCGTAAAAGGGTTTAAGACGCATTACGTGGACCACATCAGATCGTGCGCGGCGTCGCTGTGAATGCGAAATTCCGTCTGGCACGACCTCATAGTCCAGCGCGCCAATACGTCGGATGACCTTGTAGGGTCCGAAATATCGTCGCAGTAGTTTTTCACTGAGTCCTCGTCGGCGTATCGGGGTCCACACCCAAACACGGTCGCCGGGCTGGTACTCGACGAAGCGTCGTCGGAGGTTCTAGTGGCGGCTGTCGGTCCTCTGCTGGTTCTTGATCCGTAGGCGGGCGAGCTGTCGGGCTTCTTCGGCGCGCTGGAGATAGGTAGCGACGTCAAGATTCTCCTCGTCAGTGACGTGCGGCAGCATGGCGTCGAGCGTCGTCGTCGGGTTCCTGCCGTAAACCAGCTTAAACGGCGTGAGCTGTGTCGTTTCTTGCACCGCCGTGTTGTAAGCGAAGGTTACATACGGCAGGACCGCGTCCCACGTCTTGTGCTCGACGTCGACGTACATTGCTAGCATGTCGGCGAGGGTCTTGTTCAGGCGCTCCGTGAGACCGTTCGTTTGCGGATGGTAGGCAGTTGTCCTCCCGTGGCTTGTCTGGCTGTATTGCAGAATGGCTTGTGTGAGCTCTGCTGTAAAAGCCGTTCCTCTATCAGTGATGAGGACTTCTGGGGCACCATGTCGTAGCAGGATGGTCTCGACAAAAAATTTCGCCACTTCGGCTGCGCTGCCTTTTGGTAGAGCTTTAGTTTCAGCGAAGCGGGTGAGATAGTCCGTCGCGACGACGATCCACTTATTTCCGGAAGTTGATGTCGGAAACGGTAATAGCAAGTCCATCCCAATCTGCTGAAAAGGTCGGTGAGGAGGCTTGATCGGCTGTAGTAATCCCGCTGGCCTTGTCGGTGGTGTCTTGCCTCGTTGACCGTCTCGACATGTCTTGACGTAACGGGCGACATCGGCGGTTAGGCGCGGCCAGTAATACCATTCTTGTATCCTCGATAGCGTCCGGGAGAAACCGAGGTGCCCAGCTGTCGGATCGTCATGTAGGGCGTGCAGTACTTCTGGACGCAGCGCTGACGAAACAACAAGAAGGTAGTCGGCGCGGACTGGTGAGAAGTTCTTCTTCACAAGTAGGTTGTTTTGAAGCGTGAACGAAGACAGTCCATGCATAAATGCCTTAGGGGAAACGTCGGTGTTCCCTTCCAAATACTCGATGAGGCCTTTTAGCTCCGGGTCTGCTCGTTGCTGTTCGGCGAAGTCTTCCGCGCTTATTATTCCAAGGAAGGCGTCGTCGTCCTCGTCGTCTTGCGGCGGGGGATCGATGGAGGCGCGTGACAGGCAGTCGGCGTCAGAGTGTTTTGTTAGCCGGCGAATGTGGTCGCCCGTTAAATATAAGTACACGTGTCAATACTATGCGGCCCAGAGAGAGAGAGAGAAAATAATGCAGAGAAAGGCAGTGAGGTTAACCAGAGGTAGTTCCGGTTGGCTACCCTGCGCAGGGGGAAGGGTTAAGAGGGATAAAAAGAGAAACAGAGTGGAAGGGGGAGATAGAAAGAAAGGGAGACAAGCACGAACAAAGCGCGTACACTACGGAACGGTAGGGGGCGGCATTCTTAGAGTCTGTCGTGAAGCCCCGTAGACCGCAAGAACGTTAATAGCGCGAGTAAGGCCTTCAAAGCGGATGTTCTTTCGGAGCATTGGCCTAAAGCTTTTAGTTCTGAAAGTGGACGATTGTCCAGCTGGTCCAGTACCCTGCACACCACTTGTCTCTCAGCACTGTATCGCGGGCAGACACAGATAATGTGTGCGAGCGTCTCGTCGATGTTACATGTGTCGCACGTGGGGCTGTTGGCCATTCCTATGAGGAAAGCATAGGCGTTTGTTAAGGCAACGCCTAGCCACAGACGGTAGAGCATGGTCTGTTCACGTCGTGGTAATCCAGGCGGGAGGTGCATCCGTATGTCCGGAGACAACGAACGCAACCGACACATGGTGAAAACATTTGAGTCCCACAGGTGCAAAGTACAGTCACGGGACATCAATCGCAGCCCAGTCGCAGCGTCTGTTCGCGAAAGCGGAATCAAGACTCTGACCACTTTCATGTGCCGATCGGGCGGCTTCGTCGGCTTGGTCATTCCCGCTGATGTTACAATGTCCTGGAAGCCACTGAAAGATTATGTTGTGTCCCTTATCATAGCTTTGATGATATATGTGCCGAATTTCTGAGGCCAGTTGTTCATTGGGTCCGTGGCGCATTGGGCTTCGTATGCACTGAGGGGCTGCCTTGGAGTCACTGAAGACTGTCCATTGTTGCAGTGGTTTCTGCTTAATGAAATCAAGTGCAGCACGGAGCGCCGCGAGCTCTGTTCTGACTATATATACAGGGCCGCGGCCCTGTATTGTGCCGCGGCCCAATACAGGGCGTCACAGCTAACTTTAGCCAAGGATTAAAACTGTGCCGAAACACCTTAGGGGGTCGCGACTAATTGCGCATTGTGGGTTATTGCATGCAGCAAGTTATGCTATTTTGGTATTCTGCGTAATTGCAAAAGCATTGATGATTAATTAACCACTTTGTCACCAATGTCTATCCGCGTCAAACTTATCATTTGTTTACGAGCATTGCAAGGACTGAAACTGCGAGTACTGACTCATTGAGAGCTCTTTCTTGATTCGGTCGGGGTCGTTCTTAGTTGGTGGATTCTTCTGCCTGCTAATGCCGATAACGAACGAAACATTATCGTCTAAAAAAGGTGCTATACTCCCAGCATCCTACAAATTTCTTACAGGGGAAGCCGCTTTTAGACTCTAGAAACAGGGCAATAACATATCTGTGATGCCCTTAGATGTCCGGCGCCGCAGGAGCGCTACACTGAAGGAACGTCTCTGGTGATTGAGACAGGGGCTTGGCAACTGTTCCCCCCCGAATCAAGGATTCCCACTAACCGCGAGTCATAATGTTGCGTTGATTGCGTCCCTAGCGTTTGCACACACTTTGTGAACTATGTTTTGTGAACTTCCTGGCCTTTGTAAGCTATACTAGCTTTGATGCCGTAAGGCCTGAGACGCGACGGTGAACCGTGAAAGTGTTTTGAATTTTACTCACCAGAGGGTCGTAGCCATGTCGCCAGAGGGCGCCATGGCTGACAACCCGGAACAGACACCCACTGTCGATGACACCATAATAAGGCTAAATCTAATACACGTTAACTGATACATTGTTCTCGTTTAGCCTTTTCGGTTTCTTTACCGGTACATTATTCTATTTGTTCGGACAAAGAGGTAAATTTGACACTACATTTTTTGAAGCTGCCACGTCCATGTAGTTGCTCCACGCCGACATGTGGGCTTGTCGCGCCTCTTGTCACTGTCGCTTCAATACCGCGTGCATGTGGTTGCCACATAACGCGAAATCAGCGTATTTGTCTGCGGTCCCTAAGCACTGAGCAGAGTGGACCGGAGCAAATGTAAGGAAATGTGAGCGAAGTGTAGTGGAAGAGGCGCTTATATAAATCCAAGTTGTTGCGCATCTCCGTGTCTCAGTCTATACCAAATGCATTCGAAACAAAATCAAAATTGATAAATAAAGCGTTCATTGGCATCGATTTGTAACGCACGCCACTGTGCTGACTGAGTTTTCTTTTTTTTTCATTTCGACCAAGATCTTCCAGATCTATACTACTTTAAACTGTATTAGAACCACGCAAACATGAAAGAAAATATATATTAGTAACCGTAAATCGCAGAAATTACTGGGTAAAACTTATGAATATATAATTTTATCAAACGAAATTCGAATGAGGAAGTGCAATAATTTTATTGGACTTAAGATTCATATGATGCCCACCTATTTACCTTAATTAAAAAGCCTGTAAAGCAGCTGGTATTTCCTTTATGCCATCCCTTACAAAATTTTTTATAGAAAGTCTATAGACGGTCTATAGACATTTGTCTATGAAGTCTATAGACGGTCTATAGACATTGGTCTATGAAGTCTATAGACTGTCTATAGACATTTCTTTAGACTAGTCTACAGACAGTCTATAGACTTATGGCCATACATTTTATAGACTAGTATATAAAAAGTCTGAGTCTATAGACTTCCTATGGACTGTCTATAGACAGTCTATAGACTTACGGCTATACACTTTTTATAGACTAGTCTATATAAAAGTCTCAGTCTATAGACTGTCTATGTACTGTCTATATACTGTATAGAGTAATGAAAATTCATCTTTGTAAACAATTCTCTGCAGAATGTCTATAGACAAGTGTATGGGCTTATAATTCTACATTTGTAGACTGAAGTCTATAGAGTGTCTATAGACAATTGTCGATAGACTATCCATAGACTATTCTATAGACCAGTCTATAGACTTATGGTCATACACTTTTTATAGACTAGTCCATAAAAAGTCTGAGTCTATAGACTGTTTAGAAAGTGTCTATAGAATAATGAAATTCACGTTTGTACACAAATGTCCGCAGTAAGTTTACAGACAAAAGTGTTAGCGTTATACAGTTCTATATTTGTAGACTGAAGCCAATCGCCTATCTATAGACATTTGTCTATAGACATTCCATAGGCTTCAGTATAAAAAATAGAACTATATACAGTTCTGCTTTTGTAGACTGAAGTCTATGTCTATAAGCAAATGTCTATAGACTACCTATAGACATTTGCCTATAAACATTCTATAGACTTCAGTCTAAGAAAACAGAACTATAAATTCCTATACTTTTTCCTCTGACATTCTGCAGACATTTGTCAACAAACATGAATTTTGATTAATTTGTAAACAGTCTATAGACAGACATTTTATAGACAAGTCTACAAAGAGTGTATAAAGCCATAAGTCCATAGCTATCCGCTATCTAAAAGTTAGTTTACATTTTTGTTTACATATGGTAGCAAAAAATTTTGAATTTTGAAAATGCATGTGCACCTGTTGCTTTTCATCTGCACTTATGCATTACCGTTAGTAGATTAATAATGCTCCTGAACCAGCTATACTCATATATGTTGCATAAACAGAAAGAAGTGAAGTACTGAATCATGCAGTGCAAAAAAGAAAAGAAGTGCACCGCCAATGAATTAACTGTTTTTATTGCGCGATATAATAGATGAATTTCTTAAATACATGTGTTATGCTATTATGGAAAGAGACTAAATATTTACACTGCTTTCACTTGGCAAGCATGGTCGCCAGGCTGGCCTTGACCTTTGTGTGATTACTCCCAAAGGTGCTGCAGGTGTATGCCGCAAATAAGTAGATGCAGCAATATGAGGCAAAAATAACACGTGTGTATTCTTTGTATGTTCATTAAGCAGCTTAATATATGTGCTCAAATCATCTAAGTCAATACTTAATGCGGTTTAGCTATGACTAATTGCTGCTTGTCAATACAAATCAGTACCACTATACAATGTTTTATTTTATGGCATGGTGAACAAATAAACAGTCACTACTGTTGCTCGTGCCAGCAACAGTGTGTTCCCCTTTATGACAAGTTCATATATGATGCATTACTGTACTTATCCCAAATTGCCTTTATATTTATTGCTGAAATGTTACCCAGTTGGACTGTCTGTACATTTTTTTGGCTGATAGTTAAATATGGCCGTGCACAGGGATATGCTCAGAAGACGTGACTGGAGTGTTCACAGTACCATGCGAAAGATTGTAATTTATTTTGCTTAATACCCATTTAAATGTCTTTCTCATACTCTTAAATGAATGGGTCATTGGCCATAACTTCAACAGAAGGCAGATAGATTGATTGTATTAATATGGTCACTTAGTTTCTTACAGGTAATGAGGCCTCTTGCGCATGCAAACAGGTTTCCAAGTTAGGCATACCACATGAGCACCCGAAATACCACGCGAGCATTTTGTGTCATGGGATGACAGATATGCACCTCCTAAGAATCAAAACTAATACTATAGTTCGGATGAATGCTATCACAGTAAATTATTTAAGGTGCTCTCAAAGATGAAAAACTTTTGTAGACCTTTGATGACGTCCCACCCTATGGCCTTCACCGGCGGTGATATAGAAAACCGTAGAAAATAATTCGAATTGCAAAGAAATATATGGGGTGTTTCACTTAATTTGATCCAGACTTTAACGTATGCAAATGCTACGTAGCTGGAGAGAACCAAGGTAATTTCGTTTGTCATCGCTTGAAGATGCTCACATTATTTTCTGTGCATTCCGCTGATTATATATTTAGTGTTATTTATTTCTCAATTATCTTAATTAGATGAAAATTCTCAATGATAAAATTGTAGGTCAACATTAGAAACTCCCGATATAGCTTTCTGTTGCTCAACACGTGCTCCATAGAAGTGTTATACATATATATATATATATATATATATATATATATACACCTTACCGACTTTTTTCTATAGACCGCCTATAGACTGCGAATAGACAAAAGGAAATAGAAACTTTATCGACTTTCGTCTATAAACAGTCTATAGACTTTCTATAGGCAGTCTAAAGTCATTTTTGTAAGGGATAGGCAGTCATGCAAATGACATCAGATGCAGCGGCATGCGCAATTGTAACTCACTGGCTATAGCAATATACGGCTGAGTTTGAGGTCTCGGGTTCGATGCCTGGCCAGTTGGCCGCACTTTAACAGGGGGATAATTGTAAAACGGCATTCTACTGAGCATTCAAGTACATGATATACAATGCCTGTTAACACAAATAATACGGAGTCTAGGGCTATGACGTGATTGATAATCATATTATGGAGAATCATAACGAAAAGTACTCCATTCTGATTTCTTTCCGATGCCTTGACATCAAATTTAGCTAACCACGAGGACGAGCATCGGCAGTGACATATAGAGTTTAGCAGCCCAATCTAACGCTATCGTCGTTATAAGAGGACACTTTTGTTTGCTTTGTAAGGAAATAGCATTGCTTACCATTACAGGGCTTTTGATCTAATTGGATGACAAGAGGTGATGAGCGCTCAGAAGGGAAAATGTGGCGAGTCCGTCCGGGCTAACGCAATTGAAGCAGATAACAGGATGATGAGGGTAGCCGTGCAACTTTTTTAGGATTTCCCAAGATTTTCACGTATGCCCCCTGTTCTCCCTGAGTGCGGGTATCTCTATTGAATCAAATGCCTTCCCATAATCTATTACATCCGTATGCAAAGGTTGATTGTACTCCGCAGATTTCACAGTCAACTGATCGATGGCATCAACGTGATCAATTGTAGAATATCCATTCGTTCCACGAAAACAATATAATACAGACAGATAAACGCGTTCTTTTCAGCAACTCTGAGTAGCCAAAACCAGAGGGATCGGTTGGCAGTCATCTTTCATGTCTTTCGAACGTGAAATCATGAAGTCATTCCCAAACAAAAAAAACTCAGTTGTGCCTGAAAAAATTCAGGATATAATGCATCTTTAGGGCGCACAAGTTACATTGACGCATTGAATTTTCTCATTTTTGGGACGTCGTGTGACAGTCCGGCGAAGAGGCTGCAGCCTGAAAGCTTTGGAGCTGTAGAGGAGAGCTAATGGCGAAAAAAGGGCAGCATCGTAATAAATTCTTGCTGTTTTGCTCGACCTCATTATGCATAATCAGTGTGTACACGTCATATCACCTGATTGGTGTCTAGAGGCGGTCATGAAAATAACATCAGGCGCAGTCACTTAGGTTTTGCGCATTTCGGGATCTATCGAGACAGACAGGCGTAGTTGGCGTGTCCGAAAAATGTTTGAGCATTACTGAGCAACCACGGCGGGTTCGGTTGAATATCCTTCAACCTTCTTGTGTGAGGCGTCATGCATGACGTCATTACTTCGGCTTTCTACTTCCGGGTTTCCATGAATGTCGCGAAAGTCGTGTTCATGTGGCGGGTCTCTAAATTCTACGATTCTCTCCTTTGGTGTGTGGTAATCAGTGACTTCTGATTAATTCTAATTATTCCAGGCACTTCAGTGACTAAACTTATGCTCTATCATATCTATAATAAAACCCATAAACTTTGTACTTTACTATTTTTTCTTTCTCTGATTTATTTTGAGTTCCTTCCCCGGTCGTTTCCGGAGGTGAACCGGAAGTGCTGAGCAGGAAAACAAGGATGTCACTTGATGTTGGTTCCATTACAGATCATGAGCCATTTTACTCTGTTACAGCGGATGACCAGCGATACTGTCTAGCACACGGCAAACAGTTGTCACAGAATTTTGAACAAAGGTACGAACACATTCATTGTGTTAGCCATTAGCTAACATTAGCTAGTTAATGGCTAATGGCGAAAAGGAGTTAAATTAGAAAAAAAACTATGTTTCTTTTGTTCGGTCCAGTTATGCATAATCAGTGTGTACACGTCATATCAGATGGGGAGCTATCGCGGTTTTCGTGACGTCGCGTGACAGACAGGCGAAAGGGGGGGAGGAGGGGGGGGGTCCAAAAAGTTTTTGTCCAATCGCCCACGGCTCACTGCAGAATTGTAATAGAATAGTTTGGAATAGCTTCACGTTGTAGTGCCCCTGCTGTCCCAAGTGTAGGGAAGGTAGGGTAGGATCTTTGAACATGTTAGACTGCGTTGAGAAAGTATTGCTCTGAAGATATTAAGTATAAAGGGCGTTGAGACAGTCAATACATGGTTTACATGCCAATTTTCCCAGTGTCTTCGCAGTGGTGTTGTATCACAACATTAGGTAATATCATAAAAAAGCCAAAAACAATGACACCACGGACAGAATAGGGGAAAGTACATCTACTTATTAATTCAATTGAAGAAATGTTAAACTAATTGAAATGAGAGTGAATGCAAAAGCAACTGGCAGCAGGTGGGGCATGAGCCCGCCTGGTGCTGAATTATTGGTAAAGCGCTGTAGATTTGTGCTAATGTGAACCCGTAGGTCATTTATATATACACACCCATATTATAAATAACAATGGTGGTACTCCAGTTAACGAAGGAACATCTAATGATTAGCTTGCGCAGAGCTATGGTTCTCAGCAGAAGCGAGCTGCTTGATCCCTTTCAGAATGCGCTAGAGCCACGTAGTTAGATTTGAAGGTAAGCCAAGAGGAACCTGTTTAAGTAGAAGTTTAAGATTGTGAAGGGATAACACTCCTCAGAAAAGTCTAAAAGATGGCATCTAGTTCCAGGTGTCACGACTTAACTCAGCTCGTTCACTTTCTCACTTGCATAACTTCCACTTCCGCTAATATTCTAGACTTAATACTTACCACTACACCAGACCTAGCTACCGGTTTAACTCATTCACCGGGAATTAGCGATCACTCTATAATTCACTTCACTCTACGGGCAATGATTTCTAACAAGAAAAAAACTAGGGTCATCCAAGACTACTGTATAGCAGACGCAACTGGAGTGAATAGGGAATTTCAGGTCTGTGTTGATCGGTTTTTCGCCGGCTTTGAGCAGCGATCGGTTGAGGACAACTGGTTGCTTTATAAAAACAAACTCTTGTCTCTTAGTGATCGTTTTGTACCTAAAAGGAAAGTTTCATCATGTACTCGCTCTCCATGGTTTAATAACACGTTAAAGCGCATGCGCAACAACAAAAAAAAAACGGGTGTTTCGACGCGAAAAATTCATAGCCAGAATAGACCACTGGTCTTGCTATCAAAAATTTTACAAAGAGTTCTGTTAAGCGCTTTCAAAAGCCAAGAAAAAATTCTTTGATAAACATCTTCCTCTGCTACTTCGTTCTAATCCCCGTAAATTTTGGAGCATTATTAACGGTACTAAAAGAACACACATTCAGTTAATCCAATCTGATGTCCCAGTAGTTCAAAGCGAATGCTGCAACGTTCCGAACAATGTGTTTGAACAAAAACCAACTTCTTCCCAATGGATTTTATCACTATTGACGCAGTTGGTGTCGAAAGGCTTATTGTCAACTTAAAGGTGTCTTCTTCGGCCAGTCCAGATTGTATTTCATCAAAAATGCTGAAGTGTACACAAGTTTATTCTTCACTGATATTGTCAAAGCTTTTTCAACAGTCAATACAGAAGTCTACACTGCCCTCTGATTGGAAGATAGGGAAGGTGGTCCCTGTGCATAAATCTGGTCATGTACATTCCCCCAATAATTATCGCCCCATATCATTAACATCCATTCCAGTGAAAATCCTAGAGCATATAATATACTCGCACGTCATTGAATTCCTTGAGTCCAATTCCTTCTTCAGCATTTATCAGCATGTATTCCGTAAAGCAGTTTCGTGCGAAACACAATTGCTATGTTTAACTAACTACTTGTTTATTAACGCGGATCATGACTTCTATACTGATTGCTTATATTAAGATTTCGCTAAAGCATTTGACTCCGTCTCACGTGATGCACTTATCTTCAAGCTTAATCAACTTAACATAGACCCCAATGTACTTGCATGTATTAAGGAATTCTCTCTAACCGTAGTCAGTATGTGACGGCTAACGACTTCTCTTCACCTAATCCTGCGGTAACATCTGTTGACTCGCAAGGTTCCGTTTTAAGCCCTCTGCTCTTCTTGATTTATATTAATGATCTTCCTACGTGCCTTTCTTCCTCAACTGTCCGACTGGTTGCAGATGACTGCGTGGTTTACCAAAAAATTACTGACCATGACGATTATCTCAATCTGCAAAATGATCCAGATAGGGTATTTGAATGGTGCTGTCAATGGCTCATGACACTTAATACAACTAAATGTAAAAGTATGCAGATTTCTCGCCACAGCACTAATCATTGTCCGTGTACTTACTGCCTCAATAATATTCTATTACCATCTGTTGACAGCTATAAATACCTTGGTGTTCACATTTCTTCTAATCTATCGTGGAATACGCATGTAGAATATGTAACTAACAACGCCAATCGCATGCTTGGTTACCTGCGTCGAACTTTTTTTGATACCTCCTTGTCCCTGAAGTTAACACTTTGGAAAACCTTTGTACGTTCTAAATTAGAGTACGCATGCGCCATATGGGATCCTACTCAGACTACACTCATTCAAACTCTTGAAGCCATTCAGAATCGCGGAGCACGTTTCATCTTGTGGAATTATTCACGTCATTCCAGTGTCACATCTATGAAGAAAACCCTAAACTTGCCTGACTTTTCGTTGCGTTGAAAGTCACCTCGCCATAGCCGTTTTCACAAAATCTGGTATTATAACAACGAAATGAAGGACGTTTTGTTTCATCCACCTCATTACATATCTTCAAGGAACGATCAATCGCTTTAAGGTGGGTCTACCTACTTTTCGCACAAAATTGTGTAATGATTCTTTGGTTCCTAGAACAAGTTTCGCATGGAACCACCTTCCTTCCACAATCGCCAGCATAGCTGATGACCGCAAGTTCAAGATCGCGTTACCAGACGCCTTGTAAAATTTTTTTTTTTTTTTTGCTGCACGCCTTGTCATTTCTTCCCCACTCCTTTCTGTAGCGCCTTCGCGCCCTGACAGTATCTTAAATAAATAAATTATTAAATAAATAAATATCCATGCTGTGTAGGAGGTCGCGCGTAAGTTCGGCCAGCTTCATTTGGCATAATAACTGTTTGGTATAAGTTGACCGATTTGAGGAAGACCATTAGACTGCCCAAGATAATGTATTCTAGTAGTTTAGACAATTATCTCAAGAGAAAACGGGCTGTTTTACTGATGTCAGCGTGGTCTCGCGGTTTGAAAAATTTGGACAATGTCTGCTTTCTTGTAGTCGCCGGGGAAATAACTAGATTTTAATGATTGTGTGACTATTAATGATAAGTTTTGAACTGACATCGAACTGAGGCTCTTGTGGGGCTTACAGTTAATGAGACCCCAGACTGCAGACGACGATAACTTAAGGCTGTTAATCAGCATAGGAATGCCTTCCTGAGCAATCATAATTTATATCATAATTTGCGTAGGAAAGTTTGGATCGACTTTAACAGGGCAACCTGGAGCAGTAGAAAACACTGATGAAAAAGAAGTGTAGAGAACTCTTGTACAATGTACATTTTACTATGGGTCACCACGGGCCTTCAGCAGTTATATGGCGCCTTACGAGTGGACCCTATGATGGAGCAATCTGTGCCACGCCATCAAAGCCACGGCGAAACCCCGGACGTTTCAAGCACGCCAAGCCTCCTGGAACCGTTAGGCTTAGCAGGTCGCATCGGCAATAAGACGTTAGTGTGTGTGCGCGTATTCCCCGCCTTCTTCCCTCCCGGTGCACGCCACGCCATGATGCCTGCGTGTGCGCACCCTTGCGGCTTGCCTTCAGTGACCGAGATGCCTAAATGACTCATAAAGGTAAAAAAAAAAAAACACGCGGATAGCATACGCTGCTGTGAACAGCTGTACCAAATTTCGCAGTCGTGTGTCGTAGGTTCTGCTCGCTGGCGGAGCGCGAAGTCACCTTTTTCTCGAATGCCCTCTCTTCTACAGAAGCCTGCTCCTCACTCTATTCTGGACGCTTTAGTTCTTAATATCGTATGATTCTATGCGCGGCTGCTGTTAGCCAAGAGCTGATCTCAATCGCGGAGGGTGTTTTGATTAGTTCCGTTCTTCCTGCTGTTGCTGTGTCTATTTATCGACGCAGTTTTAAAAACAAACTGAAGTAAGTGAAAAATCTGCTTTAGAATTTCGGTAAAGATTACGTAGTTCCGGAAGAAGCCGACTATCGCCTCCTCAAGCTCGGCCGTTGCAGCCCGCGTAGGAATTAAACTTTGTCCCCCCCAATTATCGGTGTTGTAGGCCTCGCGTTGTTTTGAACTCTTAACTCGCCTCGAGCCACGAGAAACTTATGGTTAGATCGCACGCACGCTTCCAGCGCGGCCTCTCTTCTAGCCGCTCCTGGTTAGACGTCTGGCATACTTTGCCTCGTATTGAGCTATTTACAGCGCTTGAAAATACAGACGTTCGATGCTGCTACAGTTCGTCGGTCAAGCTGGTGCAGGGCAAAGCCTGTCCGAATCCAGTGCACCGCCAGAATAGAGCATACGAGCGCGAGTGCGCACTCAAGCCCTGTCGTGCACAAACCAAGCTATGCGGATACACACTATAGGTACATGCAGCTGCTATGGCTGTGGTCTGCGACGTCGCGCGGATACTATGAATGCCACGGAGGGCTGCGACAGGACCAGTAGCCGAGCAGTAGATAGTGGCAAACAACAACGGACACTATAAAAGTTTACGGACTTCTGACTCATTGGACGTCGTGAATGAGCAAAGCCATTGACTGAATTGAACTGATTGAGCAAAGCCATTGGCCGCTGGTCGCACCTTCTTTATTTGCAACAAACTCCCACGGCCGACAAATCGCTAAAGGCTGCCGGCTTCAAGAATGTAAGCCATTTGACGGGACCCCTTATTACAGAGTGGGACGCCGACTCCAGGCACCACGGCTGAGCGACGCCTTCGTCACCCTAGAGCAGCCCTGTCACCCTACGCAGCTACCACAGGATAGGCGGCGAATTGTCGTCGTGCACCAGGATGACGTCTCCAACTTGAATACCTAATGGCAGCTTGGGTGTCGCCTCGTGTGCAGGGCGCAGAAGCAGCAAGTGCTCATTATACTAGCGCTTCCCAGAGATGACCTGTTAAAGCTAGTCATTGTACGCTTCGGCGTTGGAGATCGACGCTTGTTGATTGGCATAGCGATGCGCCGAACTCTTGAGGCAAGCATGTCGTATATTTCCAAGAAGGGTGAAGGCATGAGTGGCACTCCATCGCAGCCGCCATTGTGGCTCAAGGTAGCATTAGTGCAGTACGTGCGTCTCCACTAGTGTTAAACTTCATTGAGCGTTGACGTTGTGCCCCAGCTTTCATTAAGGAGGGATGGCGCTTGTACGATTGCGTTTTGACATAGCTGTGTGTCATCATCATCGGCCTAGCTACGCCCACTGCAGCGCCAAGGCCTCTACCATACTTCTCCAACTATCCCGGTCATGTGCTAATCGTAACCATGTTATCATTGCAAACTTCTTGATCTCATCCGCTCACCTTACTTCCTGCCGCCCCCTGCTACGCTTCCCTTCTCTTGGAATCCAGTCCGTAACCCTTATTCGACCACCGGTTATCTTCCTTCCTCATTACATGCCCAGCCTATGCCCATTTCTTTTTCTTGATTTCAGCTAAGATGTCATTAACTCGCGTTTGTTCCCTCACTCAATCTGCTCGCTTCTTATCTCTTAACGTTACACTCATCATTCTTCTTTCCAGAGCTCGTTGCTTCGTCCTCAATTTAAGTAGAACCCTTTTCGTAAGCCTCCAGGTTTCTGCCCCTAGGTGAGTACTGGAAAGACACAGCTGTTATACACTTTTCTCTTGAGGGACAATGGCAACCTGCTGTTCATGATCTGATAATGCCTGCCAAACGCGCCCCCCGCCCATTCTTACTCTTCTGATTATTTCAGTCTAATGCTCCAGATCCGCGGTCACTACCTGCCCTAAGTAGGTGTATTCCCTTACCACTTCCTGTGGCTCTCTACCTATCGGAAACTGTTGTTCTCTTCCGAGACTGTTAAACATTGCTTTAGTTTCCTGCAGATAAATTTTTAGACCCAACCTTCTGCTCTGTCTGTCAAGGTCAGTGAGCATGCATTACAATTGGTCCCCTGAGCTACAAAGCAAGGCAATATCATCAGCGAATCGCAAATTACTAAAGTATTCTCCATTAACTCTTATCCTCAATTTTTTCCCAATCCCGGTCTCTAAATAGTCCTCCTGTAAACACGCTGTGAATAGCGCTGGAGAGATCGTATCTCCGTGCCTGTTGCCCTTTATGGCGATTTCGTTGCATTGTTTATGGAGTACTATGGTGCCTGCGGAGCCGCTATAGATAACTTTCAGTATTTTTACATACGGCTAGTCTACACCCTCATTCCGTAATGCCTGCATGACTGCTCAGAATTCGACTAAATCAAACGCCTTCTCTTAATCAATGCAAGCTATATATAAGGGTTGGTTATATTCTGCACATTTCTCTATCACCTGATTGATAGTGTGAATATGGTCTATTGTTGAGTAGCCTTTACGAAATCCTGCCTCATCCTTTGGTTGACAGAAGTCTAAGGTGTTCCTGATTCTATTTGCGATTACCTTAGTGAATAATTTGTAGGCAACGGACAGTAAGCTGATTGGTCTATAACTTTTCAAGTGTTTGGCATCCCCTTACTTATGGATTAAGGTTATATTGGCGTTCGTCCAAGATTCCGGTACACTCGAAGTGCGTATACAGGGTGGCCAGTTTTTCTAGAACAATCTGCCGACCATCCTTCAACAAATCTGCTGTTACCTGATTCTGCCCAGCTGTCTTCCCCCTTTGCATAGCTCCCAAGGCTTTCTTTTCTTTTCTGGCGTTACTTGTCGGATGTCAAATTCCTCTAGACTGTCCCCCCTTCCATTATCATCGTGGGTGCGCCTGGCACTGTACAGAACTCCTCAGCCACTTGAACTATCTTATCCATACTAGTAATGATATTGCCGGCTTTGTCTCTTAACGCATACATCTGATTTTTGCCTATTCCTAGTTTCTTCTTCAGTTCTTTTAGGCTTCCTCCATTCCTGAGAGTATGCTCAATTCTATCCATATTATACTTTCTTATGTCCGCTATCTTACGCTTGTTGATTAACTTGGAAAGTTCTGCCATTTCTATTTTAGCTGTAGGGTAAGAGGCTTTCATACATTGACGTTTGTTAATCAGATCTTTCAGCTCCTGCGATAGCTTGCCCGTATCCTGTCTAAGTTGCCACTGACTTCTATTGCACACTCCTTAATGATGCCCATAAGATTGTCGTTCATTGTTTCAACACTAAGGTCCTCTTCCTGAGTTCAAGCCGAATACCTGTTCTGTGGCTTTATCCAGAATTCCTCTATTTTCCATCTTACTGCTTGTACTCGTCTCTGAATTACCGTCCGGAGTGCATGAAACCATCGTTGGTAATGTAATTGAGCCTCGTTTGTTACGCTTGGGAAGCCTTGTAAGAGGCGGACATTTCTTGCTTTTGGAGACTTCGTACCGCCGCTATCGGTCTTGAGTTCCTTAGGCAACTATTGCGGCTGCTTTAGGCAGCGTTCCATGATCAGCAGCAATGGCACTCACATACCTCTTGAAGCAGCCTTTGTTCTTTGGTTTTCCCCTGTTTTCCTCGTCCTCGTTGCCTTTTTTCCCGTCTTTCTGAGGCATGGTTACGACTTCACTGTATATGAGCAACATTGTATAGACGCGTGGTAAAAGATGAAACACATGCAGCGCTATCGCGGGACCTTCCACGACGAGGGGCGCTTTCTACTTGTATTCCTTACCTTCATCAGTAATTTCTCACATGCCCACTGTAATCAGGTGTAACATCAAAGAACGGTCTACTTTCAATGGCGCATCGTCTCTGGTGGGCTCTCCAGGATCCGACGTTAGACTTGTTTCGTGCACTTGAACCTTGAGAGGAGTCGTGAAGTGTCCTCAGGACTATGCATAAAAACGAATTTCCACTGCTGTAACTTCAGTCGATAATCGAGACAGCTGGCCTGTTACAACGTCACAGTAGATGTCGGAGCCAATGAGAATACTGCTCTTGTTTTCTTGCAAAATAGCTGCTTTAGGGGTTGCATGCGAGTGAACAATACCGACGTTTGTCATCATGGTGATAATCACGCCATCCGCTGGCGGACAGATTAGTGAAGAGATTTCCAGCACTTCGAGGACCTATGCTGGCTCCTGCGTGTGACCGACACTCTGTTGCACGTAAGCTTCCCGAGGCAATGCGTTTTCCCGAAAGTGAATAGGTTGAGGCGCTTAACACCTTGAATAGGACAATCACACTCAGGTGCTCGAGCAAGGTCCTGCCGAACGAAAGTGCGCTGGCTTTCCATGTATAGAAGAAAGCGCAGCAAAATTTACCTCGCTGGTGTGGCAGCCCGAGCTCTACGCATCTGCAGGAATAGGGGCATGAGTCTAGTACTGCTCGTAGACAGGGATGTTGCTGGAGGCGGTGAGTTGATAGATTCTGAACCGCTTGCACGGCTGGTTCAATAGTTTTCCGTAGCTAACCTCAAGATTTCGGCTGCTGCCAGCTTCCCTCGACAGCAACAATTTGTAAGTCGCAACAATAGTCGGCTTGATGAGAATGTGACCGAAGCGTGTCGTATAAGGTGTCCAACATATCCCGCGTATTATCTCATACAAACCAGGGAGTTGGCTTCGAAGGCTTATCGAATCTAACGCACCAAACTAGTTTGATTTAAAAATAAATAATGTGCGTTACAGTGGAGCATGAAATGAGATTCATTTCATGCCAATACTTATGGCAAAGCTTTCGTGGCACGATGGCAACCTCGGCAGGGCTGCAGGACGTTAAACGAAACAAGGTGCCTGACGGAGGTGGTCACGAGCGATTCCCTTCTACTCGACTTCGACTTTAAACTCCTGGTGACGCTTTTCACCAGTACTAGAACTGAAATACTCGTGCTCAGAAATCTGTTAGCCGCAAAAGAGTTCCATGTGTTCATCCAATGCGTTCTGTGGGTAAAGGTTTCACTTCTTGTTCCAGGAAGCCAACGTTATCACCTGTGCAGGGTTCAACATTTTATGAAGTCTACTTGCGCGCTCAAAGGCCACAGGCCCGGCGCAACCCAAGTGGCGGGTCGGTCGCACAGACCGCAGGGAAGCACCCCTTCCCCCCCCCCCCCCCCTATTCCAGACAAGGGCCGTGCGCCCAACTCCAAAGAGCCATTTGCAAACTCTGCATGCAAGTTGCAGGGAGGATGGTTTTCAA